>NW_028270176.1:0-316149 GCF_037043375.1 Chiloscyllium plagiosum
TCTCTCTCTCAACCCCTCTCTCTCATCCCCCTCTCTGTCTCACCTCCTCTCTCTCTCACCCCTCCTCTCTCTTTCACCGCCTCTCTCTCAAACACCCTCCTCTCACTCATCCTTTCTCTCTCTCTCACCCCACTCTCTTTCACCCCGTCTCTCACACACTCCCTCTCTCTCACCCCCCTGTCTCTCACCGTCTCTCTCTCACCCCTCTCTCTCTCTGTCTGCCCTCTCTCTCTCACCCAATGTCTCTCACTCTCTCTCTCTCATGCGCTTAGTCTCTCACAGCGTCTCTCTCTCTCACCCTCACTCTCAGAACCTCTCCCTGTCTCACCCCTCTCTCTCTCTCTCACCGCCTCTCTTCCTGGCTCTCACCCCCCCTCTCTCTCTCATCCCCCTCTCTTTCACCCCTCCTCTCACACCCCCTCTTCCTCTCAACCGCTCTCTTTCATCCCCCCTCTCTCACAGACTCCCTCTCTCTCACCCCCTCGCTCTCATCACGCTCTCTCTCTCACCCCCTCTCTCTCACCCCTTTCTCTCACCCCTCCCTCTCACCCCCTCTCTCTCACCCCCTCACACTCTCCACTCTCTTTCTCTCCCCTCTCCTCCTCCCCCCTCTATCTCTCCCCATGTCTCTCACCCCCTGACTCTCTCACCACATCAATCTCTCTCCCCCCCTCTCTCCCTCACCACTCTCTCTCTCACTCTCATTCTCTCATCCCTCTCTCTCTCTCACCCCTCTGTCTCACACCCTCTCTTTCTCAAACCCCATCCTCTCTCTCCCCCCTCTCCCTCACCCTCTCTCTCTTTCACCCCGTCTCTCACACACTCCCTCTCTCTCGCCTCCTGTCTCTCTCGCCGTCTCTCTCTCCTCAGCCCCCTCTCACCCCCTCTCTCTCTCCCTCACTCCTCTCCCTCCTCTCTCTCTCCCCCTCTATCTCTCCCCCTGTCTGTCAGCCCCTCTCTCTCACCCCCCTCACGACCTCACCCCGTCACTGTCTCTCACCCTCTCTCTCTCCTCCCCGCTCTCTCTCTCTCACCCCCCTCTCTCACTCCTCTCTCACACCCTCTCTCTCTCTCATCCCCTCTCTCTCCCCCCCCTCTCCTCTCCTCCCTCACCCGAATCTCTCTCACTCCATCTCTGCCTCTCATCCCTCTCTCTCACCCTCTCTCTCTTTCAACCCACCTCTCACACGCTCCCTCCCCTCTCACCCCTCTCTCTCACCCTTTTCCTCTCACCCCTCTATCTCCACCCCCTCTCTCTCTCACCCTCTCTCTTTCACCCCCCCTCTCTCACACACTCCCTCACTCTCTCCCCCTCTCTCTCTCACTCCTCTCTGTCTCTCGTCCCGTCTCTCTCACCCCTCTCTCTCTGACCCCCTCTCTCACCCCATGCTCTCGCTCACGCCTCTCTCTCTCTCACCCCTCTCTCTCTCACCCCTCTCTCACCCTCTCTCTTTCACCCTCTCTCTCTCACACACTCCATCTCTCTCGCCCCTGTCACTTTCGCCCCCTTTCTCTCTCTCGCCTCCACTCTCTCTCTCGCCCCATGTCGCTCACCCCCCTCACACTCTCCACCCTCTCTCTCTCCCCTCTCTCTCCCCCCTCTATCTCTCCCCATGTCTCTCACCCCCTGACTCTCTCATCGCATCAATGTCTCTCCCCCTCTCCTCCCCTCACCACTCTCTCACTCCCACTCTCTCACCCCCTCTCTCCCCTCACCCCTCTGTCTCTCACCCTCTCTTTCTCTCACCCCATCCTCTCTCTCCCCCCCTCTCCCTCACCCCTCTCTCTCTTTCCACCCCGTCTCTCACACACCCCCTCGCTCTCGCCCCCCGTCTCTCTCGCCATCTCTCTCTCTCACTCCCCCTCTCTCGCCCTCTCTCTCTCCCCCTCACTCTCCTCTCCTCTCCCTCCCCCTCTATCTCTCCCCCTGTCTCTCAGCCCCCTCTCTCTCACCCCCCTCACTACCTCACCCCTTCACTGTCTCTCACCTTCTCTCTCTCACCGCCTCGCTCTTAACACTCTCTCAATCATCCCCCCTCTCTCTCACCCCCACTCCCTCTCTCACCACTCTCCCTCTCTCACCCTCTCTCTCACCCCCTCTCTCTCACCCCCCTCTCTCTCAACCCCCTCTCTCTCTCAACCCCTCTCTCTCTCAACCCCACTCTCACACCCTTTCTCTCTTACCACCTGTGTGGCTCACCTCCCCTCTCTCTCATACCCCTCTCTCCCACTGCCTCTCTGGCAACACCCTCTCTCACTCACCCCCTCTCACTCTCACCCCCCTCTCTCATACCTCTATCTCTCTCCCGTTCTCCTCTATCTCACTTCACTATCTCACTCACCCCTCTCTATCTCAACCCCTCTCTCATCCCTCTATCTCTCCCTCTCACCCTCTCTCTCTCCCCGTCTCTCTATCACCCCCTCTCTCTCTTTCACCCGACTCTCTCTCCCTCACTCCCTCTCTGTCTCTCGTCCCTCTCTCTCTCATACCTCTCTCTCCTCCCCCGCTCTCTCTCTCACCCCCTCTCTCACCCCCTCTCTCACACCCTCTCTCTCTCATCCCTCTCTCTCCCACCTCTCTCTCCCTCACCCGAATCTCTCTCACTCCCTCTCTGTCTCTCATCCTTCTCTCTCTCTCACCCTCTCTCTCTTTCAACCCACCTCTCACACACCCTCTCTCTCACGCCCTTGCTGTCTCACCCCATCTCTCTCTTTCCCCCTCTCTCTCTCAGCTCTCTCTAGCTCACCCCTCTCTCTCTCACCGTCTCTCACTCACCCTCTGTCTCTTTCACTCCCCTCTTTCAAACACTCCCTCTCTCTCAATGTTCTCTCTCACCCCATGCTGTCGCTCTCCCCCTTTCTCGCCTTCTCTCTCTTTCACCTTTTTCTCTCACACACTCCCTCTCTCTCACCCCAGTCTCTCTCGCCCCCTCTCTTTCCAACCCCCTCTCTCTCTCTCCCCCTCATTCTCTCCACACTGTCTCTCTCCCCCCTCTCCCCTCTATCTCTCCCCTTGTCTCTCACCTCCTCTGTCTCACACCCCCCTCTCTGAACCCCTCTCTCACCCCCTATCTGTCTCACCTCCTCTCTCTCTCTCACCCCCCACTCTCTCTTTCACCACCTCTCTCTCAACACACTCTCTCACTCATCACCTCGCTCTCTCACCTGTCTCTCACACCTGTCTCTCACACGTCTATCTCCCTCTCTCTCTCACCCCTCTCTCTCTGCCCTCTCTCTCACACCCACTGTCTCTCACCCACTCTCTCTCACACACTTAGTCTCTCTCTCTTACCCCTATCTCTCACACCCACTCTCATAACTTCTCCCTGTCACACCCATCTCGCTCTCACCCCCATCTCTGCCTCACCCCTCCATCTCTCGCCCACTCTCTCTCTCGCCCACTCTCTCTCGCCCCCTTTCTCTATGTCTCACGCCCCTCTCTCTCACCCCTCTCTCTTTCACACCTCTCTCTCACCCACTCTCTCTCCGCCCTCTCTGTCTCTCACCCCTCTCTGTCTCTCACCCGTCTCTCTCTCTCTCTCCCTCTCACCCCTCTCTCTCAACTCTCTCTCTCTCACACCCCTCTCTCTCACCACACTGTCTCTTTCACCACCCCTCTCACGCGCTCCATCTCTCTCGCACCCACCTCTCTCACCCCGTCTTTCTCTGCCCCCTCTCTCACAGCTTTCTCTCTCTCACCACTCTCTCTCCCTTTCACTCATCCCTAATGTTTAACCACTCTCTTTCTTACACTCCTCTCTATCTCTCTCACCACTCTCTCAGCCCTCTTATCATCTCACCTCTCTCTCTCTTACACCACTCTCTCTCTCTCCACTTCTCTCTCCACCCCTCTCTCTCAACCAACTCTCTCACCCCTCTCTCTTACATCCCGATCTCTCACTCCTCTCTCAACCCCCTCTCTTTCACACATCTCTCCATCTCTCTCACCCCCTCTCTCTCTCATACACCCCTCTCTCTCACCCCTCTCTCTCTCAACCCTCTCTCCCTCACCCTGCTCTCTCTTACCGTCTCTCTCTGCCATCTCTCTCTGTCACCACTCTCTCTCACCCCTCTCTCTCACCCATCTCTGTCTTAGCCTTCACTCACCCCTGCCTCTCACCTCTCTCTTAATTACCTCTCCCTCTCACACCCCTCTCTCTCTCACTCACCGTGTCTGTCTCACATCCTCTCTCTCCCAACTCCTCTCTTTCTCACCCCCTCTCCCTCAACCCCTGTCTGTTTCACCTCCTGTCTCTCACCCCCTCTCTCACCCCCTCTCTCTCAACTACTGTCTGTCTCGCCTCATCTCTCTCACCCCCTCTCTCTCACCACCTCTCTCAAACCCTCTCTCACTCAACCCCTCTCATTATCACCCCTCTCCCTCTCTCACCCCTCTCTCTCACCCACTCTCTCACCCCTCTCTCTCACCCCATCTGTCTCACCTCCTCTCTCTCTCCACCGATCTCTCTCTCTCACACACGCGCCTTCTCTCTCACCCATCTCTCCCTCACCCCTCTCTCTCACCCTCTCTCTCTCACCCCCCTATCTCTCAACCGTCTCTCTCACCTCTCTCTCTCTCTCACCCTCTTTCTCTCGCACTCACCCTTCTGTCTCTCACCACACTACCTCGGAAAGTGCTCCCTCAGTACCTCAGACAGTTCTTCCTGAGTATTTCAGAAAGTTCTCCCTCAATACCTCATATAGTGCTTCCTCACTAAATGATCCCTCACTACCTCAGACAGTGCTCCTTCAATACCTCAGATAGTTCTCCCTCAGTACCTCAGATACTACTCCCTTAATACCTCAGAATGTGCTCCCTCAATAGCTCAGATATTTCTACCTCAGTACCTCAGATAATGCTCCCTGAATTCCTCAGATAGTGCTCCCTCAATATGTTAGAAAGTGCTTCCTCAAGACCTCAGAAAGTGCTCCCACAGTAGCTCAGAAAGTGCTCCCTCAATACCTCAGATAGTGCTTCCTCAGTACCTCAGATAGTGCTCCCTCAGTACCTCAGATAGTGCTTCCTCAATTCCTCAGAAAGTACTCACTCAATAGCTCAGATAATTCTCCCTCAGTACCTCAGAAAGTGCATCCTTAGTACCTCAGAAAGTGCATCCTCAGTACCTCAGAAAATGATCCCTCACTACCTCAGACAGTGCTCCTTCAATACCTCAGATAGTTCTCCCTCAGTACCTCCGATACTACTCCCTCAAAAGGTGCACCCTCAGTACCTCAGATAGTTCTCCCTCAATACCTCAGAAAGTGCTCCCTCAGTACTGCAGAAAGTGCTCCCACATTTCCAAAGAAAGCATCACTTTGTTGTGTTTAACATCCAAAGCGCCTCAGACAGTAGCTCCACAAAGCATTCACATCCTCAACACTTCAGGGCTCAGCCCAGCTCCCCCCTCAAACTGTGTTCAAACCCCTTCAGACTGTAAGGACCCACATCCACCCCTGTCCAAGATTGGAGCCCCGGTCCCCGGAACATTACTTGTCTCTCTGGATTAATTTTAGAATTCCTACAGTGTAGAAGCAAGCCATTCCGTCCATTGGCTCCACACTGACTGTCTGAACAGCATCGCACCCAGACTCACATCCTCTACTCTATACCTCTGATGCTGCATTCCCATGGCATCTTTGGGCGGTGGGAGGGAACTGGACCACCCGGAGGGAACCCGCACAGATACAGAGAGAATGTGTAAACTCCACACAGACAGTCATCGGGAGTTAGAATCAAACCACTGAGGCACCGTGCTGTCCTCTCTCCTTGGATGCCATCTCATCTAACCTTTTACGAAGCAATCTCCCATGTGAAACCTTCTCATCTGTTTCCTTGGACATCCCTTCAAAAGCTCTATCAAGCTGGACACATCATTTCCACAAACAAAGCCAAGCTGACCATCCCTAATCAATCCTTGCTTTTCCAAATGCATGTAAGTTGTCTCTCAGAATGCCCTCCAACAGCTTACCCACCACTGCCATCAGGCTCACAGCTCCATTGTTCAATGGCTGTTCCTTGCAGCCTTACTTCAATAATGGCTCATCATTAATCACTCCAGCCTTCAGGCACCTCACCTGTTGTCACTGATCGGACCATCTGACAAGGCCATCTGCATCCTTCTGTAACCTAAGGCTATCCTCCTCAGTATTTATCACCCCACCAATCTTCATATCATTCATGAACCCAATGATTAACCCTCCACCATTCAAATCTAAATCTTTTCTATCAACCACATCAGCAAGATCCCAACAGTGAGACATGAACAGACAGAGATTTCTAACTGGGCCATCACTGTCTGCTTCCTGCCACTCAGCATTCTGCGCCAAATTCCTTGGATCTTGAGTTTTTATGTTCACTATCAGTTTCCAGTATGGGTCCTGATAAAAGCCTTACTGACCTCCAAGCAGACGACAGGAAAGCTTTGCCCTTATTTACACAGCTGGTCACCTCCTTAAAAAGTGCAATCCCATTGGTCAGACCTGACCTCCACCTTAACACAACCATTTTAACTGTTCTTCATGAACTCCAGTCTCTGTAAATGCTGATTAATTCTATCTCCCAAAATTGCTTCCAACAGACGTCCCACCCACGATATTAGCCTGACTGGCCTGGAGCTGCCTGGTATATCCCATGTTCCTTCTTGAATAACAGGACCACATGGTCAGTCCGACGGCACCTCTCCTGTGGCCAGAGGGGATTTGAAAATGTTTGCAAGTGTACCTGATACTTCCTCCATCACCTCATTCGGTAAACTGAAGATTTTGAAGATTTATTGGGTTGAAAGAAGGCCAGACCACTCAGAACCATCTCTCTCTATATATATGCTAATACATTTAATTGTATCACAGGGCATCTCCACGATTTCATACCGTCCCTGTCCCAATGAGCATTGACAAAATGCATCCATTCACTGTAGCCTCTGGGTCCATGCACAAATTCTCACTGTGTTCCACAACCTACTCTTTCTCTCATTATCAATTCACCCTTAATGTCACGGTAAAGTACTGTCAGATTTTTATTTCCTCTCTTAGCACACCTCGTTCCCAGACAAATAGCCTGCAATACGATTTGGAGGAGTGTGGGATGTCATTCTGGATGTGATTAGCATTGGGAAACTCAGAAATAAGGAACACACGACTGTGCTGAGTTTGGGGCAGTGGGATTCATTTGGGATGAGCACATGGAAGCTGAGGAATAAACCTCAGCCCTGCAGCATGAAAATATCCCTTTCAGCTTGCAGGTCAGTCACGTGAAACGAAAACTTGATCCCTGGGAAAAGACGGTGGTAACCAAATGAAGACTGTCTGTTTGAACACAGTCTCTGGATCCTGGACGTGGGAATCATTACTGAACAGGGTCTGTAGGAAGCAGAGGCAGAAATATACTGAACAATTTCAGATATTCCTCTTCGACCACAAGACATGGGAGCAGACATTAGGCCATTCAGCCCATCTGATAGTGTGGCAATCACTCAGTACTGACTCTCTTACAATGCAGGTATCCCCCAGACTGATGCGCTGACAGTGCAGCACTCCCTCAGTCATGATACTCTGACAGTGTGGCACTCCCTCAGTACTGACCCTCTGACAGTGCAGCGCTCCCTCAGTACTGACCCTCTGACAGGGCAGCGCTCCCTCAGTACTGACCCTCTGACAGTGCAGCACTCCCTCAGTACTGACTCTCTGACAGTGCAGCACTCCCTCAGTACTGACCCTCTAACAGTGCAGCACTCCCTCAGTACTGACCCTCTAACAGTGCAGCGCTCCCTCAGTACTGACCCTCTGACAGTGCAGCACTCCCTCAGTACTGACCCTCTGACAGTGCAGCACTCCCTCAATACTGGCCCTCTGACAGTGCAGCACTCCCTCATTACTGAACCTCTGACAGTGCGGCACTCCCTCAGTACTGACCCACTGACAGTGCAGCACTCCCTCATAACTGAACCTCTGACAGTGCAGCACTCTCTCCGTACGGACCCTCTGACAGTGCAGCACGCCCTCAGTACTGACCCTCTGAAACAACACTCCCTCAGAACTGACACACAGACCGTGTAATGCCCCCTCAGTAATGTCCCTTTGAGTATTCATCACTCTCTCAGTACTGACCCTCTGGCAATGCAGCAATCACTCAGTACTGACTGTCCGAACATAGTGTGGGGCGCCCTCAGTACTGATCCCCTCACAGCGCGGTGATCCCTCAGTACTAATAACCTCAGATTGCCGTGCTCCCTCAGTTCTAACCCGTTCACAGTTCAGCGCTCCCTCAGTAGTAACTCTCTCACAGTGCGACACTCTGACGGCATGGCCGTCCATCAGTACTGACTGTCAGTGAGGGCGCACTTCATTATTACAGACGTTCTCACTGCACAGCAATCCCTCCGTCCTGACTCTCTGACAATGCTGCACTCCCTCCACACTGACCCCCTGACAATGCTGCACTCCCTCCGTACTGACCCTCTGACAATGCTGCAGTGTCCCCACACTGACCCTCTGACAATGCAGCATTCCCTCCACACTGACCCTCTGACAATGCAGCAGTCCCTCCACACTGACCCTCTGACAATGCAGCACTCCCTCCACACTGATCCTCTGACAATGCTGCAGTGTTCCCACTCTGACCCTCTGACAATGCAGCACTCCCTCCACACTGACTCTCTGACAACGCTGCACTCCCATCACACTGACCCTCTGACAATGCTGCACTCCCTCCGTACTGACACTCTGACAATGCTGCAGTGTCCCCACACTGACCCTCTGACAATGCAGCACTCCCTCCACACTGACCCTCTGACAATGCAGCAGTCCCTCCAAACTGACCCTCTGACAATGCAGCACTCCCTCCACACTGATCCTCTGACAATGCTGCACTCCCTCCACACTGACCCTCTGACAATGCTTGCACTCCCTCCACACTGACCCTCTGACAATGCTGCACTCCCTCCACACTGACCCTCTGACAATGCTTGCACTCCCTCCACACTGACCCTCTGACAATGCTGCACTGCCTCCACACTGACCCTCTGACAATGCTGCACTCCCTCCGTACTGACCATCTCACAATGCTGCACTCCCTCCACACTGACCCTCTGACAATGCTGCACTCCCTCCGTGCTGACCCTCTGACAATGCTGCACCCCCTCCAAACTGACCATCTGACAATGCTGCACTCCCTCCACACTGATCCTCTGACAATGCTGCACTCCCTCCACACTGACCCTCTGACAATACTGCACTCCCTCCGTACTGACCATCTCACAATGCTGCACTCCCTCCACACTGACCCTCTGACAATGCTGCATTCCCTCCACACTGACTCCCTGACAATGCTGCACTCCCTCCACACTGACCCTCTGACAATACTGCACTCCCTCCGTGCTGACCCTCTGATTATGCTGCACCCCCTCCAAACTGACCCTCTGACAATGCTGCACTCCCTCCACACTGACCCTCTGACAATGCTGCACTCCCTCCACACTGACCCTCTGACAATGCAGCACTCCCTCCACACTGACCCTCTGACAATGCTGCACTCCCTCCACACTGACCCTCTGACAATGCTGCACTCCATCCACACTGACCCCCTGACTATGCTGCAGTCCCTCCACACTGACCCTCTGACAATGCTGCACTCCCTTCACACTGATCCTCTGACAATGCTGCGCTCCCTCCACACTGGCCCTCTGACAATGCTGCACTCCCTCCACACTGACCCTCTGACAATGCTGCACTCCCTCCACACTGACTCTCTGACAATGCTGCACTCCCTCCATCCTGACCCTCTGACAATGCTGCACTCCCTCCATACTGACTCCCTGACAATGCTGCAATCCCTCCACACTGACCCTCTGACAATGCTGCACTCCCTCCGTGCTGACCCTCTGACAATGCTGCACCCCCTCCAAACTGACCCTCTGACAATGCTGCACTCCCTCCACACTGACCCTCTGACAATGCTGCACTCCCTCCGTACTGACCATCTCACAATGCTGCACTCCCTCCACACTGACCCTCTGACAATGCTGCATTCCCTCCACACTGACTCCCTGACAATGCTGCACTCCCTCCACACTGACCCTCTGACAATGCTGCACTCCCTCCGTGCTGACCCTCTGATTATGCTGCACCCCCTCCAAACTGACCCTCTGACAATGCTGCACTCCCTCCACACTGACCCTCTGACAATGCTGCACTCCCTCCACACTGACCCTCTGACAATGCTGCACTCCCTCCACACTGACCCTCTGACAATGCTGCACTCCGTCCACACTGACCCTCTGACAATGCAACACTCCCTCCACACTGACCCTCTGACAATGCTGCACTCCTTCCACACTGACCCTCTGACAATGCTGCACTCCATCCACACTGACCCCCTGACTATGCTGCACTCCCTCCACACTGACCCTCTGACAATGCTGCACTCCCTTCACACTGATCCTCTGACAATGCTGCGCTCCCTCCACACTGGCCCTCTGACAATGCTGCACTCCCTCCACACTGACCCTCTGACAATGCTGCACTCCCTCCACACTGACTCTCTGACAATGCTGCACTCCCTCCATCCTGACCCTCTGACAATGCTGCACTCCCTCCATACTGACTCTCTGACAATGCTGCACTCCCTCCACACTGACCCTCTGAGAATGCTGCACTCCCTCCGTCCTGACCCGCTGACAATGCTGCACTCCCTCCGTACTGACCCTCTGACAATGCTGCACTCCCTCTACACTGATCCTGTGACAATGCTACACTCCCTCCACACTGATCCTCTGACAATGCTGCACTCCCTCCATTCTGATCCTTTGACAATGCTGCACTCCCTCCACACTGGCCCCCTGACAATGCTGTCCTCCCTCCACACTGATCCTCTGACAATGCTGCACTCCCTTCATACTGATTCTCTGATATTGATCCACTCCCTCAGGACTGACTCTCTGACAGTGTGTAAGTGGCCTTATATTGGTCCTCTGACAGTGTGGCCCAATCTCAGGACAAAACCTCTGACAGTACAGCACTCCATCATAACTGACACTCTGACAGTACAGCATTGCCTCAGTACTGACTCATTGACAGTGTAGCACTCCCTCAGTACTGACCCTCTGCCTCGGTACTGCACTTCTGACAGTCCTGCATTGCCTCCGTACTGTCTATCTGACAGTGTAGCACTCTCTCTGTACTAACCCTCTGACCGTGCAGCGCTCCCTCAGTACTGACCCTCTGGCAATGAGGCACTCCCTCAGTACTGACCCTCTGATGGTGCAGTGCTCTCTCAGTGCAGATCCTCTGATGGTGAGGCTTGCCGTCTGGACTGAAACTCTGACAGTGTGGTGCTCACTCAGTACTGACTCTCTGACAGTGCAGCACTCTCTCGGTACTGAACATCTGACTGTGCAGCATTCCCTCAGTACTGACCCTCTGACAGTGCAGCACTCTCTCTGTACTGACTCTCTGAAATAGCACTCACTCAGAACTGACATTCTCACAGTGTAGCGCTCCCTCAGTCGTGACCTTTTGATAGTGCGTGCTCCCTCAGTTCTGACCCTCTGACAGTGTAGTGCTCTCTCAGTACTGACCCTCTGATGGTGCAGTACTCTCAGAGGACAGAGCCTCAGACAGTGCGGCATTCCTTATGGACTAAACCTCTGACAGTGTAGTGCTCCCTCAGTACTGACCCTTTGACAGTGTAGTACTCCTCAGAAATGGCCCTCTGGTAATACAATAGTTCCTCACTCTTGACCCTCTGTCCGACAGCGCAGTGATTCCTCAGTACTGACCCTCTGACAGTACGGCACTCCCTCAGTCCTGACGCTCACACAGTGCAGAACCTCCTCAGTACTGACCCTCTGACAGTGCGGCACTCCCTCAGTACTGACCCTCTGACAGTGCGGCACTCCCTCAGTGACTGACCCTCCGACAGTGCAGCACTCCCTCAGTACTGACCATCTGACAGTGCAGCACTCCCTCAGCACTGACCCTCTGACAGTGCAGCACTTCCTCAGTACTGACCCTCTGACAGTGCGGCACTCCCTCAGTACTGACGCTCACACTGTGCAGAACTTCCTCAGTACTGACCATCTGACAGTGTGGCACTGCCCCCATACCGATCGTGTGACAGTGCGGTACACCCTCAGTACTGACCCACTGACAGTGCAGCTCGTTGACAGTGCAGCGTTCCATTAGTTCTGACAGTCTTACAGTGTAGCGCTCCCTCAGTACTAACTCTCTGAGAATGCACCGCTCCCTCAGTTGTGACTCTTTGACAGTGCAGCACTCCCTCAGTACCGATCCTCCGACAGTGCAGCACTCCCTCAGTACTGACCCTCTGACAGTGCAGCACCCCCTCAGTACTGACCCTCTGACATGCAGCACTCCCTCATTACTGATCCTCTGACAGTGCAGCACTCCCTCAGTGTTGACACTCTGACAGTGCAGCACTCCCTCAGTACTGATCCTCTGACAGTGCAACACTCCCTCAGTGTTGACCCTCTGACAGTGCAGCACTCCCTCAGCACTGACCCTCTGACAGTGCAGCACTCCCTCAGTACTGACCCTCTCTTTTTCGATTTCATAGTGTCTTGTGGAAATTTGGAGAGATAGGGTTTGCAGATTCTGAGGAAGCATGAGAGAGACACACAAACCAAACCCTGTCTGAAACTCTCTGTAATAGACTATTCAGAGGCACAGAGTCACAGAAGTGCACAGCTTGGAGATGGACCCTCCTGTCCAACTCGTCCATACCAAACAGATATTCTCATCTCATTTCATTCCATTAGCTAGTATTTGGCTGTTATCCCTCTAAACCCTTCCTATTCACATACTCATCCTGATGCCTTTTTAATGTAGCAATTATACCAGCCCCCATCACTTCCTCTAGCAGCTACCTGCATGCCCTTGAATAAGTGCTCAAACATTCATACTGTCGATACAAACTCTAATAAACACCAACCTACGAAAGACTATCATTGTCATTTTCAACCCACTCTTAGCTTCTTCATTACGCTGATTTCAACACAGGTAAAGAAACAGAGTTAGTGACCATCCACCGTGACCCTGTTATAAAACTTTTTTTCACATGTGGTGAAAATGTGTTGCTGGAAAAGCGCAGCAGGTCAGGCAGCATCCAGGGAACAGGAGAATCGACGTTTCGGGCATAAGCCCTTCTTCAGGCTTATGCCCGAAACGTCGATTCTCCTGTTCCCTGGATGCTGCCTGACCTGCTGCGCTTTTCCAGCAACACATTTTCAGCTCTGATTTCCAGCATCTGCAGACCTCACTTTCTCCTTATTTTCACATGTGGCTTGTATGTGATTCCCACACCCTCTAATAGTTGCCTGGAAGGTGGGGGTGAGCTGTACTCTCCTGCTGCAGTCCTTGGGTCTCCCACAGTGATGTTAGGGAGGGAGCTCCATGATTGTGACCTGAACCATGTAAAGAGCTCTCTTAATGGAGTGCCCTTTTAAAGTTGGGAAGTTAGTACAGACCAGGAGGACCCGAGAGCTGCTGTCTTGTCAGAGAGAGAGGACTGGTGGGTCACACACCTCAGGTGAGGGGTGAGGTTCAGAAGCTGGGGGCTTCATGGTAATTTCAGACATGATAGAGATTGAGCCAACAATGTTGGCATCACGAACCTGTTAGCTGTGGTAACTGACCCCCCTTTGTAGCAGAGGGATTCAATCCCTTTCATAGAGCAAGCTTGAGAATTCAACACTAAATCAATCTGCACGGACGATCTGGAGACCTGAACCATCAATACAGAGATTGCTGAAGAAACTCAGCATGTCCGGCAGCATCTCTGAAGGGAGAGGGAGAAAGAGACAGAGAGACAGTTTACCTTTCAGTCCAGTGATTTCTGCGGGAACGTTCCTTCAGAACAGACCGTTTTGAGGAAGGGTCACTTGAAATGCGAATTGTTCCTCTCTCTCTTCACCGTTGCTACTGAATTTCCCCAGCCATCTATTTGCTTGAGAATTTGACCTGATCCAAGCGTCAATGAGTAATTCAGTCTGTGTGCAATGCCCTGAGGCTGCTTCTATTGAAAGTTGACAAACAGGTTTAAGGCTTTGTAAGGTATTGTATTCGGAGGGAAGTCTACATGGGAGAACAGATACAGAACACAGGCACTTCACAAAGATCCTTCTCAATGTAACTTTGTGATGTTCATTCAGAAGGAACAGCTCACTCCTAACATTTCAGTTAATCAGCCAAGCGGAGTATATATGTCATGACAAAGACTTGTTGTAAAGACAGTACAGAACCGAACTTTAGTGACTATGTTTGTAGGTAAAGTTTTTTTGTGAATAAAGTCTCTTTTTGAAATTGATATAAATATTTTTTCGAGGGGGACCAAGCATCTTGAGCTTGTGGAGGCATTGCCCTTTTCCCTAATCTTTCTTAAATAAACGCTAGACAAGTTAGATACTCACCGGGTAGAGACATCAAACGGTCATCAACGGGGAGGAGATGGTGGGATGGTCACGGGGGCTCAGTGTTGCCTCACCCCACCCGGGTTCGATTCCTGCCTCGGGCGACTGTCTGTGTGGAGTTGGCACACTCTCCCCGTGTCAGCCTCCGGGTGCTCCAGTTCCCTCTCACTGTCCAAAGATGTGCAGGTTGGGGTGGGTTAGCGAGAGGAAATGAAGGGATCCGGGGATAGAGGGGGAATGGGATGCTTTGCTGAGGGTTAGTATGAACCTGATAGGCCGAATAACCTGCTTCCACATCTCAGGGAATCTATGATCAATCCCGAGACAAAAATAATGTTCTGGGCCCTGGGCTCCAATCTTGGAGGTGGCTGTGGGTCATCACAGTGAGAACAGGTTTGGGGATGAACACGGTCCAAGGGGGCAACAGATTTGCTTTCTGAGGTGTTGAGGGCATGAATGTTCTGTCGAGGTGCTTTGGGGATAAACATACTGAGCGGATGGTTTCTAAGGTATTGAGGGAGCACTATCTGTCACTACAGGGTGCAGATGGTCGAAAGGTCCAGATACACTTCATAGAACATAGAACATAGGACATCGAACAGTACAGCACAGAACAGGCACTTCAGCCACGATGTTGTGCTGACCATTGATCCTCATGTAAGGTAATGTATGAACCCTCGAATTTCTATGACCATATGCATGTCCAGCAGTCTCTTAAATATCCCCAATGACCTTGCTTCCACGACTGCTGCTTGCAACGCATTCCATGCTGTCACAACTCTCTGTATAAAGAACCCGCCTCTGACATTTCCTCTTTCCTTTCCGCCAAACAGCTTAAAACTATGACCCCTCGTGTTAATAATTTCTGCTCGGGGAAAAACGTCTCTGGCTATCAACTCTATCCATGCCTCTCATTATCTTGTACACCTCAATTAGGTCCCCTGTCTTCCTTCTTTTTTCCACTGAAAGAAGTCCGAGCTCAGTCAACCTCCCTTTGCTCGATAAGCCCTCCATTCCAGGCAGCATTCTGGTAAACCTCCTCTGAAACCTCTCAAAGCATCCACATCTTTCCTATAATAGGGCGACCAGAACTGGACACAGTATTCCAAGTGCGATCTAACCAAAGTTTTATAGAGCTGCAACAAGATCTCACGACTCTTAAACACAATCCTCCTGTTAATGAAAGCCAAAACACCATATGCTTTCTTAACAACCCTGTCCACTTGGGTGGCCATTTTAAGGGATCTATGCACCTACACACCAAGATCCCTCTGTTCCTCCACACTGCCAAGAATCCTATCTTTAATCCTGTACTCAGCTTTCAAATTCGATCTTCCAAAATGCATCACCTCGCATTTATCCAGGTTGAACTCCATCTGCCACCTTTCAGCCCATCTCTGCAACCTGTCAATGTCCCGCTGCAGCATACAATAACCCTTTATACTGTCAACGACACCTCCAACCTTTGTGTTGTCTGCAAACGTGCTGACCCCTCCTTCAATCCCCTCATCCAAGTCATTAATAAAAATTACAAACAGTAGAGGCCCAAGGACAGAGCCCTGTGGAACACCACTCACCACAGACTTCCAGGCAAAATATTTTCCTTCTACTACCACTCGCTGTCTTCTGTAGGCCAGCCAATTCTGTATCCAGACAGCTAGGTTTCCCTGTATCCCATTCCTCCTGACCTTCTGAATGAACCTACCATGGGGAACCTTATCAAATGCCTTACTGAAGTCCATATACACCACATACACAGCTCGACCCTCATCAACTTGCCGAGTAAAATCCTCAAAGAACCTCAGTAAGGTTTGTGAGGCATGACCTGCCCCTCACAAAGCCGTGTTGATTGCATTAAATCAAGCCATGCTCTTCCAGATGCTCATAAATCCTGTCCCTTAGAATCTTTTCTAACTCCTTACAGACGACAGACGTGAGAGTGTCTGGTCTGTAATTGCCGGGGATTTCCCTATTTCCTTTCTTGAAGAGAGGAATTATATTTGCCTCCCTCCAGTCCTCAGGTACGACTCCAATGGAGAGCGAGGATATAAGGATCTTCGCAAGCAGCGAAGCAATCACATTTCTCACTTCCCAAAGCAGACGAGGACAAATCTGGTTTGGCCCTGGCGACTTGTCCATCTTAATGTTTGTCAAAATGTTCAGCCCATCAGCTTCCTCAATCTCTATCTGTCCCAGCATGATTTCCTGCTCCTCAATTGTTTCATTCACTACAAGGTCGTTTTCATTAGTAAAGACAGAAGCAAAAAAACTCATTTAGGGGGTTCCCCTGCCTCCTCAGACTCTATATACAAGTTCCCCATGATATCCCTGAGCGGCCCTACTCTTTCCTTGATCATTGTCTTACTCCTCACATACATGTAAAATGTCTTTGGATTCTCCCTAATCCTTCCTGCCAAGCCTTTTTCGTGCCCCCTCCTGGATCTCCTCAGGCCATTATTGAGCTCCTTCCTCGCCTGCCTGTAATCCTGTCGAGCTGAGCAAGACCCTTCCTTCCTCCACCTGACGTAAGCTGCCTTCTTTCTTTCGAAAAGAAGCTCCTTCGCTCTCGACATCCAAGGTTCCTTTATCTTACCCCTTCTTGCCTCTCTAAGAGGAACACATTTATGCATCACTCGCAACAACTGTTCCTTAAACCGTCCCCACATGTCTATAGTGGCCTTTCCATGTAATAATTGCTCCCAGTCCATGCTTCCCAACTCACGTCTGATAGTATCATAGTTTCCTTTTCCCCAATTAAATATCCTCCCATTGTGCCTGCTTCTCTCCTTCTCCATAGCTATGTAGAATGTGAGGCAGTTGTGGTCACTATCACCAAAATGCTCTCCCACCGCAACACCTGCCCCAGCTCATTGCCGAGCACCAAAATCAAAATGGTCTCTCCCCTCGTCGGCCGCTTCAATGTGCTGAGTTAGGAAACCCTCCTGAACACACCTTACAAAACCATCTGCTCGAAGGAGGTTCCAATCTATATTGAGAAAGTTAAAGTCACCCATTACAACAACCCTATTACATTCAGTCTTTACCAAAATCTGCTGACCTATGCTTTCTTCAATCTCCCTGCTGCTGTTGGGGGGGGAGGGGGGGGCTGTAATAAACCCCTAATGAGGTGATTGCTGCCTTACTGTTCCTAATTTCCACCCATACTGACTCAGTAGGCAGACCGTCCTCGACAATGGTAACTTCTGTAGCTGTGATACCCTTTCTGATTTCCTTTCTGAATTCATTGCATGTGGTGTCCCTCAAGGGTTGGCCAGCACGGTGGCTCAATGGTGAGCACTGCTGCCTCACAGCACCAGGGACCCAGGTTCGATTCCAGACTCGGGCGATTGGGTGTGTGGAGTTTGCACATTCTCCCCGTGTCTGCGTGGGTTTCCTCCGGGTGCTCCGGTTTCTTCCCACAGTCCAAAGATATGCAGGTTAGGTGAAATGGCCATGCTAAATTACCTGCAGTGTTAGGTGCATTAATCAGTGGTAAACGTAGGGGAATGGGTCTGGATGGGTTCCTCTTCGGAGGGTCGGTGTGGACTTGTTGGGACGAAGGGACTGTTTCCAAACTGTGGGGAATCTAAGGATCTATCATTGGACCCACCTTTTTTCTCACCGACATACTGCAAGGAGGTGACATTGTCCAAAAGCACTGTGTTAGGTTTCACATGTAAACTGACACTGCCCAAGTCCCTCTTCCCATCATCTGTCTTCATTACTCCACTGTTACTCAGTTATCAAACTACTTACCATGCTCCCACTACTCGATTAGGTGCAGTTTTCTCCAATGAAACATTGTAATGGTTAGAACCATTGCCTTCAGTTGCTATTACAAATACCTTTCCCTTACTGCTGAGCCCCTCCCTCCCACTGAGAAATATCTGAGGTACACTACATTCTTCACAATATAGCTGTTATATCTGACCCCAAGGTGACCTTCGGATCAGACATCCACACAATCACAAACACCAGGAATTCCATTCTGTTAAACGTTCCTTGTCTCCCCCTCACCCCAGCTCCATTGTTACTGAAACCCCTGACCCGTGTCGGTGTTGCCTTAAACTTGACGAATCTAAAGCCGAACCCTTGATTCCGTGACTGACCCAGAATCTGCTGCTTTCTGTGTTTCCTGCACAATTACCCCGGTCCCTTTGTGGTGCAGCTTTCTACAGTTTCCATCATTTAAATAGCACTCTGTTCTTTTATTATCCCCTCCAAAATGACCAACTTCCCATTTTCCCAAATTATACTCCATCTGGCAACTTGTTGCCCCCTTCTCCTGTGCATCTCTCTCACTTCACAATCCTCTTAGAACTTTACAGTTATGCCTTTTCTGACAGATATCCCCACCCCACAATTCTTCTAACCGTTTACTGGGAATCCTGGGCAGTGGGAAGCGTGCAGTGTTGCTCTGTTTTTCGTGAGACTCTATGGGATGACAGGGAGGAGCTTGCTGCCCATTGGTCAGAATGGAGACAACTTGCCCATCGAGCT
Organism: Chiloscyllium plagiosum; assembly: GCF_037043375.1. Classification (NCBI taxonomy): domain Eukaryota; kingdom Metazoa; phylum Chordata; class Chondrichthyes; order Orectolobiformes; family Hemiscylliidae; genus Chiloscyllium; species Chiloscyllium plagiosum. Next base: position 18,924 of record NW_028270176.1, read on the forward strand.
GCATGAGCCTTTCACCCCCCATGTCTTATTGATGAAGCACAGCGGCAACACGGAAGGAAAGAAAAGGAAGGAACTCCTGCTCTCCACATCTCACTGACTCTTGGATCATTCTGTCCATCTATGAAAGATCTGCCCTGTTCAGTCACATGAAGTCCCAAGGTGGAAACTCCGAGAAACCCACATAGATTTCACCCTGAACTAACTGCTGTCCTCCACAAGGGGTAATGTGTCCAGTCATCCTGGGCCAGGAGGAGGGGATGGTGTGAGTTTCTAACCTGAACTGACAGTGATGGATTTTATAAACTTGTATTACAGGATACTACAGGTGGACATTCAGATGGTAATCTCAGTAACTGTAACGCCAAACGCTTACTCAATTCATCAGGACCAGGATGTTCACATTGTGCGTGAACATTGTGTTCCAGCTCAATCGCATTTACTGCATAAAAGTTCTCCTTTCAATCATCCCATTCTCTCAATAGTTCTCCCCACACCTTCAATGTGTCCTGTACTCCTTGTATAATGAGCTGATGAGTATAAGGTTTATTATAACGGGTAACTTTTGTAAACCCCTCTGTCACAGCTCCCCACAATTTCCTTCACTACAAGGAGAACAATCTCAGTTTCCCCAAACCCCTGATTCCCCAATGTCCGTTTGCTCTCTATAAGGTACACATCAGAGTTGTGTTGGAACAGTGTCCACTCACCTACATCAGTGCACCCACCCACCCCCCCCCCCCCCCCGCAATGATAAAGAACGTGAACATCCTTCAGGACAAAGCACTGTGCCTGAGTGGTGTCCCATACACCACCTTCAGCATTCCCTCTCCCCACCCCCGAGGTACAGTGACATCACTGTGTAGAGGCAAAGTCAGTATTGTCCTACCAGACCATAGGGCTGCTCTCTCATTCGGGAGAGATGACTGGTGGTGGTTTAATCTGAAGGTTACCACAGCCCAGGCAAGGGGAGAGGTTGGGAAGGAGAGTCCATCTATAGTAGATCGATATTATCTACCCAATGTATCAGAAACAACTATATCATACCAATGAATAATGTAAAATAATATCCAAAACATGCTACTACAATCCCCCATTCCTTGCACCATCCTGGTAAATACCCTGTGCCCCCTCTCAGGGACCCTGCCATCCTTCCCAATGTGTGGGCGATCTCTGGTTTGCACAGACCCAGCTGCTCTGTGTTCCTGTGGGTGATGCCATCATCGAGCAACAGTTGCACTAAACCTCACTGTCTGGGAGGGTGGGAGACACAGAATTCCCAACAGCATTTAAGACACATTTCGGTGCACACTGTGATACCAAGACAGATGGTGCCAATGACTGTGTATTGGAAAATAGATCAGGATAGTTTGGTTATAGTTTTCATTACTGGCACAGACTCAATGGCCCACAGAGCCTTTTTCTGTGCTGTAAACCTCAAGACACTTAATATAGGAATATGACCGGCCACCTTTGAAACCAGGTCAGAAAAAATGAGAGCAGAATAGATGACACATGATTGGTCAATGTGTTTGGGAGGAAAGTAAGATGGAGCGGTTTAGGAGGAAATTCTGGAGCTCGATGCAGGAATCTGTAAGGGCCGTCATCAAGTGAGAAATAAAAATGGGATAAGCTCAAGGCTGGAATCAAAGAAAGGCACATATAGCACAACTTTCAGAGACTGGAGGGGATTAGAGTTAGGGAGGTGTCTGAGGCTGGAGAGGAATGATTAGAGGTAAGGAAGATGTTCGCCGAGCTGGAAATTTGTCTTGAAGACGTTTCGTCCCCTGTCTAGGTGACATCCTCAGTGCTTGGGAGCCTCCTGTGAAGCGCTTCTGTGATTTTTCCTCCGGCATTTATAGTGGCCTGTCTCTGCCGCTTCCGGTTGTCAGTTCCTGGACCACTATAAATGTCGGAGGAAACATCACAGAAGGGCTTCACAGGAGGCTCCGAAGCCCTGAGGATGTCACCTAGACAGGGGACAAAACATCTGCAACACAAATTCCCAGCTCGGCGAACAGAACCACAACAACGATCACCCGAGCTACAAATCTTCTCACAAACTTGGAAGATAAGGAAGAGTTGTGAGGCTGGGTGAGGTGACAGAGATAGGGAGAGATGTGAAGAGGGAGGAATGCAGAGATAGCAAGAATTAGAGTCGTAATGTTATGTAGCATGGAAACAGACCCTGTGATCCAATCAATCCATGTCAAACATAATTCCAAACTGAGGTAATCTCACCTGCCTCCCCTTGGTCCACATGTATCCAAACATTTCCTATTAGGTACCTGTCCAAATGGGTTTCCCGTAGAGTCACTGTGGTGTGGAAACTGGCCATTTAGTGTCAGAGTCATTGAGATGTACAACATGGAAACAGACCCTTCCGTCCAACCCATCCATGCTGACCAGATATCCCAACCCAATCTAGTCCCACCCGTCAGCACCCGGCCCATATCCCTCCAAACCCCTTCCTATTCATATATCCATCCAAATGCCTTCTAAATGTTGCAATTGTACCTGCCTCTACCACTTCCTCTGGCAGCTCATTCCATGCACGTACCACCCTCTGTGTGAAACAGTTGCCCCTTCAGTCTCTTTTATATCTTTCCCCTGACACCCTAAACCTATGCCCTCTGGTTCTAGACTAGTTGCTGGAAGACTGGTGCCATTATCTGACCCTCACTGCTGTCCACACACCGTCCACAGCCTGACCCTCACTGCCTCCCACACACCGCCCCCAGCCTGACCCTCACTGCCGCCCACACACCAATACCAGCCTGACCCTCATCGCTGACTAATACCGCCCCCAGCTTGACCCTCACCGCTGTCCAACACCGCCCCCAGCTTGACCCTCACTGCCGGCCACACACCAACCCCAGCCTGACCCTCATCGTCGTCCAACACTGCTCCCAGCCTGACACTCACTGCCAACCACATACCGCCTCCAGCCTGACCCTCACTGCCACCCACACATTTTCCCACAGCCTGACACTCACCGCCGTCCACTCACCACCCCCTGCCTGACCCTCACTGACGCTCACACAACACCCCCAGCCTGACACTCAGCATTGTCAAAGACTACTCCCAGCCTGACACTCAATGCTGCCCACACATTGTCCCACAGCCTGACACTCACCGCCCTCATCCTAACCATCACCAGCATCTACGCACCACGCCCAGCCTGACCCTTACCACTGTCTGCACACCGCTTCCAACCCGACCTTCTCCTCCATCCACACACCAGCCCAGCCTGACCCTCACTGCCATCCACACACTGACCTAGCCTGACCCTTACCACCATCTGCACACCACCTCAGTCTGACTCTCACCAGAATCCACACATTGCCCCAGCCTGGCCTTCACCGGCATCCACACACCACCCCCAGCCTGAACCTCACTGCCATCCACACACTGACCCAGCCTGACCCTTACTACCATCAACACAATGCCCCCAGACTGACCCTCAGCGCCATCCACACACCGCCCCAGACTGATCTTCACTGCCGCCCATACAATGCCCCCAAGACTGACCCTCAGCGCCATCCATACACCGCCCACAGCCTGACGCTCACCAACATCCACACACTGCCCTCAGCCTGACTCTCAGCGCCGTCCACACACTTCCCCCAGCCTGACACTCACCACCGTCCACACACTGGCCCCAGCCTGACCCTCACTGCTGTCCACACATCGCCCCCAGCCTGACCTTCACCGGCATCCACACACCACCCCAAGCCTCACCCTCATTGCCATCTACACACCGACCCAGCCTGACCCTTACTGCCATCCACACACCGAGCCAGACTGATCTTAACTGCCGCCCATACAATGCCCCCAAGACTGACCCTCAGCGCCATCCATACACCGCCCCCAGCCTGACACTCACCACCTTCCAACGACCGCCCCCAGGCTGGCCCTCACTGATGCCCACACACTGTCCTCAACCTGACCCTTACTGCTACCCACAAATCACCCCATCCTGACTCTCACTGCCGTCCAACACTGCCCCCCGCCTGACCCTCACTGCCGCTCACACACAGCCAACAGCCTGACTCTCACCACCATCCACACACCGCCCCCAGCCTGACACTCACCCCCGTCCACACACTGCCCCCAGCCTGAGCCTCACCACCGTCCAGATAGTGCCCCCAGCCTGACACTCACCACCGCCGACACGCCGCCCCCAGGCTGACCCTCAATGCTGTTCACACAGCACCCCCAGCCTGACCCTCACCACCGTCCACACACCGACCCCAGCCTGACCCTCACCACCTTCCAAAGACTGCCTCCAGGCTGGCCCTCACTGCCGTCCACACACTGCCCTTAGCCTTACCCTCACCAATGTCCAACAGCGACCCCAGCCAGACCCTCACTGCCGTCCAAACACCACCCCCCAGCCTGACCATCACCGCCCCGGACTCACTGCCCCCAGCCTGTCCCTCACCGCCCCCAGCTTGTCCTTACCGCCCCCAGCCTGACCTTACCGCCCCCATCCTGAACCTCACCACCGTCCAACTTTGCCCCCAGCCTGACCCTCACCGCCGTTCAACACCACCCCCAGCCTGACCCTCACTGCCGCCCACACACCACCCCCAGCCTGACCCTCACCACCATTCAACACCACCCCCAGCCTGACCCTCACTGCCGCCCACACACCACCCCCAGCCTGACCCACAACGCCGTCCAACACCACCCCCAGCCTGACCCTCACTGCCACCCACACACCACCCCCAGCCTGACCTTGACCGTCATCCAACATCGCTCCCAACCTGACCCTCAATGTCGCCCACACATTGCCCCACAGCCTCACATCACCGCCGCCCACACACCACCCCCAGCCTGACCCTCACCGCCGTTCAACACCATCCCCAGCCTGACCCTCACTGCCGCCCACACACCACCCCCAGCCTTACCCTCACCGCCGTCCAACACCACCCCCAGCCTGACCCTCACCGCCGTTCAACACCATCCCCAGCCTGACCCACAATGCCGCCCACACACCACCCCCAGACTGGGGGTGGAGTGTCAGCGGTGGTGAGTGTCAGGCTGGAGGCAGGGTGTGGACGGTGGTGAGGGTCAGGCTGTGGCTCGTGTGTGGAGGGTGGTGAGTGTCAGGTTGGGGCGGTGTGTGGACGGCGCTGAGAGTCAGGCTGAGGGCAGTGTGTGGATGGTGGTGACGGTCAGGTTGTTGGCAGTGTGTGGATGGCGCTTATGGTCAGGATGGGGTGGTTTGTGGGTAGCAGTAAGGGTCAGGCTGAGTGCGGTGTGTGGGCATCAGTGAGGGCCAGCCTGGGGGCGGTCTTTGAAAGGTGGTGAGAGTCAGGCTGGGGGCGGTGTATGGATGGCGCTGAGGGTCAGTCTTGGGGGCATTGTATGGGCGGCAGTGAAGATCAGTCTGGGGCGGTGTGTGGATGGCAGTAAGGTTCAGGCTGGGTCGGTGTGTGGATGACAGTGAGGGTGAGGCTGGGGGTGGTGTGTGGATGCCGGTGAAGGTCAGGCTGGGGCGATGTGTGGATGGCGGCGAAGGTCAGGTTGGGGGCGGTGTGTGGACGGTAGTGAGGGTCAGGCTGGGGGCAGTGTGGACGGCGCTGAGAGTCTGACTGGGGTGGTATGCAGACAGTGGACGATGGTAAGGGCCAGGCTGGGTCGGTGTGTGGATGACAGTGAGGGTCAGGCTGGGGGTGGTGTGTGGATGCCGGTGAAGCACAGGCTGGGGGCGATGTGTGGACAGCGGAGAAGGTCAGGTTGAGGGTGGTGTGTGGACGGAAGTGAGGGTCAGGCTGGGGGCAATGTGGATTCCGGTGAGAGTGAGACTGGGGTGGTGTGGGGATGCTGGTGATGGTTAGGCGGGGGGGCGGTGAGTGTCAGGGTATGACACAATGTGTGGGCAGCATTGAGGGTCAGGCTGGGAGCGGTGTTGGATGATGGTGAGGGTCAGGCTGAGGGCGGTGAGTGGACGGTGGTGACTGTCAGGCTGTGGGACAATGTGTGGGCAGCGTTGAGGTTCAGGCTGGGAGCGGTGTTCGACAATGCTGAGGGTCAGGCTGGGGGTGTTGTGTGAGCAGCAGTGAGGGTCAGGCTGAGGGTGGTGATTGGATGACGGTGAGTGTCAGGCTGTGGGGCAATGTTTGGGTGGCAGTAAGGGTCAGGCTGGAGGCGGAATGTAGTTAGCAGTGAGTGTCAGCCTGGGAGCGGTGTTGGACGACGATGAGGGTCAGGCTGGGATTGGTGTGTGGGCGGCAGTGAGGGTCAGGCTGGGGGTGGTGTGTGGGCGGCATTTTGGGTCACGCTGGGAGTGGTGTTGCACGGCGGTAGGGGTCAGGCTGGGGGCCGTGTGTGGGTGGGCATTCGTGCTGTGTGCTGCTGCAGTCTCCTGAATGGGGAGCAGACTTTGAAAACTCTGGGCCCCAGAGGAAAGGCATTTAATCGATTCACCGAATCATTGATTGTCCAAATGAATTAGTGCCCACCCAACTCGTTCACATAATTGAGATTCCTCTGTCGGTGCGAACATGATTTGGAAGGGTTTAGAGGAATATGGGCCAGATGCTGGCAGGTGGGACTAGAATGGTTTGGGATACCTGGTCAGCGTGGACGGGTTGGCCCGAAGGGTCTGTTTCTGTTTTGTATATCTCTATGACTCTATGACCTTCCAGCCAATTTTGTATCCAAATCTCCCCATCTCCTTGTATTCTATGGTGATGGACTTGCTAACCCGTCTGTTATGTGGACCCTTGCTGAACGTCTTTCTGAAATGCAAGTGATTTCCGTGCACAATTTCATGCTGACTATCCCTAATTAATCTTGTCTTTCCAATTACATGTACATCCTACCCCTTCCTTCCAGGGAACAGGAGAATCGACGTTTCGGGCATAAGCCCTTCTTCGGGCTTATGCCCGAAACGTCGATTCTCCTGTTCCCTGAATGCTGCCTGACCTGTTGCGCTTTTCCAGCAACACATTTTCAGCTTAGGATATCTGGTCAGCATGGATGGGTTGGATGGAAGGGTCTGTTTCCATGCTGTACATCTCAATGACTCTGACTCTAAATGGCCAGTTTCCACACCACAGTGATTCTACGGGAAACCCATTTGGACAGGTACCTAATAGGAAATGTTTGGATACATGTGGACCAAGGGGAGGCAGGTGAGATTACCTCAGTTTGGAATTATGTTTGACATGGATTGATTGGATCACAGGGTCTGTTTCCATGCTACATAACATTACGACTCTAATTCTTGCTATCTCTGCATTCCTCCCTCTTCACATCTCTCCCTATCTCTGTCACCTCACCCAGCCTCACAACTCTTCCTTATCTTCCAAGTTTGTGAGAAGATTTGTAGCTCGGGTGATCGTTGTTGTGGTTCTGTTCGCCGAGCTGGGAATTTGTGTTGCAGATGTTTTGTCCCCTGCCTAGGTGACATCGTCAGTGCTTGGGAGCTTCCTGTGAAGCCCTTCTGTGATGTTTCCTCCGACATTTATAGTGGTTCAGGAACTGACAACCGGAAGCGACAGAGACAGGCCACTATAAATGCCAGAGGAAAAAATCACAGAAGCGCTTCACAGGAGGCTCCCAAGCACTGAGGATGTCACCTAGACAGGGGACGATACGTCTGCAAGACATATTTCCAGCTCGGCGAACATCTTCCTTACCTCTAATCATTCCTCTCCAGCCTCAGACCCCTCCCTAACTCTAATCCCCTCCAGTCTCTGAAAGTTGTGCTATATGTGCCTTTCTTTGATTCCAGCCTTGAGCTTATCCCATTTTTATTTCTCACTTGATGATGGCTCTTTCAGATTCCTGCATCGAGCTCCAGAATTTCCTCCTAAACCGCTCCATCTTACTTTCCTCCCAAACACATTGACCAATCATGTGTCATCTATTCTACCATCATTTTTTCTAACTTGTTTTCAAAGTTGGCCGGTCATATTCCTATATTAAGTGTCTTGAGGTTTACAGCAAAGAAAAAGGTTCTGTGGGCCATTGAGTCTGTGCCAGTAAAGAAAACTATAACCAAACCATCCTGATCCATTTTCCAATACACAGTCATTGGCACCATCTGTCTTGGTATCACAAGTGTGCACCTAAATATGCCTTAAATGCTGTTGGGAATTCTGTGTCTCCCACCCTCCCAGACAGTGAGGTTTAGTGCAACTGTTGCTCGATGATGGAATCACCCACAGGAACACAGAGCAGCTGGGTCTGTGCAAACCAGAGATCGCCCACACATTGGGAAGGATGGCAGGGTCCCTGAGATGGGGCACAGGGGATTTACCAGGATGGTGCAAGGAATGGGGGATTGTAGTAGCATGTTTTGGATATTCTTTTACATTATTCATTGGTCTGATATAGTTGTTTCTGATACATTGGTTAGATAATATCGATCTACAATAGATGGACTCTCCTTCCCAACGTCTCCCCTTGCCTGGGCTGTGGTAACCTTCAGGTTAAACCACCACCAGTCATCTCTCCCTAATGAGAGAGCAGCCCTATGGTCTGGTAGGACAATACTGACTTTGCCTCTACACAGTGATGTCACTGTACCTCGGGGGTGGGGAGAGGGAATGCTGAAGGTGGTGGATGGGACACCACTCAGGCACAGTGCTTTGTCCTGGAGGATGTTCATGTTCTTTAACATTGCTGAGGTGGGGGGGGGGGGGGGTGCACTGATGTAGGTGAGTGGACACTGTTCCAACACAACTCTAATGTGTACCTTATAGAGAGCAAACGGACATTGGGGACTCAGGGGTTTGGAGAACCTGAGATTGCTCTCCTTGTCGCAAAGGAAATTTGGGGAGCTGTGACAGAGGGGTTTACAAAAGTTACCCGTTATAATAATAAACCTGACACCCATCAGCTCATTATACAAGGAGTACAGGACACATTGAAGGTGTGGGGAGAACTATTGAGAGAATGGGATGATTGAAAGGAGAACTTTTATGCAGTAAATGGGATTGAGCTGGAACACAATGTTCACACACAATGTGAATATCCTGGTCCTGATGAATTGAATAAGAGTTTGGCGTTACAGTTACTGAGATTACCATCTGAATGTCCACCTGTAGTATCCTGTAATACAGGTTTATAAAATCCATCGCTGTCAGTTCAGGTTAGAAACTCACACCATCCCCTCCTCCTGGCCCAGGATGACTGGACACTTTACCCCTTGTGGAGGACAGCAGTTTGTTCAGGGGGAAATCTATGTGGGTTTCTAGGAGTTTCCACCTTGGGACTTCATGTGACTGAACAGGGCAGATCTTTCATAGATGGGACAGAATGATCCAAGAGTCAGTGAGATGTGGAGAGCAGGATTTCCTTCCTTTTCTTTCCTTCCTCGCTGCCACTGTGCCTAATCAATAAGACATGGGGAGTGAAAGGCTCATGCAGCTCGATGGGCAAGTTGTCTCCATTCTGACCAATGGGCAGCAAGCTCCTCCTAGTCATCCCATAGAGTCTCACGAAAAACAGAGCAACACTGCACGCTTCCCACTGCCCAGGATTCCCAGTAAACGGTTAGAAGAAGTGGGGGGTGGGGATATCTGTCAGAAAAGGCATAACTGTAAAGGTCTAAGAGGATTGTGAAGTGAGAGAGATGCACAGGAGAAGGGGGCAACAAGTTCCCAGATGGAGTATAATTTGGGAAAATGAGAAGTTGGTCATTTTGGAGGGGATAATAAAAGAATAGAGTGCTATTTAAATGGTGGAAACTGTAGAAAGCTGCACCACAAAGGGACCAGGGGGTAATTGTGCAGGAAACACAGGAAGCTAGCAGATTCTGGGTCAGTCACGGAATCAAGGGTTCTGTTTCAGAATCGTCAAGTTTAAGGCAACACCGACACGGGTAAGGGGTTTCAGTAACAATGGAGCTGGGGTGAGGGGGATGTGGGATATTGGTAATTTAATGTTATTTCTGCAATTATAATTTCTGATACAAGGTAAATGAACTCACACCAGTACGTAATTGTTTCAGCCAAGAACTGAGTCATCAAGAATGGAAGCTATGTGGAGGAAATATATAATTGTTTTTGTATTAGCTAGCATTGTATGTCAGCATGAAACTTGATTGCAGAACAATGGTAGATTTTATGGGCAAATAGATAAGATGTTGTGAGGGGATGCAGTCAAGCTAGAAAGCCTGTATAAACAGTAGGTTTTCCATTTTTACAGAGACACAGGGACAAACCCTAACTAAAGAGGTCAGAGAGATCAGAGTGGTCTCGGGAGAGGCCCAGATGGAAAGAGTAGATACTGATGAAGAAAGAATATGCCTAACAATGACCTGCAGTGGGATGAGGTCAAACGGCCTTGTGAGGCCAGAACTAAGCATTTTTTCACAGACAAGGCCGGATGAGCAGGAGTGGTGGGATCAGTCTTCGGGAAGTGGAGGATGTAAACGGAGGGGGGGTGGGGGAAGGGGGTAAACAATGAAATAAGAAACCCTATGTAGGAACCAAATGATATAAATATCGAAAGTTTGTTGAATTTGGTGTGTGTATGTCCTCTGCCTTGCCTGGCACTGGACATCACACCCAACTGCAAGTGGGTGTATAGGATACGACTGATTCCGATCTTGTCTCAGACTGCAATGATTGAAGTGTGTGAGCTTTGTTTCTCACAGGGAGACAAGCAACGTGTAACAGAATGGAATTCCTGGTGTTTGTGATTGTGTGGATGTCTGATCAGAAGGTCACCTTGGGCTCAGATATGAGAGCAATATTGGAAAGAATGGAGTTCTACCTCAGATATTTCCCAGTGGGAGGGAGGGGCTCAGCAGTAATGGAAAGGAATTTGTAATAGCAACTGAAGGCAATGGTTTTAACCATTACAACGTTTCATTGGAGAAAACTGCAGCTAACCGAGTAGTGGGAGTGTGGTAAGCAGTTTGATAACTGAGTAACAGTGGAGTAATGGAGAGGGATGATGAGGAGGGAGAGCTGGGCAGTGTCAGTGTGCATGTGAAACCTAACACGGTGTTTTCGGACAATGTCACCTCCTGGCAGGATGTAGGTGAGTCCAAGGATAGACCCTTAGATTCCCTACAGTGTGGAAACAGTCCCTTCGTCCTAACAAGTCCACACCGACCCTCTGAAGAAGAACCCATCCAGACCCATTCCCCTACGCTTACCACTGATTGATGCACCTAACACTACAGGCACTTTAGCATGGCCATTTCACCTAACCTGGACATCTTTGGACTGTGGGAAGAAACCGGAGCACCAGGAGGAAACCCACGCAGACACTGGGAGAATGTGCAAACGCCACACAATCGCCCGAGTCTGGAATCGAAGCTGGGTCCTTGATGCTGTGAGGCAGCAGTGCTCACCATTGAGCCACCGTGCAGGCCAACCCTTGAGGGACACCACATGCAATGAATTCAGAAAGGAAATCAGAGAGGGTATCACAGCTACAGAAGTTACCATTGTCGAGGACGGTCTGCCTACTGAGTCAGTATGGGTGGAAATTAGGATCAGTAAGGGAGCAGTCACCTCATTAGGGGTTTACTACAGCCCCCCCCCCCCCCCCCCCCCCCCCCCCACAACAGCAGCAGGGAGATTGAAGAAAGCATAGGTCAGCAGATTTTGGTAAAGAGTGAATGTAATAGGGTTGTTGTAATGGGTGACTTTAACTTTCTCAATATAGACTGGAAACGTCCTTCGAGCAGATGGTTTGGAAGGAGCTATTTTTGTAAGGTGTTTCATGAGGGTTTCCTAACTCAGCACATTGAAGCGGCCGACGAGGGGAGAGGCCATTTTGATTTTGGTGCTCGGACATGAGCCAGGGCAGGTGTCAGATCTTGCGGTGGGAGAGCATTTTGGTGATAGTGACCACAACTGCCTCACATTCTATATAGCCATGGAGAAGGAGAGAAGCAGGCACAATGGGAGGATATTTAATTGGGGAAAAGGAAACTATGATACTATCAGACGTGAGTTGAGAACCATGGACTGGTCGCAATTATTCCATGGAAAGGCCACTTTTGACATGTGGAGACGGTTTAAGGAACAGTTGTTGCGAGTGATGCATAAATGTGTTCCTCTGAGACAGGCAAAAAGGGGCAAGATAAAGGAACCTTGGATGTCGAGAGCGGAGGAGCTTCTTTTCGAAAGAAAGAAGGCAGCTTACGAAAGGAGGAGGAAGGAAGGGTCTTGGTCATCTGTAGAGGATTACAGGCAGGCGAGGAAGGAGCTCAAAAATGGCCTGAGGAGAGCCAGGAGGGGGCAGGAAAAAGGCTTGGCAGGAAGGATTAGGGAGAATCCAAAGACATTTTACACGGATGTGAGGAGTAAGACAATGATCAAAGAAAGAGTAGGGCCGCTCAGGGATAGCATAGGGAACTTGTGTGTAGAGTCTGAGGAGGCAGGGGAACCCCCTAAATGAGTTTTTTGCTTCTGACGTTACCAAAGAAAAGGACCTTGTACTGAGTGAAACCATTGAGGAGCAGGTAAGCATGCTGGAACAGATAGAGATTGAGGAAGCTGATGTGCTGAACATTTTGACAAACATTAAGATGGACAAGTCGCCAGGGCCAAACCAGATTTTCCTCGGCTGCTTTGGGAAGTGAGAAATGTGATTGCTTCGCTGCTTGCGAAGATCCTTACATCCTCGGTCTCCATTGGAGTCGTACCTGAGGACTGGAGGGAGGCAAATATAATTCCTCTCTTCAAGAAAGGAAATAGGGAAATCCCCGGCAATTACAGACCAGACACTCTCACGTCTGTCGTCTGTAAGGAGTTAGAAAGGATTCTGAGGGACAGGATTTATGAGCATCTGGAAGAACATGGCTTGATTTAATGCAATCAACACTGCTTTGTGAGTGGCAGGTCATGCCTCACAACCCTTACTGAGTTCTTTGAGGATGTTACTAGGCAAGTTGATGAGGGTCGAGCTGTGGATGTGGTGTATATGGACTTTAGTAAGGCATTTGATAAGGTTCCCCATGGTAGGTTCATTCAGAAGGTCAGGAGGAATGGGATACAGAGGAACTTAGCTGTCTGGATACAGAATTGGTTGGCCAACAGAAGACAGCGAGTGGTCGTAGAAGGAAAATATTCTGCCTGGAAGTCAGTGGTGAGTGGTGTTCCACAGGCTTCTGTCCTTGGGCCTCTACAATTTGTAATTTTCATTAATGACCTGGATGAGGGGACTGATGGATGGGTCAGCAAGTTTGCAGACAACACAAAGGTTGGAGGTGTCGTTGACAGTATAGAGGGTTATTGTATGCTGCAGCGGGACATTGACAGGATGCAGAGATGGGCTGAGAGGTGGCAGATGGAGTTCAACCTGGATAAATGGAGGTGATGCATTTTGGAAGGTCAAATTTGAAAACTGAGTACAGGATTAAAGACAGGACTCTTGGCAGTGTGGAAGAACAGAGGGATCTGTGTGCAGGTACATAGATCCCTTAAAATGGCTACCCAAGTGGACAGGGTTGTTAAGAAAGCATATGGTGTTTTGGCTTTCATTAACAGGAGGATTGTGTTTAAGAGCCGTGAGATCTTGATGCAGCTCTATAAAACTTTGGTTAGAACGCACTTGGAATACTGTGTCCAGTTCTGGTTGCCCTATTATAGGAAAGATGTGGATTCTTTGGAGAGGGTTCAGAGGAGGTTTACCAGAATGCTGCCTGGAATGGAGGGCTTATCTAACAAAGAGAGATTGACTGAGCTCTGACTTCTTTCAGTGGAAAAAAAAAGGAAGGCAGGGGTCTTAATTGAGGTGCACAAGATAATGAGAGGCATAGATAGGGTTGATAGCCAGAGACTTTTTCCCAGGGCAGAAATTGTTAACACGAGAGGTCATAGTTTTAAGCTGTTTGGAGGAAAGTATGGAGGGGATGTCTGAGGCGGGTTCTTTAAGCAGAGAGTTGCGAGAGCATGGAATGCGTTGCAAGCAGCAGTTGTGGAAGCAAGGTCATTGGGGATATTTAAGTGACTGCTGGACATGCAAATAGTCATAGAAATTTGAGGGGTCATACATTAGGTTTCCCTTAAATGAGGATCGATGGTCGGCACAGCATAAAGGGCTGAAGGGCCTGTTCTGTGCTGTACTGTTCGATGTCCTATGTTCTATGTTCTATGAAGTGTATCTGTACCTTTCGACCATCTGCACCCTGTACTGACAGATAGTGCTCCCTCAATACCTTAGAAACCATCCCCTCAGTATGTTTATCCCCAAAGCACCTCGACAGAACATTCATGCCTTCAACACCTCAGAAAGCAAACCTGTTGCCACCTTGGACCGTGTTCATCCCCAAACCTGTTCTCACTGTGATGACCCACAGCCACCTCCAAGATTGGAGCCCAGGGCCCAGAACAGTATTTGAGTCTCTGGATTGATCATACAATCCCTAAGATGTGGAAGCAAGTCATTCGGCCTGTCAGGTTCACACTGACCCTCGGCAGAGCATCCCACCCTACCCCCTCTATCCGTGGATCCCTTCATTTCCTCTGGCTAACCCACCCCAACCTGCACATCTTTGGACAGTGGGTGGGAACTGGAGCACCCGGAGGCTGACACGGGGAGAATGTGCCAACTCCACACAGTCGGTAGCCCGAGGCTGGAATCGAACCCGGGTGGGGTGAGGCAACACTGAGCCCCCGTGACCATCCCACCATCTCCTCCCCGTTGATGACCGTTTGATGTCTGTACCCGGGGAGTATCGAACTTTTCTAGCGTTTATTTAAGAAAGATTAGGGACAAGGGTAATGCCTCCACAACCTCAAGATGCTTGGTCCCCCTCGAAAAAATATTTATATCAATTTCAAAAAGAGACTTTATTCACAAAAAAACTTTACGTACAAACATAGTCACTAAAGTTCTGTTCTGTACAATCTTTAAAACAAGTCTTTGTCATGACATATATACTCCCCTTGGCTGATTAACTGAAATGTTAGGTCTGAGCTGTTTCTTCTAAATTAACATCACAAAGTTACATTGAGAAGGATCTTTGTGAAGTGCCTGTGTTCTGTATCTGTTCTCCCATGTAGCCCGCCCTCCGAATGCAATACCTTACAAAGCCTTAAACCTGTTTGTCAACTTTCAACAGGAGCAGCCTTAGGACATTGAAGACAGACTGAATTACTCAGTGACGCTTGGATCAGGTCAAATTCTCAAGCAAACAGATGGTGGGGAAATTCAGCAGTATTCAGCAGGTAGCAACGGTGAAGAGAGAGAGGAACAATTCGCAGTTCAAGTGACCCTTCCTCAAAACGGTCTGTTCTGAAGGAACTTTCCCGCAGAAATCACTGGATTGAAAGGTGAACTCTCTCTCTGTCTCTTTCTCCCTCTCCCTTCAGAGATGCTGCCGGACATGCTGAGTTTCTTCAGCAATCTCTGTATTGATGTTTCAGGTCTCCAGCGCGTCCGTACAGATTGATTTTAGTGTTGAATTCTCAAGCTTGCTCTATTAAAGGGATTGAATCCCTCTGCTACAAAGGCCGGTCAGTTACCACAGCTAACAGATTCGTGATGCCAACATTGTTGGCTCAATCTCTATCATGTTTGAAATTACCATGAAGGCCCCAGCTTCTCAACCTCACCCCTCACCTGAGGTGTGAGACCCACCAGTCCTCTCTCTCTGACAAGACTTCAGCTCTCAGGTCCTCCTGGTCTATACTAGCTTCCCAACTTTAAAAGGGCACTCCAGTAAGAGAGTTCTTTACATGGTTCAGGTCAAAATCCTGGAGCTCCCTCCCTAACATCACTGTGGGACACCCAAGGACTGCAGCAGGAGAGTACAGCTCACCCCCACCTTCCAGGCAACTATTAGAGGGTATGGGAATCACATACAAGCCACATGTGAAAATACGTTTTATAACAGGGTCACGGTGGATGGTCAATAACTCTGTTTCTTTCCCTCTGTTCAAATCAGCGGAATGAAGAAGCTCAGGGTGGGTTGAAAATGACAATGATAGCTTTCGTAGGTTGGTGTTTATTCGAGTTTGTATCGACAGTATGAATGTTTGAGCACTTATTCAAGGGCATGCAGATAGCTGTCAGAGGAAGTGATGGGGACGGGTGCAATTGTGACATTTAAAAGGCATCAGGATGAGTATGTGAATAGGAAGGGTTTAGAGGGCTATCAGCCAAGTGCTAGCTAATGGAATGAAATGAGATGAGAATATCTGTTTGGTATGGACGCGTTGGACAGGAGGGTCCATTTCCAAGCTGTGCACCTCTGTGACTCTGTGCCCCTGAATAGTCTATTACAGAGGCTTTCGGACAGGGTTTGGTTTGTGTGTCTCTCTCATGCTTCCTCAGAATCTGCAAACCCGATGTCTCCAAATTTCCACAAGACACTATGAAATAGAAAAAAAGAGGGTCAGTACTGAGGGAGTGCTGCACTGTCGGAGGGTCAGGACTGAGGGAGTGCTGCACTGTCAGAGGGTCAACACTAAGGGAGCGCTGCACTGTCGGAGGGTCAGTACTGAGGGAGTGCTGCACTGTCAGAGGATCAGTACTGAGGGAGTGCATTAATGTCAGAGGGTTAGTACTGTGGGAGTGCTGCACTGTCAGATGGTCAGTAATGTGGGAGTGCTGCACTGTCAGAGGGACAGTAATGAGGGAATGCTGCACTGTCAGAGGATCAGTACTGAGGGAATGCTGCACTGTCAGAGGGTCAGTACTGAGGAAGTGCTGCACTGTGAGAGGGTCAGTACTGAGGGATTGCCGCCCTGTCAGAGGGTGAGTACTGAGGTAGCGCTGCACTGTTAGATGGTCAGTACTGAGGGAGTGCTGCACTTTCAGAGGGTCAGTACTGAGGGAGTGCTGCACTGTCAGAGGGTCAGTACTGAGGCAGTGCTGCACTGTCAGATGGTCTGAACTGAGGGAGCGGTGCATTCTCGATGGTCAGTACTGAGGGAGAACTACACTGTTAGATTGTCAGAACTAAAGGATCGCTGCACTGTCAAAGAGCTGCAAGGTCATAGGGTCAGTTCTGCGGGAATGCTGCACTGTCAGAGTGTCAGTACTGAGGGAGTGCTGCACTGTCAGAAGATCAGTACTGCGGGAGTGCTGCACTGTCAGAGGGTTAGCACTGAGGGAGTGCAGTAATGTCAGAGGGTTAGTACTGTGGGAGTGCTGCACTGTCAGATGGTCAGTACTGAGGGAGTGCTGCACTGTCAGATGGTCAGTACTGAGGGAATGCTGCACTGTCAGAGGGTCAGTACTGAGGCAGTGCTGCACTGTCAGATGGTCTGAACTGAGGGAGCGGTGCATTCTCGATGGTCAGTACTGAGGGAGAACTACACTGTTAGATTGTCAGAACTAAAGGATCGCTGCACTGTCAAAGAGCTGCAAGGTCATAGGGTCAGTTCTGCGGGAATGCTGCACTGTCAGAGTGTCAGTACTGAGGGAGTGCTGCACTGTCAGAAGATCAGTACTGCGGGAGTGCTGCACTGTCAGAGGGTTAGCACTGAGGGAGTGCAGTAATGTCAGAGGGTTAGTACTGTGGGAGTGCTGCACTGTCAGATGGTCAGTACTGAGGGAGTGCTGCACTGTCAGATGGTCAGTACTGAGGGAATGCTGCACTGTCAGCATTAATGGTTTTACGGCTGCAGAAAGGAAGTTTGAGGGGGATCTGCCTCTGGAGGTAGTATGGGCTGAAGTCAGAAATAGGAAAGGTGCAGTCCCCTTGTTGGGTGTTTAATATAGGCCCCCCAATAGCAGCAGAGATGTGGAGAAACAGATTGGGAAACAGATTTTGGAAAGGTGCAGAAGCCACCGGGTCGTAGTCATGGGCGACTTCAACTTCCCAAATATTGATTGGAAGCTCTTTAGATCAAGTAGATTGGATGGGGCGGTGTTTGTTCAGTGTGTCCAGGAAGCTTTTCTAACGCAATATGTAGATTGTCCAACCAGAGGGGAGGCCATATTGGATTTGGTACTCGGTAATGAACCGGGACAAGTGGTGGGCTTGTTAGTGGGTGAACATTTTGGTGATGGTGACCACAATTCTGTGACTTTCACCTTGGTTATGGAGAGAGATAGGTGCGCACAACAAGGTAGATTTTATAATTGGGGGAAGGGAAATTACGATGCTGTAAGGCAGGATTTGAGGAGCATACGTTGGGAGCATAGGCTGTCAGGGAAGGATGTGGTGGAAAGGTGGAACTTTTTCAAAGAACAGATACGACGTGTCCATGATATGTATGTACCTATCAGGCAGGAAAGAAATGGTCGTGTGAGGGAGCCTTGGTTGACGAGAGAGGTTGAATGTCTGGTAAAGAGGAAGAAGGAGGTTTACATAAGGTTGAGGAAACAGGATTCAGACAGAGCAGTGGAGGGATACAGGATAGCCAGAAGGGACCTGAAGAAAGGGATTAGGAGAGCTAAGAGAGGGCATGAAAAATCGTTGGCGGATAGGATCAAGGATAACCCCAAGGCATTTTATGCGTATGTGAGAAACCTGAGAATGACGAGAACGAGGGTAGGTCCGATCAAGGACAGTAGTGGGAGACTGTGTACTGAGTCGGAAGAGATAGGAGAGGTCTTGAACAAGTACTTCTCTTCAGTATTTACGAACGAGAGGGACCGTATTGGAGAAGAGGAGAGTGTGAAATGGACTGGTAAGCTAGCAGAGATACCTGTTAGGAACGAAGATGTGTTGGACATTTTGAACAACTTGAGGATAGACAAGTCCCCCGGGCCTGACGGGATATATCCTAGGATTATGTGGGAAGCAAGAGAGGAAATTGCAGTACCGTTGGCAATGATCTTCTCGTCTTCACTGGCAACGGGGGTGGTACCAGGGGACTGGAGAGTAGCGAATGTTGTGCCCCTGTTCAAAAAAGGGAATAGGGATAACCCCGGGAATTACAGGCCTGTTAGTCTTACTTCTGTGGTAGGCAAAGTAATGGAAAGGGTACTGAGGGATAGGATTTATGAGTATCGGGAAAGACACTGCTTGATTAGGGACAGCCAGCACGGATTTGTGAAGGGTAGGTCTTGCCTTACAAGTCTTATTGAATTCTTCGAGGAGGTGACCAAGCATGTGGATGATGGTAGAGCAGTGGATGTAGTGTACATGGATTTTAGTAAGGCATTTGATAAGGTTCCCCATGGTAGGTTTATGCGGAAAGTCAGGAAGCATGGGATAGAGGGAAATTTGGCCAATTGGATAGAAAACTGGCTAACCGGTCGAAGGCAGAGAGTGGTGGTAGATGGTAAATATTCAGCCTGGAGCCCAGTTACAAGTGGAGTTCCGCAGGGATCAGTTCTGGGTCCTCTGCTGTTTGTAATTTTTATTAATGACTTAGATGAGGGAGTCGAAGGGTGGGTCAGTAAATTTGCAGATGATACGAAGATAGGTGGAGTTGTGGACAGTGAGGAGGGCTGTTGTCGGCTGCAGAGGGACTTAGATATGATGCAGAGCTGGGCTGAGGAGTGGCAGATGGAGTTCAACCCTGCCAAGTGTGAGGTTGTCCATTTTGGAAGAACAAATAAGAATGCGGAATACAGGGTTAATGGTAGGGTTCTTAGTCAGGTGGAGGAACAGAGGGATCTTGGGGTCTATGTACATAGATCTTTGAAAGTTGCCACTCAGGTGGATAGAGTTTGTAAGAAGGCCTATGGAGTATTATCGTTCATTAGCAGAGGGATTGAATTCAAGAGTCGTGAAGTGATGTTGCAGCTGTACAGGACTTTGGTTAGGCCAAAGTTGGAGTACTGTGTGCAGTTCTGGTCGCCTCACTTGAGGAAAGATGTGGAAGCTTTGGAGAGGGTGCAGAGAAGATGTACCAGGATGTTGCCTGGAATGGAGAGGAAGTCATACGAGGATAGGTTGAGAGTTCTCGGCCTTTTCTCGTTGGAACGGCGAAGGATGAGGGGTGACTTGATAGAGGTTTATAAGATGATCAGAGGAATAGATAGAGTAGACAGTCAGAAACTTTTTCCCCGGGTACAACAGAGTGTCACAAGGGGACATAAATTTAAGGTGAAGGGTGGAAGGTATAGGGGAGATGTCAGGGGTGGGTTCTTGACGCAGAGAGTGGTGGAGGCATGGAATGCGCTGCCCGTGGGAGTGGTAGAGTCGGAATCATTGGCGACCTTTAAGCGGCATTTGGATAGGTACATGGATGGGTACTTAATCTAGGTTAGAAGTTCGGCACAACATCGTGGGCCGAAGGGCCTGTTCTGTGCTGTATTGTTCTATGTTCTATGTTCTATGTCAGAGGGTCAGTACTGAGGTAGCGCTGCACTGTTAGATGGTCAGGACTGAGGGAGTGCTGCACTGTCAGAAGGTCAGTACTGAGGGAGTGCTGCACTGTCAGTGGGTCAGTAATGAGGGAGTGCTGCACTGTCAGAGGGTCAGTAATGAGGGAGTGCTGCACTGTCAGAGGGTCAGTACTGAGGGAGTGCTGCACTGTCAGAGGGTCAGTACTGAGGGAATGCTGCACTGTCAGATGGTCAGTACTGAGGGAATGCTGCACTGTCAGAGGGTGAGTACTGAGGTAGCGTTGCACTGTTAGATGGTCAGGACTGAGGGAGTGCTGCACTGTCAGAGGGTCAGTACTGAGGGAGTGCTGCACTGTCAGAGGGTCAGTAATGTGGGAGTGCTGCACTGTCAGAGGGACAGTAATGAGGGTGTGTTGCACTGTCAGAGGGTCAATACTGAGGGAATGCTGCACTGTCAGAGGGTCAGTACTGAGGGAGTGCTGCACTGTCAGAGGGTCAGTAATGTGGGAGTGCTGCACTGTCAGAGGGACAGTAATGAGGGTGTGTTGCACTGTCAGAGGGTCAATACTGAGGGAATGCTGCACTGTCAGAGGGTCAGTACTGAGGGTCAGTATTGTGGAAACACTTTCTGAGGTACTGAAGGAGCACTTTCTGAGGCATTGAGAGAACACTATCTGAGGTACTCAGGAAGCACTATCTGAGGCATTGAGGAAGCACTATCTGACGTACTGAGGAAGCACTATCTGAGGTATTGAGGGAGCACTATCTGAGGTATTGAGGGAGCAATATCTGAGGTACTGAGGAAGCACTTTCTGAGGTACTGAGGGAGCACTATCTGAGGTATTGAGGGAATACTATCTGATGTAATGAGAAAGCACTGTCTGAGGTATTGAGGGAGCACTTTCTGAGGTACTGAGGGAGCAATTTCTGAGGTATTGAGGGAGCACTATCTGAGGTGCTGAGGGAGCACTTCTTGAGATATTGAGGGAGCATTTACCGAGGTACTGAGTAATCACTATCTGAGGTACTGAGGGAGCACATTTTGAGATATTGAGGAAGCACTTTCTGAGGTACTAAGGGAGCACTATCTGAGGTATTGAGGGAGCACTTTCCGAGGTATTAAGAGAGTACTATCTGAGGTACTGAGGGAGATCTATCTGAGGTACTGAGGGAGCACTATCTGAGTTATTGAGGGAGCACCAACTGATGTACTGAGGAAGCACTATCTGAGCTATTGAGGGAGCACATTCTAAGGTGTTGTGGGAGCACATTCTGAGGTATTGAGGGATCACTTTCTGAGATATTGAGGGAGAACTATCTAAGATATTGAGGGAGAACGATCTGACGCATTGAGGGGAGCACTTTCTGAGGTATTGCGGGAGAAATATCTGAGGTATTGAGGGAGCAATATCTGAGGTATTGAGGGAGCACTTTCAGAGGCATTGAGAGAGCACTTTCTGAGGTAATGAGGGAGCACTTTCTGAGGTACGGAGGGAGCACTATCTGAAGTATTGAGAGACTACTATCTGATGTAATGAGGAAGCACTATCTGAGGTATTGAGGGAGCACTTTCTGAGGTACTGAGGGAGCACTATCTGAGGTATTGAGGGAGCACTATCTGGGTTTTCAGGAAGCACTATCTGAGGTATTGTGCGTGCACTTTCTGAGGTACTGAGGGAACACTTTCTGAGGTATTGAGGGAGCAATATCTGAGCTACTGAGAGAGCACTTTTTGATATATTGAGGGAGTACTTTCTGAGGTATTGAGGGAGCACTTTCTGAGGTCGTAAGGGAGTATTATCTGAGTTATTGATGGAGCACTATTAGATGTACTGTGGAAACACTATCTGAGGTACTGAGGGACAACTCTCTGAGGTTATGAGGGAGTACTATCTGAGTTATTGAGGGAGCACTATCTGATGTACTGAGGAAGCAGTATCTGAGGCATTGAGGGAGAACTATCTGAGGTACTGAGGGAGCACTATCTGAGTTATTGAGGGAGCACTATCAGATGTACTGTGGAAACACTATCTGAGGTACTGAGGGAGAACTCTCTGAGGTAATGAGGGAGTACTATCTGAGTTATTGAGGGAGCACTATCTGATGTACTGAGGAAGTAGTATCTGAGGCATTGAGGGAGAACTATCTGAGGTACTGAGGGAGCACTATCTGAGTTATTGAGGAAGCACTATCTGATGTACTGTGGAAACACTATCTGAGGTACTGAGGGAGCAGTACCTGAATATTGAGGGAGCACATTCTAAGGTATTGAGGGAGCACTCTCTGAGGTATTAAGGGAGTACTATCTGAGGAACTGAGGGAGAACTATCTGAGGTACTGAGAAAGCACTATCTGTTGTACTGTGGAAGCAATATCTGAGGTATTGAGGGAGCACTTTCTGAAGTATTGAGGGAGCACTTTCTGAGGCATTGAGGGAGAACTATCTGAGGTACTGAGGGAGCAAATTCTGAGATATTGAGGGAGCGTCTTCTGAGGTACTGACGGAGTACTTTCTGAGGTACATGGGAGTGCACTTTCTGAGCTATTGAGGGAGCACTGTCTGAGGTACTGAGGGAGCACTTTCTGAGGTACTGAGGGAGCACTATCTGAGGTATTGAGGGAGTACTATCTGATGTAATGAGGAAGCACTATCTGAGGTATTGAGGGAGCAATTTCTGAGGTACTGAGGGAGCAGTATCTGAGGTATTGAGGGAGTACTAACTGAGGTATTGAGGGAGCACTTTCTGGGTTTTGAGGAAGCACTATCGGAGGTACTGAGGGTGCACTATCTGAGGTATTGTGGGAGTACTATCTGAGGTACTGATGGAGCACTTTCTAGGTATTGAGGGAGCACTATTTGAGGTACTGAGAGAGCACTTTTTGAGATATTGAGGGAGCACTTTCTGAGGTATTGAGGGAGCACTTTCTGAGTTATTGGGGAGCACAATCTGATGTACTGAGGAAGCACTATCTGAGACATTGAGGGAGAACAATCTCGGGTACTGAGGGAGCACTATCTGAGTTATTGAGGGAGCACTCTCAGATGTACTGTGGAAACACTATCTGAGGTACTGAGGGAGCACTTTCTGAGGTATTGAAGGAGAACTATCTGAGGAATTGAGAGCACATTATCTGATGTACTGAGGGACAAATATCTGATCTATTGAGGGAGCACGTTCTATGGTATTGTGGGTGCACATTCTGAGGTATTGAGGGAGCACTTTCTGAGGTATTGAGGGCGCACTTTCTGAGGTACTGATGTAGCACTTTCTGAGGTACTGAGGGAGCACTATCTGAGGTATTTTGGGAGCACTATCTGATGTAATGAGGAAGCACTATCTGAGGTCTTGAGGGAAAACTTTCTGAGGTACTGAGGGAGCACTATCTGAGGTATTAAGGGAGTACTATCTGAGGTACTGAGGGAGCACTACCTGAGCTATTGAGGGAGCACAATCTGATGCACTGAGGAAGCACTATCTGAGTCATTCAGGGAGAACTATCTGAGGTACTGACGAAGCACTATCTGAGGTATTGAGGGAGTACTAAGTGAGGTCTTGAGGGCGCACTTTCTGTTTTTTGAGGAAACACTATCTGAGGTATTGAGGGAGCACTTTCTGAGGTACAGAGGGAGCACTTTCTGAAGTATTGAGGGAGCACTATCTGAGGGGCTGAGAGAGCACTTTTTGATATATTGAGGGAGCACTTTCTGAGGTCCTAAGGGAGTACTATCTGAGTTATTGAGGGAGCACTATCTGAGGCATTGAGGGAGAACTATATGTGATATTGAGGGAGCACTTTCTGAGGTACTGCAGGAGCACTATCTGAGGTATTGAGGGAGCACTTTCCGAGGTATTAAGAGAGTACCATCTGAGGTACTGAGGGAGAACTATCTAAGGTGCTGAGGGAGCACTATCTGAGTTATTGAGGGAGCACGACCTGATGTATTGAGGAAGCACTAACTGAGGTATTGAGGGAGCACTTACAGAAGTACTGAGGGAGCACTTTCAGAGGTATTGAGAGAGCAGTATCTGAGGTACTGACGAAGCACTATCTGAGGCATTGAGGGAGCACTATCTGAGTTATTGAGGGTGCACGATCTGAGGTACTGAGGGAGCACTTTCTGTGGTACTGAGGGAGCACTATCTGAGGTACTGAGGGAGTACTAACTGAGGTACTGAGGGAGCACATTCTGAGGTATTGAGGGAGCACTATCTGTTGTACTGCGGGAGCACTTTTTGAGATATTGAGGGAGCACTTTCTGAGGTATTGAGAGAGCACTTTCTGAGGTCTTAAGGGAGTATTACCTGAGTTATTGAGGGAGCACTATCTGATGTACTGAGGAAGCACTGTCTGAGGCATTGAGGGAGAACTATCTGAGGTACTGTGGAAACACTCGCTGAGGTACTGAGGGAGCACTACCTGAGATATTGAGGGAGCACAATCTAAGGTATTGAGGGAGCACTCTCTGAGGTATTAAGGGAGTACTATCTGAGGAACTCAGGGAGAAATATCTGAGGTACTGACAAAGCACTATCTGAGTTATTGAGGGAGCACTGTCTGAGGTATTGAGGGAGAACTATGTGAGGATTTGAGAGTGCATTATCTGATGTACTGAGGGAGAAATGTCTGAGCTATTGAGGGAGCACATTCTGAGCTATTGAGAGAG
Source organism: Chiloscyllium plagiosum (assembly GCF_037043375.1). Lineage (NCBI taxonomy): Eukaryota > Metazoa > Chordata > Chondrichthyes > Orectolobiformes > Hemiscylliidae > Chiloscyllium > Chiloscyllium plagiosum. Next base: position 43,762 of record NW_028270176.1, read on the forward strand.
CACTTTCTGAATTATTGAGGGAGAACTATCTGAGATATTGAAGGAGAACTGTCTGACGTATTGAGGGAGCACTTTCTGAGGTATGGAGGGAAAAATATCTGAGGTATTGAGGGATCAATTTCTGAGTTATTGAGAGAGCACTTTCTGAGGTACTGAGGGAGCACTTTCTGAGGTACTGAGGGAGCACTATCTGAGGTATTGAGGGAGTACTAAGTGAGGTCTTGTGGGAGCACTTTCTGTATTTTGAGGAAGCACTATCTGAGGTACTGAGGGAGCACTAACTGAAGCATTGAGCGAGTACTAACTGAGGTACAGAGGGAGCACTTTCTGAGGTATTGAGGCAGCATTCTCTGAGGTACTGAGAGAGCACTTTTTGAGATATTGAGGGAGCACTATCTGATGTACTGAGGAAGCACTATCTGAGGCATTGAGGGAAAACGATCTGAGGGACTGAGGAAGCACTATCTGAGTTATTGAGGGAGCACTATCAGATGTACTGTGGAAACAAAATCTGACCTACTGAGGGAGAACTATCTGAGGTACTGAGGGAGCACTATCTGAGATATTGAGGGAGCACTCTAAGATGTACTGTGGAAACACTATCTGAGGTACTGAGGGAGAACTATCTGAGGTACTGAGGGAGTACTATCTGAGGAATTGAGAGCACATTATCTGATTTACTGAGAGAGAAATATCTGAGCAATTGTGTGAGCACATTCTAAGGTATTGTGGGAGCACATTCTGAGGTATTGAGGGAGCACTTTTTGAGGTATTCAGAGAGAGAACTATCTGAGATATTGAGGGAGAACGATCTGAACTATTGAGGGAGCACTTCCTGAGGTATTGAGGGAGAAATATCTGAGGTATTGAGGGAGCAATTTCTGAGGTACTGAGGGAGCACTATCTGAGGGATTGGGGGAGTACTATCTGATGTAAGGAGGAAGCACTATCTGAGGTATTGAGGGAGCACTTTCTGAGGTACGGAGGGAGCACTTTCTGAGGTACTGAGGAAGCACTATCTGAGGTATTGAGGGAGCACTCTCTGAGTTATTAAGGGAGTACTATCGGAGGTACTGAGGGAGCACTACCTGAGCTATTGAGGGAGCATAATCTGATGCACTGAGGAAGCACTCTCTGAGGCATTGAGGGAGAACTACCTGAGGTACTGATGAAGCACTATCTGAGGTACTGCGAAAGCACTATCTGATGTACTGAGGAAGCACTATCTGAAGTATTGAGGGAGCACTTTCTGAGGTATTAAGGGAGTACAATCTGAGTAACTCAGGGAGACCTATTGTGAGGTACTGAGGAAGCACTATCTGAGGTACTGAGGAAGCACTTTCTGAGGTACTGAGGGAGAACTATCTGAGGCATTGAGGGAGAACTATCTGAGTTATTGAGGGAGCATTATCTTATGTACTGAGGAAGCTCTTTCTGAAGTACTTAGGGAGCACTTCCAGAGGTATTGAGAGAGCAGTATCTGAGGTACTGAGGAAGCACTATCTGAGGCATTGAGGGAGCACTATCTGAGTTATTGAGGGAGCACTATCTGTGGTACTGAGGGAGTACTTTCTGAGGTACTGAGGGAGCACGATCTGAGGTATTGAGGGAGATCTTTCTGAAGTACTGAGGGAGCACTTTCAGAGGTATTGAGAGAGCAGTATCTGAGGTACTGAGGAAGCACTATCTGAGGCATTGAGGGAGCACTATCTGAGTTATTGAGGGAGCACGTTCTGAGGTACTGAGGGAGTACTAACTGAGTTATTGAGGGAGCACTTTCTGGGTTTTGAGGAAGCACTACCTGAGGTACTGAGGGAACACTATCTGAGGTATTGAGGGAGTAGTAACTGAGGTACTGAGGGAGCACTCTTTGAGATATTGAGGAAGCACTTTCTGAGGTATTGAGGGAGCACTTTCTGAGGTCTTAAGGGAGTACTATCTGAGATATTGAGGAAGCACTATCTGAGGCATTGAGGGAGCACTATATGAGGTATTGATGTAACTCTTTCAGAGGCATTGAGAGAGCACTTTCTGAGGTACTGAGGGAGCACTTTCTGAGGTACTGAGGGAGCACTTTCTGAGGTACTGAGGGAGCACTATCTGAGGTATTGAGGGAACACTATCAGATGTAATGAGGAAGCACTATCTGAGGTATTGAGGGAGCCCTTTCTGAGGTACAGAGGGAGCACTTTCTGATGTATTGAGGGAGCACTATCTGAGGTGCTGAGGGAGCGCTTTTTGAGATATTGAGGGAGCATTTTCTGAGGTACTGAGTGATCACTATCTGAGGTACTGAGGGAGCAATTTCTGAGGTACTGCTGGAGCACTATCTGAGGTATTGAGGGAGCACTTTCTGATGTATTAAGAGAGTACCATCTGAGGTACTGAGGGAGAACTATCTGAGGCATTGAGGGAAAACTATCTAAGTTATTGAGGGAGCACTATCTGATGTACAGAGGAAGCACTATCTGATGTACTGAGGAAGCACTATCTGAGGTATTGAGGGAGCACATTCAGAGGTACTGAGGGAGCACTATCTGAGGTACTGAGGAATCTCTTTGTGAAGTACTGAGGGAGCACTTTCAGAGGTATTGAGGGAGCAGTATCTGAGGTACTGAGGAAGCTCTATCTGACGCATTGAGTGAGCACTATCTGAGTTATTGAGGGAGCACTATCTGAGGTACTCAGGGAGCATGATCTTAGATATTGAGGGAGCTCTTTCTGAAGTACTGAGGGAGCACTTTCTGAGGTATTGAGAGAGCAGTATCTGAGGTACTGAGGAAGCTCTATCTGACGCATTGAGTGAGCACTATCTGAGTTATTGAGGGAGCACTATCTGAGGTACTCAGGGAGCATGATCTTAGATATTGAGGGAGCTCTTTCTGAAGTACTGAGGGAGCACTTTCTGAGGTATTGAGAGAGCAGTATCTGAGGCACTGAGGAAGCACTATCCGAGGCATTGAGGGAGCACTATCTGAGTTATTGAGGGAGCACTGTCTGAGGTATTGAGGGAGTAGTAACTGAGTTATTGAGGGTGACTTTCTGGGTTTCGAGGAAGCACTAACTAAGGTAATGAGGGAGCAATATCTGAAGTATTGAGGGAGCACTATCTGAGGTACGAAGAGATCACTTTTTGAGGTATTGAGGAGGCACTTTCTGAGGTATTGAGGAAGCACTTTCTGAGGTCGTAAGGGAGTACTATCTGAGTTATTGAGGGAGCAGTATCTTATGTACTGAGGAAGCACTATCTGAGGCATTGAGGGAGAACTATCTGAGGTACTGTGGGAGCACCTTCTGAGGTATTGAGGGAGCACTATCTGAGGTACTGAGAGAGCATTTTTTTGAGATATTGAGGAAGCAATTTCTGAGGTATTGAGGGAGCACTTTCTGAGGTCTTAGGGGAGTACTATCTGAGTTATTGAGGGAGAACTATCTGATGTACTGAGGAAGCACTATCTGAGGCATTGAGGGAGAACTATCTGGGTACTGAGGGAGCACTTTCTGAGGTATTGAGGGAGCACTATCTGAGGTGCTGAGGGAGCATTTTTTTGAGATATTGAGGGAGCATTTTCTGAGGTACTGAGTGATCACTATCTGAGGGACAGAGGGAGCACTTTATGAGATATTGAGAGAGCACTTTCTGAGGTACTGCTGGAGCACTATCTGAGGTATTGAGGGAGCACTTTCCGAGGTATTAAGAGAGTACCATCTGAGGTACTGGGGGAGAACTATCTGAGGCATGAGGGAGACTATCTGAGTTATTGAGGAAGCGCTACCTGATGTACTGAGGAAGCACTATTTGAGGTATTGAAGGAGCACTTTCTGAGGTATTGAGGGAGCACTTTCTGAGGTACTGAGGAGCACTATCTGAGGTACTGAGGGAACACTTTCAAGTGTATTGAGAGAGCAGTATCTGAGGGTACTGAGGAAGCACTTTCTGAGACATTGAGGGAGCATTATCTGAGTTATTGAGGGAGCACTATCTGAGGTACTGAGGGAACACTTTCTGAGGTACTGAGGGAGCACGATCTGAGGTATTGAGGGAGCTCTTTCTGAAGTACCGAGGGAGCACTTACATAGGTATTGAGAGAGCAGTATCTGAGGTACTGAGGAAGCACTCTCTGAGGTATTGAGGGAGTACTAACTGAGTTATTGAGGATGCACTTTCTGGGTTTTGAGGAAGCACTATCTGAGGTACTGAGGGAGCACTTTCTGAGGTGCTGAGGAAGCACTCTCTGAGGAATTGAGGGAGCATTTTCTGAGGTATTGAGGGAGCACTATCTGAGGTACTGAGGGAGCACTTTCTGAGGTACTGAGTGATCACTATCTGAGGTACTGAGGGAGCACATTTTGAGACTTTGAGGGAGCACTTTCTGAGGTACTGAGGGAGAACTATCTGAGGTACTGAGGGAGAACTATCTGAGGTATTGAGGGAGCACTTTCTGAGTTATTGAGGGAGCACTTTCTGAGTTACTGAGGGAGCACTTTCTGAGGTATTGAGGGAGCACATTCTGAGGTATTGAGCGAGCACTTTCTGGGTTTTGAGGAAGCACTGTCTGTGGTATTGAGGGAGCACTTTCTGAGGGACTAAGGGAGCACTATCTGAGGAACTGAGGGAGCACTTTTTGAGATATTGAGGGAGCACTTCTCAGGTACTGAGGCAGCATTATCTGAGGTATTGAGGGTGCACTTTCTGAGGTATTAACGGAGTACTATCTGAGGTACAAAGGGAGAACTATCTGAGTTACTGAGGGAGCAGTTTCTGAGGTATTGAGGGAGCACTTTCTGATGTATTAAGGGAGTACTATTTGAGGTACTGAGGGCGAACTATCTGAAGTATTGAGCGAGCACTTTCTGGGTTTTGAGGAAGCACTGTCTGTGGTATTGAGGGAAGACTTTCTGAGTGATTAAGGGTGTACTATCTGAGGAACTGAGGGAGAACTATCTGAGGTACTGAGAAAGAACACTCTGAGGTACTGTGGAAGCACTATCTGAGATACTGAGGGAGCACTTTATGAGGTATTGAGGGAGCACTATCTGAGGTACTGAGGGAGCACATTTTGAGATATTGAGGGAGCATCTTCTGAGGTACTGAGGGAGAAATATCTGAGGTATTGAGGGAGCACTTTCTGAGCTATTGAGGGAGCACTTTCTTAGGTACTGAGGGAGCACTTTTTAAGGTACTGAGAGAGCACATTCTGAGCTTTTGAGGGAGCACTGTCTGAGGTACTGAGGGAGAACTGTTTGAGGGACTGAGGGGTCTCTATCTGATGTATTGAGGGAGCACTATCTGAGGAATTGAGAGAGCATTATCGGAGGTAGTGAGGGAGAACTATCTGAGCTATTGAGGGAGCAATTTCTGAGTTATTGAGGGAGCACTTTCTGAGGTACTGAGGGAGAAATATCTGAGGTATTGAGGGAGCACTTTCTGAGCTATTGAGGGAGCACTTTCTCAGGTACTGAAGGAATACTTTTTAAGGTACTGAGAGAGCACATTCTGAGCTTTTGAGGGAGCACTGTCTGGGGTACTGAGGGAGAACTGTCTGAGGTATTGAGGGAGCACTATCTGAGGAATTGAGAGTGCATGATCTCAGGTACTGAGGGATAAGTTTCTGAGCTATTGAGGGAGCAATTTCTGAGTTATTGGGGGAGCACTTTCTGAGGTACTGAGGGAGCACTTTCTGAGGTATTGAGGGAGCTCATTCTGGTGTACTGACAGAGCACGATCTGAGATATTCAGTGAGCACTTTCTAAGGTACTGAGGGAGCACTTTCTGAAGTACTGAGTGAGCACTTTCTGAGGAATTGAGGGAGCAGGATCTGAGGAATTGAGGGGGCAATATCTGAGCTACTGAGGGAGAACTATCTGAGGTACTGAGGGAGAAGTATCTGAAGTATTGAGGGAGCACTATCTGAGGTATTGAGGGAGAAGTATCTGATATATTGAGGGCGATCTATCTGAGGCATTGAGAGAGCACATTCTGAGACATTGAGGGATACATATCTGAGGTATTGAGGGAGAACTTTCTGAGGTATTGACGGAGCACTTTCAGAGAAGTTGAGGGAGCACTTTCTGATGTACTGAGGGAGCAATTTCTGTGGTACTGAGAGAGCACCTATTGAGGTATTGGGGAGCACTGTTTGAGGTACTGAGCGAGCACTGTCTGAGGTATTGAGGGAACACTTTCAGAGGTATTGAGTGAGCACTGTCTGAGGTACTGAGGGTGCACTTTCTGAGGTATTGAGGGAGCACTGTCTGAGGTACTGGGGAGAACTGTCTGAGGTACTGATGGAGCACGTTTTGAGGTCCTGAGGGAGCACTTTCTGAGGTTCTGATGTAGCACTATCTCAGGTATTGCGGGATCACTATCTGAGGTACTGAGGAAGCACTATCTGAGGTACTGAGGAAGCACTATCTGAGGTACTGAGGAAGCACTATCTGAAGTACAGAGGGAGCACGATCTGAGGAATTGAGGGAGCATTTTCTGAGATATTGAGGGAGCACTTTCTGAGGTACTGAGGGAGAACTATCTGAGGAACTGAGGGAGCACCATCTGAGGTATTGAGGGAGCACTTTCTGAGGTATTAAGGGAGTAATATCTGAGGTAGTGAGGGAGAACTATCTGAAGTCGAGAGGGAGCACAATCTGAGGTATTGAGGGAGCACTTTCTGAGCTATTGAGGGAGCACTTTCTTAGGTACTGAGGGAGCACTTTTTAAGGTACTGAGAGAGCACATTCTGAGCTTTTGAGGGAGCACTGTCTGAGGTACTGAGGGAGAACTGTTTGAGGGACTGAGGGGTCTCTATCTGATGTATTGAGGGAGCACTATCTGAGGAATTGAGAGAGCATTATCGGAGGTAGTGAGGGAGAACTATCTGAGCTATTGAGGGAGCAATTTCTGAGTTATTGAGGGAGCACTTTCTGAGGTACTGAGGGAGAAATATCTGAGGTATTGAGGGAGCACTTTCTGAGCTATTGAGGGAGCACTTTCTCAGGTACTGAAGGAATACTTTTTAAGGTACTGAGAGAGCACATTCTGAGCTTTTGAGGGAGCACTGTCTGGGGTACTGAGGGAGAACTGTCTGAGGTATTGAGGGAGCACTATCTGAGGAATTGAGAGTGCATGATCTCAGGTACTGAGGGATAAATTTCTGAGCTATTGAGGGAGCAATTTCTGAGTTATTGGGGGAGCACTTTCTGAGGTACTGAGGGAGCACTTTCTGAGGTATTGAGGGAGCTCATTCTGGTGTACTGACAGAGCACGATCTGAGATATTCAGTGAGCACTTTCTAAGGTACTGAGGGAGCACTTTCTGAAGTACTGAGTGAGCACTTTCTGAGGAATTGAGGGAGCAGGATCTGAGGAATTGAGGGGGCAATATCTGAGCTACTGAGGGAGAACTATCTGAGGTACTGAGGGAGAAGTATCTGAAGTATTGAGGGAGCACTATCTGAGGTATTGAGGGAGAAGTATCTGATATATTGAGGGCGATCTATCTGAGGCATAGAGAGAGCACATTCTGAGACATTGAGGGATACATATCTGAGGTATTGAGGGAGAACTTTCTGAGGTATTGACGGAGCACTTTCAGAGAAGTTGAGGGAGCACTTTCTGATGTACTGAGGGAGCAATTTCTGTGGTACTGAGAGAGCACCTATTGAGGTATTGGGGAGCACTGTTTGAGGTACTGAGCGAGCACTGTCTGAGGTATTGAGGGAACACTTTCAGAGGTATTGAGTGAGCACTGTCTGAGGTACTGAGGGTGCACTTTCTGAGGTATTGAGGGAGCACTGTCTGAGGTACTGGGGAGAACTGTCTGAGGTACTGATGGAGCACGTTTTGAGGTCCTGAGGGAGCACTTTCTGAGGTACTGATGTTGCACTATCTCAGGTATTGCGGGATCACTATCTGAGGTACTGAGGAAGCACTATCTGAGGTACTGAGGAAGCACTATCTGAGGTACTGAGGAAGCACTATCTGAAGTACAGAGGGAGCACGATCTGAGGAATTGAGGGAGCATTTTCTGAGATATTGAGGGAGCACTTTCTGAGGTACTGAGGGAGAACTATCTGAGGAACTGAGGGAGCACCATCTGAGGTATTGAGGGAGCACTTTCTGAGGTATTAAGGGAGTAATATCTGAGGTAGTGAGGGAGAACTATCTGAAGTCGAGAGGGAGCACAATCTGAGGTATTGAGGGAGCACTTTCTGAGGTATTGAGGGAGAACTATCTGAGGTACTGAGGGAGCACATTTTGAGATATTGAGGGAGCATCTTCTGAGGTACTGAGGGAGAACTATCTGAGGTATTAAGGGAGCACTTTCTGAGCTTTTGAGGGAGCACTGTCTGAAGTATTCAGGGAGCAATTTCTGAGGTATTGAAGGAGCACTATCTGAGGAATAGAGAGTGCATTATCTGTGGTACTGAGGGTGAACTATCTGAGCTATTGAGGGAGCAATTTCTGAGTTATTGAGGGAGCACTTTCTGAGTTACTGAGGGAGCAATTTCTGTGGTATTGAGGGAGCACATTCTGAGGTATTGAGCGAGCACTTTCTGGGTTTTGAGGAAAAAGTGAGGTCTGCAGATGCTGGAGATCAAAGTTGAAACTTTATTGCTGGAACAGCACAGCAGGTCAGGCACAGGGAACAGGAGATTCTACGTTTCGGGCACAGGCCCTTCTAAGCACTGTCTGTGGTATTGAGGGAGCACTTTCTGAGGTACTGAGGGAGCACTATCTGAGGAACTGAGGGAGCACGTTTTGAGATATTGAGGGAGCACTTTCTGAGGTACTGAGGCAGCATTATCTGAGGTATTGAGGGTGCACTTTCTGAGGTATTAATGGAGTACGATCTGAGGTACTAAGGGAGAACTATCTGAGGTACTGAGGGAGCACTATCTGAGGTATTGAGGGAGCACTTTCTGATGTATTAAGGGAGTACTATCTGAGGTACTGAGGGCGAACTATCTGAAGTATTCAGCGAGCACTTTCTGGGTTTTGAGGAAGCACTGTCTGTGGTATTGAGGGAAGACTTTCTGAGTTATTAAGGGTGTACTATCTGAGGAACTGAGGGACAAATATCTGAGGTACTGAGAAAGAACTCTCTGAGGTACTGTGGAAGCACTATCTGAGATACTGAGGGAGAACTTTCTGAGGTATTGAGGGAGCAATATCTTAGGTACTGTGGGAGCACATTTTGAGACATTGAGGGAGCATCTTCTGAGGTACTGAGGGAGAAATATCTGAGGTATTGAGGGAGCACATTCTGAGCTATTAAGGGAGCACTTTCTCAGGTACTGAGGGAGCACTTTTTAAGGTACTGAGAGAGCACATTCTGAGCTTTTGAGGGAGCACTGTCTGAGGTACTGAGGGAGAACTGTTTGAGGTACTGAGGGGTCTCTATCTGATGTATTGAGGGAGCACTACCTGAGGAATTGAGAGAGCATTATCTGAGGTAGTGAGGGAGAACTATCTGAGCTATTGAGGGAGCAATTTCTGAGTTATTGAGGGAGCACTTTCTGAGGTACTGAGGGAGAAATATCTGAGGTATTGAGGGAGCACTTTCTGAGCTATTGAGGGAGCACTCTCTCAGGTACTGAAGGAGCATTTTCTGAGGTATTGAGGGAGCACATTCTGATGTACTGACAGAGCACTGTCTGAGATATTGAGTGAGCACTTTCTAAGGTACTGAGGGAGCACTTTCTGAAGTACTGAGTGAGCACTTTCTGAGGAATTGAGGGAGCAGGAACTGAGGAATTGAGGGAGCAATATCTGAGCTACTGAGGACGAACTATCGGAGGTACTGAGGGAGAAGTATCTGAAGTATTGAGGGAGCACTATCTGAGGTATTGAGGGAGAACTATCTGATATATTGAGGGAGAACTATCTGAGGTACTGAGGGAGCACTTTCTGAGACATTGAGGGATACATATCTGAGGTATTGAGGGAGAACTTTCTGAGGTATTGACGGAGCACTTTCAGAGGAATTGAGGGAGCACTTTCTGATGTACTGAGGGAGCAATTTCTGAGGTACTGAGAGAGCACCTCTTGAGGTATTGGGGAGCACTGTCTGAGGTATTGAGGGAACACTTTCAGAGGTATTGAGTGAGCACTGTCTGAGGTACTGAGGCTGCACTTTCTGAGGTATTGAGGGAGCACTGTCTGAGGTACTGGGGAGAACAATCTGAGGTATTGAGGGAGCACTTTTTGAGGTCCTGAGGGAGCACTTTCTGAGGTACTGAGGGAGCACTATCTCAGGTAATGCCGGAGCACTCTCTGAGGTACTGAGGAAGCACTATCTGAGGTACTGAGGAAGCACTATCTGAAGTACAGAGGGAGCACTATCTGAGGAATTGAGGGAGCATTTTCTGAGGTATTGAGGGAGCACTCTCTGAGGTACTGAGTGATCACTATCTGAGCTAATGATGGAGCAATTTTTGAGATATTGAGGGAGCACTTTCTGAGGTACTGAGGGAGAACTATCTGAGGTACTGAGGGAGCACCATCTGAGGTATTGAGGGAGCACTTTCTGAGGTATTAAGGAAGTAATATCTGAGGTAGTGAGGGAGAATTATCTGAAGTAGAGAGGGAGCACAATCGGAGGTTTTGAGGGAGCACTTTCTGAGGTATTGAGGGAGAACTATCTGAGGTACTGAGGGAGCACATTTTGAGATATTGAGAGAGCACATTTTGAGATATTGAGGGAGCATCTTCTGAGGTACTGAGGGAGAACTATCTGTGGTATTGAGAGAGCACGTTCTGAGCTTTTGAGGGAGCACTGTCTGAAGTATTCAGGAAGCATTTTCTGAGGTATTGAAGGAGCACCATCTGAGGAATTGAGAGTGCATTATCTGTGGTACTGAGGGTGAACTATCTGAGCTATTGAGGGAGCACTTTCTGAGTTATTGAGGGAGTACGTTCTGTGGTACTGAGGGTGCACTTTCTGAGCTATTGGGGGATCACTTTCTGATGTACACAGAGAACACTGTCTGAGGTATTGAGGGAGCACTTTCTGAGGTACTGAGTGAGCACTTTCTGAGGTATTGAGGGAGCATTATCTGTGGAAGTGAGGGAGCATTATCTGAGGTCCTGAGGGAGAACGATCTGAGCTATTGAAGGAGCCCTTTCTAAGGTATTGAGGGAGCACATTCTGAGGAATTGAGGGAGCACTTTCTGAGGAATTGAGGGAGCACTATCTGAGGTATTGATGGAGAACTATCTGAGGTATTGAGGGAGAACTATCTGAGCTATTGAGGGAGAACTATCTGAGATATTGAGGGAGAACTATCTGAGGTATTGAGGGAGCCATTTCTGAGGTATTGAGGGAGAAATATGTGAGGTATTGAGGGAGCACTTTCTGTGCTATTGAGGAAGCTCTTTCAGAGGTATTGAGGGAGCACTATCTGAGGTACTGAGGGAGGACTCTCTGAGGAATTGAGGGAGCATGTTCTGAGGTACTGACGGAGAACTATAGGACCTATTGAGGGGGCAATTTCTGAGGTATTGAAGGAGCACTTTCTGATGTACTAGGGGAGAAATATCTGAGGTATGGGGGGAGCACTCTCTGAGGTATTAAGGGAGCACTTTCTGAGGTACTGAGGAATACGTTTCAGAGGTATTTATGGAGCACTATCTGTGGTACAGAGGGAGAACTATCTGAGGTACTGAGGGAGCACTATCTGAAGTATTGAGGGAGCACTACCTGAGCTATTGAGGGAGGTCTATCTGAGATATTGAGGGAGGTCTATCTGAGATATTGGGGGAGCACTTTCTGAGGGATTGAGGGAGAATATCTGAGGTTTTGAGGGAGCACGTTCTGATGTACTGAGGGAGCACTATCTGAGGTATTGAGCGAGCACTATCGGAGATATTGATGGAGCAGTTTCTGAGGTATTGAGGGAGCACTATCTGACGTACTGAGGGAGAACTAACTGATATGTTGAGGGAGAACTATCTGAGGTACTGAGAGTGCACTATCTGAAGTACTGAGGGTGCACTATCTGAGGTATTGAGGGAAAACTTTCTGAGCTTTTGAGGGAGCACTGTCTGAAGTATTCAGGGAGCACTTTCTGAGGTATTGAAGGAGCACTATCTGAGGAATTGAGAGTGCATTATCTGTGGTACTGAGGGTGAACTATCTGAGCTATTGAGGGAGCACTTTCTGAGGTATTGAGGGAGTACTTTCTGTGGTACTGAGGGAGCACATTCTGATGTACAGAGAGAACACTGTCTGAGGTATTGAGGGAGCACTTTCTGAGGTACTGAGTGAGCACTTTCTGAGGTATTGAGGGAGCATTATCTGTGGAAGTGAGGGAGCATTATCTGAGGTCCTGAGGCAGAACGATCTGAGCTATTGAAGGAGCACTTTCTAAGGTATTGAGGGAGCACATTCTGAGGTATTGAGAGAGCACTTTCTGAGGTATTGAGGGAGCACTATCTGAGGTATTGATGGAGAACTATCTGAAATATTGAGTGAGCACTTTCGGCGGTATTAAGGGAGCACTATCTGAGGTGCTGAGGGAGAACTATCTGAGGTATTGAGGGAGCAATTTCTGTGCTATTGAGGAAACTCTTTCAGAGGTATTGAGGGAGCACTTTCTGAAGTACCGAGGCAGCACTCTCTGAGGTACCGAGGGAGCAGTTTCTGAAGCACTGAGAGAGGACATTCTGAAGTATTGAGGGAGCACTTTCTGAGGAATTGAGAGAGCATTATCTGAGGTACTGAGGGAGAAGTATCTGAGCTATTGTGGGAGCACATTCTGAGGTATTGAGGGAGAACTATCTGAGATATTGAGGGAGAACTATCTGAGGTATTGAGGGAGCACATTCTGAGGTATTGAGGGAGCACTTTCTGAGGTATTGAGGGAGCACTATCTGAGGTATTGATGGAGAACTATGTAAAATATTGAGGGAGCACTTTCGGCGGTATTAAGGGAGCACTGTCTGAGGTATTGATGGAGAACTATCTAAAATATTGAGGGAGCACTTTCGGCGGTATTAAGGGAGCACTATCTGAGGTACTGAGGGAGGACTCTCTGAGGAATTGAGGGAGCATGTTCTGAGGTACTGACGGAGAACTATGGGACCTATTGAGGGGGCACTTTTTGAGTTATTGAAGGAGCACTTTCTGATGTACTAGGGGAGAAATATCTGAGGTATGGAGGGAGCACTCTCTGAGGTATTAAGGGAGCACTTTATGAGGTACTGAGGAATACGTTTCAGAGGTATTTATGGAGCACTATCTGTGGTACAGAGGGAGAACTATCTGAGGTACTGAGGGAGCACTATCTGAAGTATTGAGGGAGCACTACCTGAGCTATTGAGGGAGAACTATCTGAGATATTGAGGGAGGTCTATCTGAGATATTGGGGGAGCACTTTCTGAGGGATTGAGGGAGAATATCTGAGGTTTTGAGGGAGCACGTTCTGAGGTACTGCGGGAGCACTATCTGAGGTATTGAGCGAGCACTATCTGAGATATTGATGGAGCACTTTCTGAGGTATTGAGGGAGCACTATCTGACGTACTGAGGGAGAACTAACTGATATGTTGAGGGAGAACTATCTGAGGTACTGAGAGTGCACTATCTGAGGTACTGAGGGTGCACTATCTGAGGTATTGAGGGAAAACTTTCTGAGCTTTTGAGGGAGCACTGTCTGAAGTATTCAGGGAGCACTTTCTGAGGTATTGAAGGAGCACTATCTGAGGAATTGAGAGTGCATTATCTGTGGTACTGAGGGTGAACTATCTGAGCTATTGAGGGAGCACTTTCTGAGTTATTGAGGGAGTACTTTCTGTGGTACTGAGGGAGCACTTTCTGATGTACAGAGAGAACACTGTCTGAGGTATTGAGGGAGCACTTTCTGAGGTACTGAGTGAGCACTTTCTGAGGTATTGAGGGAGCATTATCTGTGGAAGTGAGGGAGCATTATCTGAGGTCCTGAGGGAGAACGATCTGAGCTATTGAAGGAGCACTTTCTAAGGTATTGAGGGAGCACATTCTGAGGTATTGAGGGAGCACTTTCTGAGGTATTGAGGGAGCACTATCTGAGGTATTGATGGAGAACTATCTGAAATATTGAGTGAGCACTTTCGGCGGTATTAAGGGAGCACTATCTGAGGTACTGAGGGAGAACTATCTGAGGTATTGAGGGAGCAATTTCTGTGCTATTGAGGAAACTCTTGTAGAGGTATTGAGGGAGCACTTTCTGAAGTACCGAGTGAGCACTCTCTGAGGTACCGAGGGAGCAGTTTCTGAGGCACTGAGAGAGGACATTCTGAAGTATTGAGGGAGCACTTTCTGAGGAATTGAGAGAGCATTATCTGAGGTACTGAGGGAGAAGTATCTGAGCTATTGTGGGAGCACATTCTGAGGCATTGAGGGAGAACTATCTGAGATATTGAGGGAGAACTATCTGAGGGATTGAGGGAGCACATTCTGAGGTATTGAGGGAGCACTTTCTGAGGTATTGAGGGAGCACTATCTGAGGTATTGATGGAGAACTATCTAAAATATTGAGGGAGCACTTTCGGCGGTATTATGGGAGCACTATCTGAGGTACTGAGGGAGAACTATCTGCGGTACTGAGGGAGCACTATCTGAAGTATTGAAGTAGCCCTATCTGAGGTATTGAGGGAACACTGTCTGAGGTACTGACGGAGCACTATCTGAGGTATTGAGGGAGCAGTGTCTGAGGTACTGAGGGAGAAAAATCTGAGTTATTGAGGGAGCACTTTCTGAGGTATTGAGGGAGCACATTCTGAGGTATTGAGCGAGCACTTTCTGGGTTTTGAGGAAGCAATGTCTGTGGTATTGAGGGAGCACTTTCTGAGGTACTGAGGGAGCACTATCTGAGGTACTGAGGGAGAAGTATCTGAGCTATTGTGGGAGCACATTCCGAGGTATTTAGGGAGCATATTCTGAGGTATTGAGGGAGCACATTCTGAGGTATTGAGGGAGAACTATCTGAGGTATTGAGGGAGCTCTTTCTGAGGTATTGAGGGAGAACTATCTGAGGTACTGAGGGAGCACATTTTGAGATATTGAGGGAGCAACTTCTGAGGTACTGAGGGAGAACTATCTGAGGTATTGAGGGAGCACTTTCTGAGCATTTGAGTGAGCACTGTCTGAAGTATTCCGGGAGCACTTTCTGAGGTATTGAAGGAGCACTATCTGAGGAATAGAGAGTGCATTATCTGTGGTACTGAGGGTGAACTATCTGAGCTATTGAGGGAGCAATTTCTGAGTTATTGAGGGAGCACTTTCTGAGTTACTGAGGGAGCACTTTCTGAAGTATTGAGGGAGCACATTCTGAGGTATTGAGCGAGCACTTTCTGGGTTTTGAGGAAGCACTGTCTGTGGTATTGAGGGAGCACTTTCTGAGGTACTGAGGGAGCACTTTTTGAGATATTGAGGGAGCACTTTTTGAGATATTGAGGGTGCACTTTCTGAGGTACTGAGGCAGCATTATCTGAGGTATTGAGGGTGCACTTTCTGAGGTATTAATGGAGTACGATCTGAGGTACGAAGGGAGAACTATCTGAGGTACTGAGGGAGCACTATCTGAGGTATTGAGGGAGCACTTTCTGATGTATTAAGGGAGTACTATCTGAGGTAGTGAAGGAGAATTATCTGAAGTAGAGAGGGAGCACAATCTGAGGTATTGAGGGAGCACTTTCTGAGGTATTGAGTGAGAACTATCTGAGGTACTGAGGGAGCACATTTTCGTATATTGAGGGAGCACATTTTGAGATATTGAGGGAGCATCTTCTGAGGTACTGAGGGAGAACTATCTGTGGTATTGAGGGAGCACTTTATGAGCTTTTGAGGGAGCACTGTCTGAAGTATGCAGGGAGCACTTTCTGAGATATTGAAGGAGCACTAACTGAGGAATTGAGAGTGCATTATCTGTGGTACTGAGGGAGGACTATCTGAGCTATTGAGGGAGCACTTTCTGAGTTATTGAGGGACTACTTTCTGTGGTACTGAGGGAGCACTTTCTGAGTTATTGAGGGATCACTTTCTGATGTACACAGAGAACACTGTCTGAGGTATTGAGGGAGCACTTTCTGAGGTACTGAGTGAGCACTTTCTGAGGTATTGAGGGAGCATTATCTGTGGAAGTGAGGGAGCATTATCTGAGGTCCTGAGGGAGAACGATCTGAGCTATTGAAGGAGCACTTTCTGAGGTATTGAGGGAGCACATTCTGAGGTATTGAGGGAGCACTTTCTGAGGAATTGAGGGAGCACTATCTGAGGTATTGATGGAGAACCATCTGAAATATTGAGTGAGCACTTTCGACGGTATTAAGAGAGCACTATCTGAGGTACTGAGGGAGAACTATCTGAGGTATTGAGGGAGCAATTTCTGTGCTATTGAGGAAGCTCTTTCAGAGGTATTGAGGGAGCGCTTTCTGAGGTACCGAGGGAGCACTTTCTGAGGTACTGAGAGAGGACATTCTGAGGTATTGAGGGAGCACTTTCTGAGGAATTGAGAGAGCATTATCTGAGGTACAGAGGGAGAAGTATCTGAGCTATTATGGGAGCACATTCCGAGGTAATGAGGGAGCATATTCTGAGGTATTGAGGGAGCACATTCTGAGGTATTGAGGGAGAACTATCTGAGCTATTGAGGGAGAACTATCTGAGGTATTGAGGGAGCCATTTCTGAGGTATTGAGGGAGAAATATGTGAGGTATTGCGGGAGCACTTTCTGTGCTATTGAGGAAGCTCTTTCAGAGGTATTGAGGGAGCACTATCTGAGGTACTGAGGGAGGACTCTCTGAGGAATTGAGGGAGCATGTTCTGAGGTACTGAGGGAGAACTATGGGACCTATTGAGGGGGCACTTTCTGAGGTATTGAAGGAGCACTTTCTGATGTACTAGGGGAGAAATATCTGAGGTATTGAGCGAGCACTTTCTGAGGTACTGAGGAATATCTTTCAGAGGTATTTATGGAGCACTATCTGTGGTACAGAGGGAGAACTATCTGAGGTACTGAGGGAGCACTATCTGAAGTATTGAGGGAGCACTATCTGAGCTATTGAGGGAGAACTATCTGAGCTATTGAGGGAGGTCTATCTGAGATATTGAGGGAACACTTTCTGAGTTATTGAGGGAGTACTTTCTGTGGTACTGAGGGAGCACTTTCTGAGCTATTGAGGGATCACTTTCTGATGTACAGAGAGAACACTGTCTGAGGTATTGAGGGAGCACTTTCTGAGGTACTGAGTGAGCACTTTCTGAGGTATTGAGGGAACATTATCTGTGGAAGTGAGGGAGCATTATCTGAGGTCCTGAGGGAGAACGATCTGAGCTATTGAAGGAGTTCTTTCTCAGGTATTGAGGGAGCACATTCTGAGGTATTGAGGGAGCACTATCTGAGGTAGTGATGGAGAACTATCTGAAATATTGAGTGAGCACTTTCGGCGGTATTAAGGGAGCACTATCTGAGGTACTGAGGGAGAACTATCTGCGGTACTGAGGGAGCACTATCTGAAGTATTGAAGTAGCCCTATCTGAGGTATTGAGGGAGCACTGTCTGAGGTACTGACGGAGCACTATCTGAGGTATTGAGGGAGCAGTATCTGAGGTACTGAGGGAGAAAAATCTGAGTTATTGAGGGAGCACTTTCTGAGGTATTGAGGGAGCACATTCTGAGGTACTGAGGGAGAAGTATCTGAGCTATTGTGGGAGCACATTCCGAGGTATTTAGGGAGCGTATTCTGAGGTACTGAGGGAGCACTATCTGAGGTACTGAGGGAGAAGTATCTGAGCTATTGTGGGAGCACATTCCGAGGTATTTAGGGAGCATATTCTGAGGTATTGAGGGAGCACATTCTGAGGTATTGAGGGAGAACTATCTGAGGTATTGAGGGAGCACTTTATGAGGTATTGAGGGAGAACTATCTGAGGTACTGAGGGAGCACATTTTGAGATATTGAGGGAGCATCTTCTGGGGTACTGAGGGAGAAATATCTGAGGTATTGAGGGAGCACTTTCTGAGCTTTTGAGGGAGCACTGTCTGAAGTATTCAGGGAGCACTTTCTGAGGTATTGAAGGAGCACTATCTGAGGAATAGCAAGTGCATTATCTGTGGTACTGAGGGTGAACTATCTGAGCTATTGAGGGAGAAATTTCTGAGTTATTGAGGGAGCACGTTCTGAGTTACTGAGGGAGCACTTTCTGAGGTATTGAGGGAGCACATTCTGAGGTATTGAGCGAGCACTTTCTGGGTTTTGAGGAAGCACTGTCTGTGGTATTGAGGGAACACTTTCTGAGGTACTGAGGGAGCACTATCTGAGGAACTGAGGGAGCACTTTTTGAGATATTGAGGGAGCACTTTCTGATGTACTGAGGCAGCATTATCTGAAGCATTGAGGGTGCACTTTCTGAGGTATTAATAGAGTACGATCTGAGGTACTAAGGGAGAACTATCTGAGGTACTGAGTGAGCACTATCTGATGTATTGAGGGAGCACTTTCTGATGTATTAAGGGAGTACTATCTGAGGTACTGAGGGCGAACTATCTGAAGTATTGAGCGAGCACATTCTGGGTTTTGAGGAAGCACTGTCTGTAGTATTGAGGGAAGACTTTCTGAGTTATTAAGGGTGTACTATCTGAGGAACTGAGGGAGAAAAATCTGAGGTACTGAGAAAGAACTCTCTGAAGTACTGTGGAAGCACTATCTGAGATACTGAGGGAGCACTTTCTGAGGTATTGAGGGAGCAATATCTGAGGTACTGTGGGAGCATATTTTGAGATATTGAGGGAGCATCTTCTGAGGTACTGAGGGAGAAATATCTGAGGTATTGAGGGAGCACTTTCTGAGCTATTGAGGGAGCACTTTCTCAGGTACTGAGGGAGCACATTCTGAGCTTTTGAGGGAGCACTGTCTGAGGTACTGAGGGAGAACTGTTTGAGGTACTGAGGGGTCTCTATCTGATGTATTGAGGGAGCACTACCTGAGGAATTGAGAGAGCATTATCTGAGGTAGTGAGGGAGAACTATCTGAGCTATTGAGGGAGCAATTTCTGGGTTATTGAGGGAGCACTTTCTGAGGTACTGAGGGAGAAATATCTGAGGTATTGAGGGAGCACTTTCTGAGCTATTGAGGGAGCACTCTCTCAGGTACTGAAGGAGCACTTTCTGAGGTATTGAGGGAGCACATTCTGATGTACTGACAGAGCACTGTCTGAGATATTGAGTGAGCACTTTCTAAGGTACTGAGGGAGCACTTTCTGAAGTACTGAGTGAGCACTTTCTGAGGAATTGAGGGAGCTGGATCTGAGGAATTGAGGGAGCAATATCTGAGCTACTGAGGGAGAACTATCTGAGGTACTGAGGGAGAAGTATCTGAAGTATTGAGGGAGCACTATCTGAGGTATTGAGGGAGAACTATCTGATATATTGAGGGAGAACTATCTGAGGTATTGAGGGAGCACATTCTGAGACATTGAGAGATACATATCTGAGGTATTGAGGCAGAACTTTCTGAGGTATTGACGGAGCACTTTCAGAGGAATTGAGGGAGCACTTTTTGATGTACTGAGGGAGCAATTTCTGAGGTACTGAGAGAGCACCTTTTGAGGTATTGGGGAGCACTGTCTGAGGTATTGAGGGAACACTTTCAGAGGTATTGAGTGAGCACTGTCTGAGGTACTGAGGCTGCACTTTCTGAGGTATTGAGGGAGCACTGTCTGAGGTACTGGGGAGAACAATCTGAGGTATTGAGGGAGCACTTTTTGAGGTCCTGAGGGAGCACTTTCTGAGGTACTGAGGGAGCACTATCTCAGGTAATGCCGGAGCACTCTCTGAGGTACTGGGGAAGCACTATCTGAGGTACTGAGGAAGCACTATCTGAAGTACAGAGGGAGCACTATCTGAGGAATTGAGGGAGCATTTTCTGAGGTATTGAGGGAGCACTCTCTGAGGTACTGAGTGATCACTATCTGAGGTACTCATGGAGCAATTTTTGAGATATTGAGGGAGCACTTTCTGAGGTACTGAGGGAGAACTATCTGAGGTACTGAGGGAGCACCATCTGAGGTATTGAGGGAGCACTTTCTGAGGTATTAAGGAAGTAATATCTGAGGTAGTGAGGGAGAACTATCTGAAGTAGAGAGGGAGCACAATCTGAGGTATTGAGGGAGCACTTTCTGAGGTATTGAGGGAGAACTATCTGAGGTACTGAGGGAGCACATTTTGAGATATTGAGGGAGCACATTTTGAGATATTGAGGGAGCATCCTCTGAGGTACTGAAGGAGAACTATCTGTGGTATTGAGGGAGCACTTTATGAGCTTTTGAGGGAGCACTGTCTGAAGTATTCAGGGAGCACTTTCTGAGGTATTGAAGGAGCACTATCTGAGGAATTGAGAGTGCATTATCTGTGGTACTGAGGGTGAACTATCTGAGCTATTGAGGGAGCACTTTCTGAGTTATTGAGGGAGTACGTTCTGTGGTACTGAGGGAGCACTTTCTGAGCTATTGAGGGATCACATTCTGATGTACACAGAGAACACTGTCTGAGGTATTGAGGGAGCAATTTCTGAGGTACTGAGTGAGCACTTTCTGAGGTATTGAGGGAGCATTATCTGTGGAAGTAAGGGAGCATTATCTGAGGTCCTGAGGGAGAACGATCAGAGCTATTGAAGGAGCACTTTCTAAGGTATTGAGGGAGCACATTCTGAGGTATTGAGGGAGCACTTTCTGAGGTATTGAGGGAGCACTATCTGAGGTATTGATGGAGAACTATCTGAAATATTGAGTGAGCACTTTCGGCGGTATTAAGGGAGCACTATCTGAGGTACTGAGGGAGAACTATCTGAGGTATTGAGGGAGCAATTTCTGTGCTGTTGAGGAAGCTCTTTCAGAGGTATTGAGGGAGCACTTTCTGAGGTACCGAGGCAGCACTCTCTGAGGTACCGAGGGAGCATTTTCTGAGGTACTGAGAGAGGACATTCTGAGGTATTGAGGGAGCACTTTCTGAGGAATTGAGAGAGCATTATCTGAGGTACTGAGGGATAAGTATCTGAGCTATTGTGGGACCACATTCCGAGGGATTGAGGGAGCAATTTCTGTGCTATTGAGGAAGCTCTTTCAGAGGTATTGAGGGAGCACTTTCTGAGGTACCGAGGGAGCACTCTCTGAGGTACCGAGGGAGCACTTTCTGAGGTACTGAGAGAGGACATTCTGAGGTATTGAGGGAGCACTTTCTGAGGAATTGAGAGAGCATTATCTGAGGTACTGAGGGAGAAGTATCTGAGCTATTGAGGGAGAACTATCTGAGATATTGAGGGAGAACTATCTGAGGTATTGAGGGAGCCATTTCTGAGGTATTGAGGGAGAAATATGTGAGGTATTGCGGGAGCACTTTCTGTGCTATTGAGGAAGCTCTTTCAGAGGTATTGAGGGAGCACTATCTGAGGTACTGAGGGAGGACTCTCTGAGGAATTGAGGGAGCATGTTCTGAGGTACTGACGGAGAACTATGGGACCTATTGAGGGGGCACTTTCTGAGGTATTGAAGGAGCACTTTCTGATGTACTAGGGGAGAAATATCTGAGGTATTGAGGGAGCACTCTCTGAGGTATTAAGGGAGCAATTTCTGAGATACTGAGGAATACCTTTCAGAGTTATTTATGGAGCACTATCTGTGGTACAGAGGGAGAACTATCTGAGGTACTGAGGGAGCACTATCTGAAGTATTGAGGGAGCACTATCTGAGCTATTGAGGGAGAACTATCTGAGATATTGAGGGAGGTCTATCTGAGATATTGAGGGAGCACTTTCTGAGTTATTGAGGGAGTACTTTCTGTGGTACTGAGGGAGCACTTTCTGAGCTATTGAGGGATCACTTTCTGCTGTACAGAGAGAACACTGTCTGAGGTATTGAGGGAGCACTTTCTGAGGTACTGAGTGAGCACTTTCTGAGGTATTGAGGGAGCATTATCTGTGGAAGTGAGGGAGCATTATCTGAGGTCCTGAGGGAGAACGATCTGAGCTATTGAAGGAGTTCTTTCTAAGGTATTGAGGGAGCACATTCTGAGGTATTGACGGAGCACTTTCTGAGGTATTGAGGGAGCACTATCTGAGGTATTGATGGAGAACTATCTGAAATATTGAGTGAGCACTTTCGGCGGTATTAAGGGAGCACTATCTGAGGTACTGAGGGAGAGCTATCTGCGGTACTGAGGGAGCACTATCTGAAGTATTGAAGTAGCCCTATCTGAGGTATTGAGGGAGCACTGTCTGAGGTACTGACGGAGCACTATCTGTGGTATTGAGGGAGCACGTTCTGAGTTACTGAGGAAGCACTGTCTGTGGTATTGAGGGAGCACTTTCTGAGGTACTGAGGGAGCACTATCTGATGAACTGAGGGAGCACGTTTTGAGATATTGAGGGAGCACTTTCTGATGTACTGAGGCAGCATTATCTGAAGTATTGAGGGTGCACTTTCTGAGGTACTGAGGGAGAAAAATCTGAGTTATTGAGGGAGCACTTTCTGAGGTATTGAGGGAGCACATTCTGAGGTATTGAGCGAGCACTTTCTGGGTTTTGAGGAAGCAATGTCTGTGGTATTGAGGGAGCACTTTCTGAGGTACTGAGGGAGCACTATCTGAGGTACTGAGGGAGAAGTATCTGAGCTATTGTGGGAGCACATTCCGAGGTATTTAGGGAGCATATTCTGAGGTATTGAGGGAGCACATTCTGAGGTATTGAGGGAGAACTATCTGAGGTATTGAGGGAGCACTTTCTGAGGTATTGAGGGAGAACTATCTGAGGTACTGAGGGAGCACATTTTGAGATATTGAGGGAGCATCTTCTGGGGTACTGAGGGAGAAATATCTGAGGTATTGAGGGAGCACTTTCTGAGCTTTTGAGGGAGCACTGTCTGAAGTATTCAGGGAGCACTTTCTGAGGTATTGAAGGAGCACTATCTGAGGAATAGAGAGTGCATTATCTGTGGTACTGAGGGTGAACTATCTGAGCTATTGAGGGAGAAAGTTCTGAGTTATTGAGGGAGCACGTTCTGAGTTACTGAGGGAGCATTTTCTGAGCTATTGAGGGAGCACTTTCTGGGTTTTGAGGAAGCCCTGTCTGTGGTATTGAGGGAGCACTTTCTGAGGTACTGAGGGAGCACTATCTGAGGAACTGAGGGAGCACTTTTTGAGATATTGAGGGAGCACTTTCTGATGTACTGAGGCAGCATTATCTGAAGTATTGAGGGTGCACTTTCTGAGGTATTAATAGAGTACGATCTGAGGTACTAAGGGAGAACTATCTGAGGTACTGTGTGAGCACTATCTGATGTATTGAGGGAGCACTTTCTGATGTATTAAGGGAGTACTATCTGAGGTACTGAGGGCGAACTATCTGAAGTATTGAGCGAGCACTTTCTGGGTTTTGCGGAAGCACTGTCTGTGGTATTGAGGGAAGACTTTCTGAGTTATTAAGGGTGTACTATCTGAGGAACTGAGGGAGAAAAATCAGAGGTACTGAGAAAGAACTCTCTGAAGTACTGTGGAAGCACTATCTGAGATACTGAGGGAGCACTTTCTGAGGTATTGAGGGAGCAATATCTGAGGTACTGTGGGAGCATATTTTGAGACATTGAGGGAGCATCTTCTGAGGTACTGAGGGAGAAATATCTGAGGTATTGAGGGAGCACTTTCTGAGCTATTGAGGGAGCACTTTCTCAGGTACTGAGGGAGCACATTCTGAGCTTTTGAGGGAGCACTGTCTGAGGTACTGAGGGAGAACTGTTTGAGGTACTGAGGGGTCTCTATCTGATGTATTGAGGGAGCACTACCTGAGGAATTGAGAGAGCATTATCTGAGGTAGTGAGGGAGAACTATCTGAGCTATTGAGGGAGCAATTTCTGGGTTATTGAGGGAGCACTTTCTGAGGTACTGAGGGAGAAATATCTGAGGTATTGAGGGAGCACTTTCTGAGCTATTGAGGGAGCACTCTCTCAGGTACTGAAGGAGCACTTTCTGAGGTATTGAGGGAGCACATTCTGATGTACTGACAGAGCACTGTCTGAAAAATTGAGTGAGCACTTTCTAAGGTACTGAGGGAGCACTTTCTGAAGTACTGAGTGAGCACTTTCTGAGGAATTGAGGGAGCTGGATCTGAGGAATTGAGGGAGCAATATCTGAGCTACTGAGGGAGAACTATCTGAGGTACTGAGGGAGAAGTATCTGAAGTATTGAGGGAGCACTATCTGAGGTATTGAGGGAGAACTCTCTGATATATTGAGGGAGAACTATCTGAGGTATTGAGGGAGCACTTTCTGAGACATTGAGAGATACATATCTGAGGTATTGAGGGAGAACTTTCTGAGGTATTGACGGAGCACTTTCAGAGGAATTGAGGGAGCACTTTTTGATGTACTGAGGGAGCAATTTCTGAGGTACTGAGAGAGCACCTTTTGAGGTATTGGGGAGCACTGTCTGAGGTACTGAGGGAACACTTTCAGAGGTATTGAGTGAGCACTGTCTGAGGTACTGAGGCTGCACTTTCTGAGGTATTGAGGGAGCACTGTCTGAGGTACTGGGGAGAACAATCTGAGGTATTGAGGGAGCACTTTTTGAGGTCCTGAGGGAGCACTTTCTGAGGTACTGGTTGAGCACTATCTCAGGTAATGCCGGAGCACTATCTGAGGTACTGAGGAAGCACTATCTGAGGTACTGAGGAAGCACTATCTGAAGTACAGAGGGAGCACTATCTGAGGAATTGAGGGAGCATTTTCTGAGGTATTGAGGGAGCACTCTCTGAGGTACTGAGTGATCACTATCTGAGGTACTGATGGAGCACTTTTTGAGATATTGAGGGAGCACTTTCTGAGGTACTGAGGGAGAAAGATCTGAGGTACTGAGGGAGCACCATCTGAGGTATTGAGGGAGCACTTTCTGAGGTATTAAGGAAGTAATATCTGAGGTAGTGAGGGAGAACTATCTGAAGTAGAGAGGGAGCACAATCTGAGGTATTGAGGGAGCACTTTCTGAGGTATTGAGGGAGAACTATCTGAGGTACTGAGGGAGCACATTTTGAGATATTGAGGGAGCACATTTTGAGATATTGAGCGAGCATCTTCTGAGTTACTGAGGGAGAACTATCTGTGGTATTGAGGGAGCACTTTCTGAGCTTTTGAGGGAGCACTGTCTGAAGTATTCAGGGAGCACTTTCTGAGGTATTGAAGGAGCACTATCTGAGGAATTGAGAGTGCATTATCTGTGGTACTGAGGGTGAACTATCTGAGCTATTGAGGGTGCACTTTCTGAGTTATTGAGGGAGCACGTTCTGTGGTACTGAGGGAGCATTTTCTGAGCTATTGAGGGATCACTTTCTGATGTACACAGAGAACACTGTCTGAGGTATTGAGGGAGCAATTTCTGAGGTACTGTGTGAGCACTTTCTGAGGTATTGAGGGAGCATTATCTGTGGAAGTGAGGGAGCATTATCTGAGGTCCTGAGGGAGAACGATCTGAGCTATTGAAGGAGCACTTTCTAAGGTATTGAGGGAGCACATTCTGAGGTATTGAGGGAGCACTTTCTGAGGTATTGAGGGAGCACTTTCTGAGGTATTGATGGAGAACTATCTGAAATATTGAGTGAGCACTTTCGGCGGTAATAAGGGAGCACTATCTGAGGTACTGAGGGAGAACTATCTGAGGTATTGAGGGAGCAATTTCTGTGCTGTTGAGGAAACTCTTTCAGAGGTATTGAGGGAGCACTTTCTGAGGTACCGAGGCAGCACTCTCTGAGGTACCGAGGGAGCATTTTCTGGGGTACTGAGAGAGGACATTCTGAGGTATTGAGGGAGCACTTTCTGAGGAATTGAGAGAGCATTATCTGAGGTACTGAGGGAGAAGTATCTGAGCTATTGTGGGACCACATTCCGAGGTATTGAGGGAGCAATTTCTGTGCTATTGAGGAAGCTCTTTCAGAGGGATTGAGGGAGCACTTTCTGAGGTACCGAGGGAGCAAACTCTGAGGTACCGAGGGAGCACTTTCTGAGGTACTGAGAGAGGACATTCTGAGGTATTGAGGGAGCACTTTCTGAGGAATTGAGAGAGCATTATCTGAGGTACTGAGGGAGAAGTATCTGAGCTATTGAGGGAGAACTATCTGAGATATTGTGGGAGAGCTATCTGAGGGATTGAGGGTGCCATTTCTGAGGTATTGAGGGAGAAATATGTGAGGTATTGCGGGAGCACTTTCTGTGCTATTGAGGAAGCTCTTTCAGAGGTATTGAGGGAGCACTATCTGAGGTACTGAGGGAGGACTCTCTGAGGAATTGAGGGAGCATGTTCTGAGGTACTGAGGGAGAACTATGGGACCTATTGAGGGGGCACTTTCTGAGGTATTGAAGGAGCACTTTCTGATGTACTAGGGGAGAAATATCTGAGGTATTGAGGGAGCACTCTCTGAGGTATTAAGGGAGCACTTTCTGAGGTACTGAGGAATACCTTTCAGAGGTATTTATGGAGCACTATCTGTGGTACAGAGGGAGAACTATCTGAGGTACTGAGGGAGCACTATCTGAAGTATTGAGGGAGCACTATCTGAGCTATTGTGGGAGAACTATCTGAGATATTGAGGGAGGTCTATCTGAGATATTGAGGGAGCACTTTCTGAGTTATTGAGGGAGTACTTTCTGTGGTACTGAGGGAGCACTTTCTGAGCTATTGAGGGATCACTTTCTGATGTACAGAGAGAACACTGTCTGAGGTATTGAGGGAGCACTTTCTGAGGTACTGAGTGAGCACTTTCTGAGGTATTGAGGGAGCATTATCTGTGGAAGTGAGGGAGCATTATCTGAGGTCCTGAGGGAGAACGATCTGAGCTATTGAAGGAGTTCTTTCTAAGGTATTGAGGGAGCACATTCTGAGGTATTGACGGAGCACTTTCTGAGGTATTGAGGGAGCACTATCTGAGGTATTGATGGAGAACTATCTGAAATATTGAGTGAGCACTTTCGGCTGTATTAAGGGAGCACTATCTGAGGTACTGAGGGAGAACTATCTGCGGTACTGAGGGAGCACTATCTGAAGTATTGAAGTAGCCCTATCTGAGGTATTGAGGGAGCACTGTCTGAGGTACTGACGGAGCACTATCTGAGGTATTGAGGGAGCAGTATCTGAGGTACTGACGGAGAAAAATCTGAGTTATTGAGGGAGCATTTTCTGAGGTATTGAGGGAGCACATTCTGAGGTATTGAGCGAGCACTTTCTGGGTTTTGCGGAAGCACTGTCTGTGGTATTGAGGGAGCACTTTCTGAGGTACTGAGGGAGCACTATCTGAGGTACTGAGGGAGCACTTTTTGAGATATTGAGGGAGCACTTTCTGAGGTTCTGAGGCGGCATTATCTGAGGTATTG
Organism: Chiloscyllium plagiosum; assembly: GCF_037043375.1. NCBI lineage: Eukaryota > Metazoa > Chordata > Chondrichthyes > Orectolobiformes > Hemiscylliidae > Chiloscyllium > Chiloscyllium plagiosum. The sequence goes on from NW_028270176.1 coordinate 71,143, forward strand.
AGGGTGCACTTTCTGAGGTATTAACGGAGTACGATCTGAGGTACTGAGGGAGAACTATCTGAGGTACTGAGGGAGCACTATCTGAGGTATTGAGGGAGCACTTTCTGAGGTATTAAGGGAGTACTATCTGAGGTACTGAGGGCGAACTATCTGAAGTAGAGAGGGAGCACTATCTGAGGTATTGAGGGAACACTTTCTGTGTTATTAATGGTGTACTTTCTGAGGAACTGAGGGAGAACTAGCTGAGGTACTGAGAAAGCACTCTCTGAAGTACTGTGGAAGCACTATCTGAGATACTGAGGGAGCAGTTTCTGAGGTATTGAGGGAGCACTATCTGAGGTACTGAGGGAACACATTTTGAGATATTGAGGAAGCATCTTCTGAGGTACTGAGGGAGAAATATCTGAGGTATTGAGGGAGCACTTTCTGAGCTATTGAGGGAGCACTTTCTCAGTTACTGAGGGAGCACTTTATAAGGTAATGAGAGAGCAAATTCTGAGCTTTTAAGGGAGCACTGTCTGAGGTACTGAGGGAGAACTGTCTGAGATACTGAGGGAGCACTATCTGATGTATAGAGGGATCACTATCTGAGCTATTGACGGAGCACTTTCTGAGGTATTGAGGGAGCACATTCTGATGTACTGACAGAGCACTGTCTGAGATATTGAGTGAGCACTTTCTAACGTACTGAGGGAGCACGTTCTGAAGTACTGAGTGAGCACTTTCTGAGGAATTGAGGGAGCAGGATCTGAAGAATTGAGTGAGCAATATCTGAGCTACTGAGGGAGAACTATCTGAGGTACTGAGGGAGAACTATCTGAAGTATTGAGGGAGCACTATCTGAGGTATTGAGGGAGAACTATCTGATATATTGAGGGCGATCTATCTGAGGTATTGAGGGAGCACTTTCTGAGACATTGAGGGAGACATATCTGAGGTATTGAGAGAGCACTTTCTCAGGTATTGACGGAGCACTTTCAGAGAAGTTGAGGGCGCACTTTCCGATGTACTGAGGGAGCAATTTCTGAGGTACTGAGAGAGCACCTTTTGAGGTATCGGGGAGCACTGTCTGAGGTACTGAGGGAGCACTTTCTGAGGTATTGAGGGAGCACAGTCTGAGGTACTGAGGGAGCACTATCTAAGGTATTTGGGGAGCACCATCTGAGGTATGGAGGCAGCATTATCTGAGGTACTGATGGAGCACTTTTTGAGATATTGAGGGAGCAATTTCTGAGGTATTAAGGGATTACTATCTGAAGTAATGAGGGAGAACTATCTGTGGTACTGAGGGAGCACTGTCTGAGGTATTGAGAGAGCACATTCTGAGGTATTGAGGGATCATTTTTGAGATATTGAGGGAGCATTTTCTGAGGTACTGATGGAGCAATTTTTGAGATATTGCGGGAGCACTTTCTGAGGCATTGAGGGAGCACTATCTGAGGTATTGAGGGAGCACTTTCTGAGGTATTGCGGAGCACATTCTGAGGTATTGAGGGAGCACTATCTGAGGTATTGAGGGAGAACTATCTGAGGTATTGAGGGAGCAATTTCTGTGCTGTTGAGGAAGCTCTTTCAGAGGTATTGAGGGAGCACTTTCTGAGGTACCGAGGGAGCACTTTCTGAGGTACCGAGGGTGCACTTTCTGAGGTACTGAGAGAGGACATACTGAGGTATTGAGGGAGCACTTTCTGAGGAATTGAGAGAGTATTATCTGAGGTACTGAGGGAGAAGTGTCTGAGCTATTGAGGGAGAACTATCTGAGATATTGAGGGAGAACTATCTGAGGTATTGAGGGAGCACATTCTGAGGTATTGAGGGAGAACTATCTGAGCTATTGAGGGAGAACTATCTGAGATATTGAGGGAGAACTATCTGAGGTATTGAGGGAGCCATTTCTGAGGTATTGAGGGAGCAATTTCTGAGGTATTGAGGGAGAAATATGTGAGGTATTGCGGGAGCACTTTCTGTGCTATTGAGGAAGCTCTTTCAGAGGTATTGAGGGAGCACTATCTGAGGTACTGAGAGAGCACTCTCTGAGGAATTGAGGGAGCATGTTCAGAGGTACTGAGGGAGAACTATGGGACCTATTGAGGGGGCACTTTCTGAGGTATTGAAAGAGCACTTTCTGATGTACTGGGGAGAAATATCTGAGGTATTGAGGGAGCACTCTCTGAGCTATTGAGGAATACCTTTCAGAGGTATTTATGGAGCACTATCTGTGGTACTGAGGGAGCACTATCTGAAGTATTGAGGGAGCACTATCTGAGCTATTGAGGGAGAACTATCTGAGATATTGAGGGAGAACTATCTGAGATACTGAGGGTGCACTATCTGAGGTACTGAGGGTGCACTATCTGAGGTACTGAGGGAGCACTATCTGAGGTACTGAGGGTGCACTATCTGAGGTACTGAGGGTGCACTATCTGAGGTACTGAGGGCGCACTATCTGAGGTACTGAGGGAGGACTATCTGAGGTACTGAGGGAGAACTATCTGATGTATTGAGGGAGAACTATCTGGGGTATTGAGGGAGAACTATCTGAGGTACTGAGGGTGCACTATCTGAGGTACTGAGGGTGCACTATCTGAGGTATTGATGGAGCACTTTCTGAGGTACTGAGGGAGGACTATCTGAGGTACTGAGGGAGAACTATCTGATGTATTGAGGGAGAACTATCTGGGGTATTGAGGGAGAACTATCTGAGGTACTGAGGGTGCACTATCTGGCGGTACAGATTGCAAAGGGTAGAAAGGAACAGATGCAATTCCCTGATCATTTCCTCAGGGTCCCCGGGGCACTCTGGTGTCGTAGTTTGAAATGGAAGCCACTCCTGATTTCAGCAGATCCAGATCATTTTACACAATCAGTGAAAAATAACAGCAGCATGTGTCTGAAACATGGTTTGGAGGAAAACTTTCATCAATCTATTGTTACTTGTTGCTTGGAGACATTTTAGAAAATCAGGCACCCAAACAGACAAATGCTGTCGATGCAAGAGGTGGTGCACAGGAAGATCCAACAAGTCTCTGTAGCTGCTGTCTGTCCCCCTGGTGCACTCATCATGTGAGATCATGGCCCAGTCCTCGGAGAAATCATTTCTCCAGCAATACCTCAACCATGCCTTTACAGCTGTGTGTGTGTGTGAGAGAGAGAGAGAGCGAGAGCGACTGCCCGTGTTTGTGTGTATGAAAGAGTGGATGCATGTGTATCTCTGTGTGTCTGTATTTGTGTGTGTGAGAGAGAAAGTGCATGTTCATGTGAGAGCGTGTAGCTGTGTGTGTTTGAGGGTGTGTGTGTCTCTGTGTGCAAGTGTGTGAGTGAGGGTGTGCGTGAGAGAGTGTGGATGTGTGTGAGAGATTGTGTGTGAGAGATTGTGTGTATGTGTATGTGAGAGTGTGTCTGTGTGTGTGAGAGAATGTGTCTGTTTGTCTATTGTGTGTGTGTCTGCGTGTCTATGTGTGTATATGTCTGTGTGTCTGTATGACAGTGTGTCTTATGTGAGAAATAGTGTGTATGTGTGTGTGAGAGAGTGTGTGTGTCAGTGTGTGTGTGAGAGAGAGTGTGTGTATGCATATTTGAGGGAGCGTGTGTCTGTGTGTGTATGTGTGTGTGAGAGAGAGTGTAACTGTGTGTTTGTGTGTGTGTGAGAGAGAGCGTCTGTGTGTGTGAGAGTGTGTGTCAGTGTGCGTGTGTGAGAGAGAGTGTGTGTCCATGTGTGTGTGTGAGAGAGAGTGGGTCTATATGTGCTTGAGGGAGCGTGTGTGTCTGCGTGTGTATGTGTGTGTGTGAGAGTAACTGTGCGTTTATGTGTGTTTGTGAGAGAGTGTGTCTGTGTGTGTTTGAGGGAGCGTGTGTCTGCGAGTGTATGTGTGTATGAGAGAGAGAGTAACTGTGCGTTTATGTGTGTATGTGAGAGTGTGTCTGTGTGTGCTTGAGGGATCGTGTGTTTGTGTGTCTGTCTGTGTGTATGTGTGTGAGAGAGAATGTCTGTGTGTGTGAGAGACAGAGAGTGTGTGTGAGAGAGAGAGTGTCTGTGTGCATGAGAGTGAGTGGGTGTGTGAGAGAATGAGTGTGTGTGTGTGTAAATGAGAGAGTGTGTGTATTTGTGTGTGTGTGATAGTGTGTCTGCGTGAGAGAGAGTGTCTGTGTGTGTGAGAGTGAGTGGGTGTGTGAGAGAATGAGAGTGTGCGTGTGTAATTGAGAGAGTGTGTGTATTTGTGTGTGTGAGAGAGTGTGTCTGTGTGAGAGAGAGTGTGTCTGCGTGTATGTGTGAGAGAGTGTGCCTGTATGTGTATTTGAGGGAGCGTATGTCTGTGTGTGAGAGATATAGTGTGTGCTTGTGTGTGAGAGTGTGTCTGTGTTTGTGTTTGAGGGAGCGTGTGTGTGTGTGTGAGAAAGAGCCTGTGTGTGGCGGGGTCCTTTGTGTATGTGTGTGTGAGAGTGTGTCTATGTGTGTTTGAGGGAGTGTATGTGTGTGTGTGTATGTGTGTAAACTAGCCAATCTTATTGGGTGCTCATGAATATAAAATCCACCTGCTGCTTCAGGTGAATTGGTCCTTGTGTCTCCAAAGACACAAAAGCTGCAAGAGTGAATTAACTGGGGGAAAGAGAGTGCCATTCATTCCAGTGGGAATTCATCCGGTAAACCTTCCCCACACACTAACATCCCATTGGCAATGCAGTGACTATTCCTGCACACAGTGCCCCAGGTACAAACCAATGTAATGTCTTACCAGAGCATGGGACAGCTCCTCATTACAGAGCGGGGTCTGGTGGGGATTTAATCAGAGGATCTCCATGGCCCGGCTGTGGGGAGAGGTTGGGAAGGAGAGTCCTTCAGAATAACCCCAGCTGGTGTGGGAATTGAACACACGCTATTGGTTTTACTCTGCATTATAAACCAACTGTCCAGCCAACTGAGCTAACTGACTTCACTCCAGGGGCATGCCCTGTATAACCCACTCATAGCCAGCCTGCACCTCAATAGGAGCCAGGAGCAAGGCCATTCAGCCCCACCCTATCCCAGAAGGGAGAGCACGGGAAGCTGATGGATGAAACAAGCCCCTCCCATGTGGCCGTCTGAAATGGAGCTGGAGGACAGAGCACATCTGGCCTGCTGTTTGCTTCCCCGAGACTGGCCTGCTCCACCTTACAGTGACAGACTGAGGGGAACCTCAAGGAGATTTCACTTCTCACTGAGAGGCTACAACTCCAATCCAAATCAGGCTGGTTCCCTCCGAGACTCACGGAAGAGGGCAGCCCTCTACAGATCAGGCCCTTATGTCGTCCGAACCTCCAGTGTGGGGGCCAAGAGCTGGGAGGTAGTGTTAAGAACATAAGACCATCTGAAATAGGAACAGGAGGAGACCATCCGGCCCCTCGAGCCTGCTCTGGTATTCAACAGGATAGTGGATGATTCAACATTCAATTTGCGAGCTGAAACTAGGACAATACAGAGACAGAAAATCAAATTATTCTGCCATGAGGAATCATCAGACGAAAGCACACACGCACACGGACACACGCACACACACACACACACAGACACATACAGGCACACACACACACACACACAGACACACACACACACAGACACACACAGGCACATACATACACACACACACACACGCATAGGCACACACACACAGGCACACACACGCAGGCACACACACGCAGAAACACACAGACACACACACAGGCGCACACACACACGTAGACACAGACAAACAGGCACACACACACGCAGACACACACAGACACACACACACACACGCAGACACACACAGACACACACACACAGACACACACACACGCAGACACACACAGACACACACACACACACACACATACACACAGACACACACACGCGCGCGCATACACACACACACACACACACACTCACACACAAACACACACAGTGGGATTCAGGCCGTGTGTGGGAACGGGGAGAGACAAAGGAGCAAAATGCTAGAGAGGGATCTGATCCCACAGATTTCACTGCTTCCCCCTCTCTCTGCGGCTCTCATGTCTATTTTTGTGTTCCCAGTTCTCTCTCCCACATCTTTCCTTCAATCCCTATCTCTCAACATCCTTCACATGTCTGTCCTGTTTCTATTTCCCAGTAGATTCCCTTCCTCCTTTGTCACCTCACCGGATTTTTCAGTAATGCTTAATCATTCAGTCTTTCACAAAACTAACACCTTGCTCATCTCTCTCTGCTTCTGTTTCTCAGCTCTGTGGGAACTTGTTATTCCTGCCTGTACATCATTGTAGCCACATCACAGCCCCCACCACCACCCCACTCTCTCAGCTCTATGTCTCTGCTGCTGCAGCTCCTCTCTCTCTCTGTCCTATATCTCTCCCTGGGATTTCCGTCTTGCTGTCTGCCTGAACTTCTCTCCCTCTTTTTCTCTCCCCATTTTCACCTTGTATCTGTCTGACATTGTATTTCTCTTCCTGGAGTTTCACTCTCTCTCTCTCTGTCTCTCTCTGTCGTGCTCTCTCTCAGTTCTTCTCACTTCCTCTCCCCCTTCCACCCCCCCCCCGCCTGTCTTTGTCTTGTTCTCTCCCTCCCTCACGCTGTCTGTCCGTCCATCTCTCTTTCTCTCCTGTAGTTTCTCACCCTCTTTCTCCCTGGACCCCTCTGCTCTGTCCCAGTGACTGGGGAAGGGGCATTGGGAAGAGTTTGCCTCAGTGCCTGGTCTCTCCCAGGATTTACCCCGACTGTGGGGAGTGGGTGAATGGAAGGAACATGAAGTACTTTTCTGAGTGCGTCTGAAAAAGAGAGAAAGAGAACGAGAAAGGGAGAGTGACAAGAAGAGAGAGAGACATGGAGAGAGTGGAGATGGAGAAAGTGGAGAGAGAGAAATGGGCAGTAAGTCAGGGAGGTGGAGTGAGAAAAGGACAGAGTGAGAGAGACAGGGAGAGAGAGAATGAGAAGGACATATATGGAGGGAGAAGGACAGTGTGTGTACTTGGCGATGGTTTTAGAGTGGGATCTTGCTGTGCATTACAGCAGTCAGTGTCAAAAGGCGAGTTAGACTCTGCACTATGTCCTCCAGCCCAGGGGCTGTAAGTTTGCATGGGAAGGGGGAGAGTGGGAGACAAGGAGAGAGTGGGACAGCCAGAGACAGGGGGAGGTTTGATGGGGTTTTGGGGTTGGTGGAGAAAGGAGGGACTGTGGTCATAGAGAGATGGAGGGAGGGATAGCATGTGATGCAAAGTCTGAGACAGGGTGGAGAAGAGGTCTCCACACGAAGGATAGTCAATGAGGCCATTCAGGGGCCAATTCTGAGGATCCTGAACCGGACCAGGATCATTTAATGGTGGAGGGGGCATAATTGGCAGAAAGGACTCCATCTGTGATGCAAACCTTCTGTAATTCTCGGACTGGGATATGGCTGTATATTAAAATAAGTCACAGGCCAGTCAGTCAACCCAGACTCATTTACCGGTGTGAGAAAGTGAGGACTGCAGATGTTGGAGAGTCAGAGTTACAAAGTGAGGAGCTGGAGAAGCACAGCAGGTCAGCCAGGAGAGTGGATGTTTCAGGCCTGACCTGCTGGGCTTTTCCAGCTCCACACTCTTCCACTCAACTCCCTCTGCCCCAGGGAGTGGGGCTCACAGCAATGTTGAGGGGGCAGGAAAATATTTGAGGGGGGCACAGTTGGTGAGGTAGGTATTTTGGAGGGAAGGTATTTGGGGAAGGGAATAAATTTGGGAGGAGAGTGAAAATGATGGGCAATTGTTTTTAGTGTGTTCAAAATTGGGTGAGCACTTTCAGGTCTGAAATAAAGAAAAAGAGAAAGGGAGGGTGAGAAAAAGAGAGAGAGGTCGAGAGAGTGGGGATGGAGAAGGGGGATGAGACAGACAGTGAGACGGAGGGTGTGAGAGAAAGGCAGATTGAGAGAAAGAGACAGACAGGGAGAGAGAAGGACAAAGAGAGAAGGGGAAGTCAGACTGAGAGAAACAGGCGTTGAAGCATGGACAGACTGAAGGGGTGACACTCAGTATTCCAGTTGGTTCTAGCTCCCTCTCTCTCAATGGTTTTTCACACTCCCTCTTTCCCATGCTCCTGGGGTTTCCTTCAGTTTGTCTCGCTCCCTCTCTCTCTCCCTCTCTCTGGTTGGTGAGCTGGTCTCTGTCCCTTGCCATGTTGGTCACCTCAGAAAGCCTCCAGAAAATTCAAGAGATCAGTTTGCAGGTGATCCATGGTTTTGTTCATTTCTGGATGGTTTCCCAGAACTTTCTCTCCTTCTGGCCCATTCGGAGAATCAGTTAATAGTTTGAAGCGTTGCTGATCATTTGGATGTTAGTTTATTTGTGTAGCAGGTCCCGGGGACTTCCTGTATGGGCCCTCCTTTGTTTGGTGGAGACGTTGTTAGGGATATGTCTTCCCAGGGGACCTGCTGCCTTTGACATTATGCTGATGGGATAACCATCTGGCTGCTGTCTGGCTTTTGTGATTTGGGAGTATAACTTGTCCAATATACCCAGCATCTCTTGGCTGTCTATCTGTGTTTTGGCAAGGAGGCCGCAACATTTCACCCATTCCCCCTCCCCCCACCCTATCTTTAGAATGGAAAGAAGCTTATAGAATGAATTACAAACCTAATTTTAAAAGCCGTTTTTTTTTGTTGTCAGAGTAGCCTGCTGTTTGAGCGAAAGCCATTTTGTAAATTGGTCAAACCGATTGTCATATGGCTGATAAGTGATATGATAGAATCCCTACAGAGCAGAAACAGGCCCTTCAGCCCATCGAGTTCACAATGACCCTCTGAAGAGAATGCAACTCAGATCCATCCCCTGATGATATCCCTGAAACCCTGCATTTCCCGTGGCTATTCCAGCTAATCTGAATATCCCTCGACACGATGGGCAATCTGTCAAAAATGTGCACCATTGAACAGTGGGAGAAAACCCATGCAGTTGCAGGGAGAATGTACAAACACCACACAGACAGTCGCTCAGGAGTGGAATCAAACCCAGGTCACTGGTGCTGTGAGGTAACAGTGCTCACCACTGAGCGACTGTGGCACTTGTAACTGTTTCGACAAAACATATTCCGTTCTGAGAATCCATACAGAATTGGGATGCATAGACAACATCCAGTGAGCAGAATAAATGCAAGGGAATGAGACCTGCTGGCTCAAGCTCCTGGAATTCCCTCCCTAAGGACCTTGTGGGTCCATAACCTGCAACAGTTCAAGGAGGCAGCTCACCACCAAAACCAGCTCCCGAGCAGCTACGGACAGGCAATCAATACTGGGCCCAGCCAGGAACACTCAAACGCTGCAAATGAATGAAACTGAGGTGATCACCCGGGGAGTTCCATCTACCTTCCAGCCCCTGGGGGTGTGTCCAGGTATTATTCACCATGATCGTACCATCTGTTGCAGTCTGCAATTCTAACCACCGGTATCCCGAGGTATATCAAGGTGAGTGCAGTTAGGACCACAGCTTGATGTGAGAGGAGCCGGATTCGTTAATGACAGGCGGTGGGAATGTTGTGGTATGGCCTGTTCCTTCACATTTACGTAAGTGTGGCCCCTGTCTATGTCCCCTCTATCTCCACAGCATGTGGGATGGAATCATGATACCCCATCCAAATACCTTTTTTAATATAATTCCGATACTTTCGATCCCCATCCTAACTTTGTCACTTGGGATAAATGGAATTCCTCGCACCAAGCCCAGTGTCCCACCGAAAGTGTCCTTCCAGCTGTTACTAACCCAGCCCTTGGTGAGCTGCTGTAACTGACAGTGAACCATGTTAGTGTGGGTGTTCTCCTGGAACAAATATTTCCGCTGTTTGTCACTAACCCGGGATGGGACTTCTCTCGAGCAGTGAGGACCGCTGCCTTCAAAACATCATGGATGCCCCTCCCTCACTGTTGTCCCTCAGGGAGGGCTGAATGTCCTGGTGGACAAAGTCATGGTGATTAATTTAGTTTGTTTGTCAGCATCCAGTCCGTGTATGAAAGACTGTCGGTCTGTCTCGTCCAAAAATGTATCTGGGTTTGAGACAGGATCAAACAGAGTGGCCTTTTTGGTGCTGCCCACCAGCTGGGTGCCTGGACGGGCTGTTGTGTACGGAGTGAGACCATCAACTGTCTGACACTGGGTAACCACAGGATTCATGGAATCGGAGTCCGTCTGTGGGTCAGAGCTGGGGGCAAAAGGTGCAGTTACCTGGGAGAAAGGCAGTGGGAGTTCCCATCTGTGGGCAGGTGTGGATGTGTCAGTGTGGGGCCTGTCATTATCTCCCTGGGGAGGTAGAATCCCAAAGGCACACACTATCCCATTCTGGAAGGAGCCCTTGTTCCCTAGGGATTGTATTTGCTCCTGGCACCTCCTACTAGGGCCTGATGCGTGTTGTTCCGTGTTGCAGGTGTACATGACCCATGCAGCTGTTTGGAGCTCATACACTGTCCTTCCAGATTGTCCATGTAACCTGAGGCTGCCTCCATATCCCCAGAGACCCTCCTTTCACTGGATTGGGCTCTTCCCAGTTGTAACTGGAGTAGTCCCATGTGGGTGAGATTTTCCTGCAATGTTCTGCCTTGCTCATTGTGTCAGAGACATAGCTCATTCACAGCCTGTAGGTTACCCTGGGGTGACTGGATCCCAGCCGGGGGTCCTCCAGGCTATCGGCAGTGGAGTGAGCTTTCCATATTCCTTCCCCAGTACTCTATGGGCTTCTCACCACAGCTCCTGTACCAGGAAATTTCGCTGCAAGGCCAGGCTGGTTTCCTGCCAAATTCTGCAGGACAGTTTCACATTTGTACCGGCTCGTGTTCGTGTTGCTTTGGCTGATTCTGTATTATGGGACACCTGGGTATGTTCATAGAGTCACAGAGTTCTGCAGCATGGAGACAGGCTCAAACTGGCCCATCCACGCTAACCCCTTTCCCTGCACTTGGCCAATATCCTTCCAATATGTTCCTTTCCATGTATTTGTCCAAGTGCCTTTTAAATGTTATTAAATGTATCCTCCTTGACTACTTCCACTGGTAGTTCACTCCGTATGTGTCTCACCCTCTGGAGAAAAGGGTTGTCCCTCGGGTTTACTTTTAATCTTTCCCCTTTTACCTTAAACTGTTGCCCTTTCGTCCTTGATGTCCCACGCCTTGGATAAAGACTGAGTGCATTCCCATGCCTCCCATGACCTTATACACCTCTATAAGGACACCCCTCAGTCTCCTGCACACTAAAGGCAATGTTGAGCTTGTCCAACCTCTCTCTATAACTGTCCAGTTGAGTTCTGGCAACATCCTTGTAAATTTCGTCCGCACTCTTTCCAGTTTAATAACATCCTTCCGATAGCAAGGTGGCCAAAACTGAATCCTGTACAACTGCAACAGAACTGCCCAACTTCGATATTCCATGCTCTGACTGATGAAGGGCCCAGTGTGCCAAAAGCCTTCTTCACTGCCCCGTCTTCCTGAGTTCAGAGAGCCGTGCTCCTGGCATCCAAGGTCCCTCTGTTCCACTACACTCCTTCAGGCCCGACCATTCAGCATTAAACCCCTGTCTTGATGTGACTTTCCAAATGCTCGATCTCGCCCTTGTCTATAGTAAACTCCATTTGCCATTTCTCAGCCCAATTCCCAGCTGATCAAGGCCCTGTTGCAATTGCTGAGAACCTTCCTCACTTATTTTAGTGTAACCTGCAAACTTACTAATCATGCCTTAAACATCCTCATCCAAATCATTGATATCGATAACAAACTGCAATGGGCCTAGCACTGACCAGCTCAGTGGCACAGTGGCTCAGTGGTTAGCACTGCTACCTCACAGCACCGTGGATCTGGGTTCAATTCCAACCTCACAGGATACTCTGTGTGGGTTAGATCCTGTTCGGGTTAGATTTCCTACAGTATGGAAACAGGCCATTTGGCCCAACAAATCCACACCGACCTGCCGAAGAGTAACCCACCCAGATCTATTTTCCATACCCAATATTTACACTGGACGAATGCACCTACCACTATGGGCAATTTAGCTTGGTCAATTCATCTGACCTGTACATTTTTGGATTGTGGAAGGAAACCGGAGCACCCGGAGGAAACCCACGCAGACACGGGAAGAATGTGCAAACTCCACACAGAGAGTCACTGGGGTCCCTGGCACTGTGAGGCAGCAGTTCCAACCACTGAGTCACTATGCCACAACAACTGAGTTTGTACCATCTCCCCGTGTCTGCGTAGGTTTCCTCTGGGTGCTCCGGTTTCCTTCCACAATCCAAAGATGTGCAGGTCAGGTAAATTAGCCATGCTCAATTGCCTATAGTGTTCATGGATGTGTAAGTAAGTTGCGTTAGTCAGGGGTAAATGTAGAGTAACAGGGTAGGGGAATGGGTTAGGGTGGAATAAACTTCAGAGGGCCAGAAGACGTGTTGGGCCGAAGGGCATGTTTCCACAGAGGAGGGATTCTATGATTCTATGACCACTGAGGCACACCACTAGTCACAGGCCTTCAGTCTGACTATTACCCTCTGCTTCCTACCATCAAGCCAATTGTGTACCCAGTTTGCCAATGCCCCCTGGATTCCATGCGATCTAACCTTCCGACGGGGGGGAGGGGGGGAGTGGGAGTGGAGAGTGCAGAGTTGTGTAGGTATCACTAAGGAAGGGGGAGATTGCAGTGTTGTGTAGGGATCAGTCAGGAAGGGAGACATTACAGTGTTGTGTAGGGATCAGTCAGGGAGGGGCTGATTGCAGTGTTGGGTAGGGATCAGTCAGGGAGGGGGTGATTGCAGTGTTGTGTAGGGATCAGTCAGGGAGGGGGTGAGTGCAGTGCTGGGTAGAGATCAGTCTGGGAGGGGTGAGTGCAATGTTGGGTAGGGATCAGTCTGGGAGGGGAAGCTTGCAGTGTTGGGCAGGGATCAGTTAGGGAGGGGGTGAGTGCAGTGTTGGATAGAGATCAGTCAGGGAGGGGGTGAGTGCAGTGTTGGGTTGGGATCAGTCAGGGAGGGGCTGAGTGCAGTGTTGGGTAGGAATCAGTCAGGGAGGTGGAGATTACAGTGTTGGGTAGGGATCAGTCAGGGAGGGGGCGAGTGCAGTGATGGGTAGGGATCCGTCAGGGAGGGGGTGAGTGGAGAGTTGGGTAGGGATCAGTGAGGGAGGGGGTGAGTGCTGTGTTGTGTAGGGATCAGTCAGGGAGGGGGTGAGTGCAGTGTTGGGTAGGGATCAGTCAGGGAGCGGGAGAATACAGTGTTGGGTAGGGATCAGTCAGGGAGAGGGTGAGTGCAGTGTTGTGTAGGGATCAGTCAGGGAGGGGGTGAGTGCAGTGTTGTGTAGGGATCAGTCAGGGAGGGGGTGAGTGCAGTGTTGGGTAGGAATCAGTCAGGGAGGAGGTGAGTGCAGTGTTGGGGAGGAGTCAGTCAGGGAGGAGGTGAGTGCAGTATTGGGTAGGGATCAGTCAGGGAGGGGGTGAGTGCAGTGTTGTGTAGGGATCAGTCAGGGAGGGGGTGAGTGCAGTGTTGGGTAGGAATCAGTCAGGGAGGGGGAGATTGCAGTGTTGGGTAGGGATCAGTCAGGGAGGGGGTGAGTGCAGTATTGGGTAGGGATCAGTCAGGGAGGGGGTGAGTGCAGTGTTGGGTAGGGATCAGTCACGGGGGGGAGAGTGCAGTGTTGGGTAGGGATCAGTCAGGGAGGGGGTGATTGCAGTGTTGTGTAGGGATCAGTCAGGGAGGGGGTGAGTGCAGTGCTGGGTAGAGATCAGTCTGGGAGGGGTGAGTGCAGTGTTGGGTAGGGATCAGTCTGGGAGGGGAAGATTGCAGTGTTGGGCAGGGATCAGTCAGGGAGGGGGTGAGTGCAGTGTTGGATAGAGATCAGTCAGGGAGGGGGTGAGTGCAGTGTTGTGTAGGGATCAGTCAGGGAGGGGGTGAGTGCAGTGTTGGGCAGGGATCAGTCAGGGAGGGGGTGAGTGCAGTGTTGGATAGAGATCAGTCAGGGAGGGGGTGAGTGCAGTGTTGTGTTGGAATCAGTCAGGGAGGGGGTGAGTGCAGTGTTGTGTAGGGATTAGTCAGGGAGGGGGTGAGTGCAGTGTTGGGTAGGGATCAGTCAGGGAGGAGGTGAGTGCAGTGTTGGGTAGGGATCAGTCAGGGAGGAGGTGAGTGCAGTGTTGGGTAGGGATCAGTCAGGGAGGAGGTGAGTGCAGTGTTGGGTAGGGATCAGTCAGGGAGGGGGAGATTGCAGTGTTGTGTAGGGATCAGTCAGGGAGGGGGTGATTGCAGTGTTGTGTAGGGATCAGTCAGGGAGGGGGTGAGTGCAGTGTTGGGTAGGGATCAGTCTGGGAGGGGGTGAGTGCAGTGTTGGGTAGGGATCAGTCAGGGAGGAGGTGAGTGCAGTGTTGGGTAGGGATCAGTCAGGGAGGAGGTGAGTGCAGTGTTGGGTAGGGATCAGTCAGGGAGGGGGAGATTGCAGTGTTGTGTAGGGATCAGTCAGGGAGGGGGTGATTGCAGTGTTGTGTAGGGATCAGTCAGGGAGGGGGTGAGTGCAGTGCTGGGTAGAGATCAGTCTGGGAGGGGTGAGTGCAGTGTTGTGTAGGGATCGGTCAGGGAGGGGGTGAGTGCAATGTTGAGTAGGGATCAGTCTGGGAGGGGAAGATTGCAGTGTTGGGCAGGGATCAGTGAGGGAGGGGGTGAGTGCAGTGTTGGATAGAGATCAGTCAGGGAGGGGGTGAGTGCAGTGTTGGGCAGGGATCAGGCAGGGAGGGGGTGAGTGCAGTGTTGGGCAGGGATCAGGCAGGGAGGGGGTGAGTGCAGTGTTGGGTTGGGATCAGTCAGGGAGGGGCTGAGTGCAGTGTTGGGTAGCGATCAGTCAGGGAGGGGGAGATTACAGTGTTGGGTAGGGATCAGTCAGGGAGGGGGCGAGTGCAGTGATGTGTAGGGATCAGTCAGGGAGGGGGTGAGTGCAGAGTTGGGTAGGGATTAGTGAGGGAGGGGGTGAGTGCAGTGTTGGGTAGGGATCGGTCAGGGAGGGGGTGAATGCAGTGTTGGGTAGTGATCAGTCAGGGAGGGGGTGAGTGCAGTGTTGGGTTGGGATCAGTCAGGGAGGGGGTGAGTGCAGTGTTGGAGAGAGATCAGTCAGGGAGAGGGTGAGTGCAGTGTTGGATAGGGATCAGTCATGGAGGGGGTGAGTGCAGAGTTGGGTAGGGATCAGTCAGGGAGGGGGTGAATGCAGTGTTGGGTAGTGATCAGTCAGGGAGGGGGTGAGTGCAGTGTTGGGTTGGGATCAGTCAGGGAGGGGGTGAGTGCAGTGATGGGTAGGGATCAGTCAGGGAAGGGGTGAGTGCAGTGTTGGGTAGGGATCAGTCAGGGAGGGGGTGAGTGCTGTGTTGTGTAGGGATCAGTCAGGGAGGGGGTGAGTGCAGTGTTGGGTAGGGATCAGTCAGGGAGGGGGTGAGTGCAGTGTTGGGTAGGGATCAGTCAGGGAGGGGGTGAGTGCAGTGTTGGGTAGGGATCAGTCAGGGAGGGGGTGAGTGCAGTGTTGGGTACGGATCAGTCAGTGAGGGGGGATTGCAGTGTTGGGTAGGGATCAGTCAGTGGGGGGGATTGCATTGTTGGGTAGGGATCAGTCAGGGAAGGGGGAATTGCAGTGTTGGGTAGGGATCAGACAGGGAGGGGGTGAGTGCTGTGTTGGGTAGGGATCAGTCAGGGAGGGGGAAATCACAGGGTTGTGTAGGGGTCAGTCAGCGAGTGGGTGAGTGCAGTGTTGAGTAGGCATCAGTCTGGGAGTGGGTGAGTGCAGTGTTGGGTAGGGATCAGTCAGGGAGTGGGAGATTGCAGTGTTGTGTAGGGATCAGTCAGGGAGGGGAGATTGCAGTGTTGGGTAGGGATCAGTCAGGGAGGGGGTGAGTTCAGTGTTGGGTAGGGATCAGTCACGAAGGGGGTGAGTGCAGTGTTGGGTTGGAATTAGTCAGGAGGGGGTGAGTGCAGTGTTGGGTAGGGATCAGTCAGGGAGGGGGAGATTGCAGTGTTGTGTAGGGATCAGACAGGGATGGGGAGAGTGCACTGTTGTGTAGGAATCAATCAGTGAGGGGGGATTGCAGTGTTGGATAGGGATCAGTCAGTGGGGGGGAGTGCAGTGTTGGGTAGGGATCAGTCAGGGAGAGGGGAATTGCAGTGTTGGATAGGGATAAGTCAGGGAGGGGGGATTGCAGTGTTGGGTAGGGATCAGACAGGGAGGGGGTGAGTGCAGTGTTGGGTAGGGATCAGTCAGGGAGGGGAAATCACAGTGTTGTGTAGGGATCAGTCAGCGAGTGGGTGAGTGCATTGTTGAGTAGGCATCAGTCAGGGAGTGGGTGAGTGCAGTGTTGGGTAGGGATCAGTCAGGGAGTGGGAGATTGCAGTGTTGTGTAGGGATCTGCCAGGGAGCGGAGATTGCAGTGTTGTGTAGGGATCAGTCAGGGAGGGGAAAAGTGCACTGTTGTGTAGGGATCAGTCAGGGAGGGGGAGATTGCAGTGTTGAGTACGGATCAGTCACGGAGGGGGAGACTGCAATGTTGTGTAGGGATCAGTCAGGGAGGGGGAGATTGCAGTGTTGTGTAGGGATCAGTCAGGGAGGGTGGTGAGTGCAGTGTTGAGTAGGAATCAGTCAGGGAGGGGGTGAGTGCAATGTTGAGTAGGGATCAGTTTGGGAGGGGGAGATTGCAGTGTTGGGTAGGGATCAGTCAGGGAAGAGGTGAGTGCAGTGTTGGGTAGGGATCAGTCAGGGAGGGGGTGAGTGCAGTGTTGGGTAGGGATCAGTCAGTGAGGGGGTGAGTGCAGTGTTGGGTAGGGATCAGTCAGGGAGGGGGGAGTGCTGTGTTGTGTAGGGATCAGTCAGGGAGAGGGAGAGTGCAGTGTTGGGTAGGGATCAGTCAGGGAGGGGGGAGTGCTGTGTTGTGTAGGGATCAGTCAGGGAGTGGGTGAGTGCAGTGTTGGGTAGTGATCAGTCAGGGAGCGGGAGATGACAGTGTTGTGTAGGGATCAGTCAGGGAGGGGGAGATTACAGTGTTGTGTAGGGATCAGTCAGGGAGGGGGAGATTGCAGTGTTGGGTAGGGATCAGTCAGGGAGTGGGTGAGTGCAGTGTTGGGTAGGGATCAGTCAGGGAGGGGGAGATTGCAGTGTTGTGTAGGGATCAGGCAGGGAGGGGAGATTGCAGTGTTGTTTAGGGATCAGTCAGGGCGGGGGTGAGTGCAGTGTTGGGTCGGGGTCAGTCAGGGAGGGGGAGATCGCAGTGTTGCGTAGAGATCAGACAGGGAGGGGGAGAGTGCAGTGTTGTGTAGGGATCAGTCAGTGAGGGGGGATTGCAGTGTTGGGTAGGGATCAGTCAGTGGGGGGGATTGCAGTGTTGGGTAGGGATCAGTCAGGGAAGGGGGAATTGCAGTATTGGATAGGGATCAGTCAGGGAGGGGGGATTGCAGTGTTGGGTAGGGATCAGACAGGGAGGGGGTGAGTGCTGTGTTGGGTAGGGATCAGTCAGGGAGGGGGAAATCACAGGGTTGTGTAGGGATCAGTCAGCGAGTGGGTGAGTGCAGTGTTGAGTAGGCATCAGTCAGGGAGTGGGTGAGTGCAGTGTTGGGTAGGGATCAGTCAGGGAGTGGGAGATTGCAGTGTTGTGTAGGGATCAGTCAGGGAGGGGAGATTGCAGTGTTGGGTAGGGATCAGTCAGGGAGGGGGAGAGTGCACTGTTGTGTAGGGATCAGACAGGGAGGGGGAGGTTGCAGTGTTGAGTACGGATCAGTCAGGGAGGGGTGTGAGTGCAGTGTTGAGTAGGAATCAGTCAGGGAGGGGGTGAGTGCAATGTTGAGTAGGGATCAGTCAGGGAGGGGGAGATTGCAGTGTTGGGTAGGGATCAGTCAGGGAAGAGGTGAGTGCAGTATTGGGTAGGGATCAGTCAGGGAGGGGGTGAGTGCAGTGTTGGGTAGGAAACAGTCAGGGAGGGGGTGAGTGCAGTGTTATGTATGGATCAGTCAGGGAGGGGGAGATTGCAGTGTTGTGTAGGGATCAGTCAGGGAGGGGTGTGAGTGCAGTGTTGAGTAGGAATCAGTTAGGGAGGGGGTGAGTGCAATGTTGAGTAGGGATCAGTCAGGGAGGGGGAGATTGCAGTGTTGGGTAGGGATCAGTCAGGGAAGAGGTGAGTGCAGTATTGGGTAGGGATCAGTCAGGGAGGGGGTGAGTGCAGTGTTGGGTAGGAAACAGTCAGGGAGGGGGTGAGTGCAGTGTTGGGGAGGAGTCAGTCAGGGAGGAGGTGAGTGCAGTGTTGGGTAGGGATCAGTCAGGGAGGGGGTGAGTGCAGTGTTGGGTTGGAATTAGTCAGGGAGGGGGTGAGTGCAGTGTTGTGTAGTGATCAGTCAGGGAGGGGCTGATTGCGGTGTTGTGTAGGGATCAGTCAGGGAGAGGGTCATTGCAGTGTTGTGTAGGGATCAGTCAGGGAGGGGGTCATTGCAGTGTTGTGTAGGGATCAGTCAGGGAGGGGGTGAGTGCAGTGATGGGTAGAGATCAGTCTGGGAGTGGTGAGTGCAGTGTTGTGTAGGGATCAGTCAGGGAGGGGGTGAGTGCAGTGATGGGTAGGGATCAGTCTGGGAGGGGGAGATTGCAGTGTTGGGTAGGGATCAGTCAGGGAGGGGGTGAGTGCAGTGTTGGACAGGGATCAGTTAGGGAGGGGGTGAGTGCAGTGTTGGGTAGGGATCAGTCAGGGAGGGGGTGAGTGCAGTGTTGGGGAGGAGTCAGTCAGGGAGGAGGTGAGTGCAGTGTTGGGTAGGGATCAGTCAGGGAGGGGGTGAGTGCAGTGTTGTGTAGGGATCAGTCAGGGAGGGGGAGATTGCAGTGTTGTGTAGTGATCAGTCAGGGAGGGGCTGATTGCGGTGTTGTGTAGGGATCAGTCAGGGAGGGGGTGAGTGCAGTGATGGGTAGAGATCAGTCTGGGAGGGGGAGATTGCAGTGTTGGGTAGGGATCAGTCAGGGAGGGGGTCATTGCAGTGTTGTGTAGGGATCAGTCAGGGAGGGGGTGAGTGCAGTGATGGGTAGAGATCAGTCTGGGAGGGGGAGATTGCAGTGTTGGGTAGGGATCAGTCAGGGAGGGGGTGAGTGCAGTGTTGGACAGGGATCAGTCAGGGAGGGGGTGAGTGCAGTGTTGTGTAGGGATCAGTCAGGGAGGGGGTGAGTGCAGTGATGGGTAGGGATCAGTCTGGGAGGGGGAGATTGCAGTGTTGGGTAGGGATCAGTCAGGGAGGGGGTGAGTGCAGTGTTGGACAGGGATCAGTCAGGGAGGGGGTGAGTGCAGTGTTGGGTAGGGATCAGTCAGGGAGGGGGTGAGTGCAGTGTTGGTTTGGGATCAGTCAGGGAGGGGCTGAGTGCAGTGTTAGGTAGCGATCAGTCAGGGAGGGGGAGATTACAGAGTTGCTTAGGGATCAGTCAGGGAGGGGGTGAGTGCAGTGATGGGTAGGGATCAGTCAGGGAGGGGGTGAGTGCAGTGATGGGTAGGGATCAGTCAGGGAGGGGGTGAGTGCAGTGTTGGGTAGGGATCAGTCAGGGAGGGGGTGAGTGCAGTGTTGGGTAGGGATCAGTCAGGGAGGGGGTGAGTGCAGTGTTGGGTAGGGATCAGTCAGGGAGGGGGTGAGTGCAGTGTTGGTTTGGGATCAGTCAGGGAGGGGCTGAGTGCAGTGTTAGGTAGCGATCAGTCAGGGAGGGGGAGATTACAGAGTTGCTTAGGGATCAGTCAGGGAGGGGGTGAGTGCAGTGATGGGTAGGGATCAGTCAGGGAGGGGGTGAGTGCAGTGATGGGTAGGGATCAGTCAGGGAGGGGGTGAGTGCAGTGTTGGGTAGGGATCAGTCAGGGAGCGGGAGATTACAGTGTTGGGTAGGGATCGGTCAGGGAGGGGGTGAGTGCAGTGTTGGGTAGGGATCAGTCAGGGAGGGGGTGAATGCAGTGTTGTGTAGGGATCAGTCAGGGAGGGGGTGAATGCAGTGTTGGGTTGGGATCAGTCAGGGAGGGGGTGAGTGCAGTGTTGGTTAGGGATCAGTCAGGGAGGGGGTGAGTGCAGTGATGGGTAGGGATCAGTCAGGGAGGGGGTGAGTGCAGTGTTGGGTAGGGATCAGTCAGGGAGGGGGTGAGTGCAGTGTTGGGTAGGGATCAGTCAGGGAGGGGGAGAGTGCAGTGTTGTGTAGGGATCAGTCAGGGAGGGGAGATTGCAGAGTTGTGTAGGGATCAGACAGGGATGGGAGAGTGCAGTGTTGTGTAGGGATCAGTCAGTGAGGGGGGATTGCAGTGTTGGATAGGGATCAGTCAGGGATGGGAGATTGCAGTGTTGGGTAGGGATCAGACAGGGAGGGGGTGAGAGCAGTGTTGGGTAGGGATCAGTCAGGGAGGGGGAGATCACAGTGTTGTGTAGGGATCAGTCAGGGAGTGCGTGAGTGCAGTGTTGGGTTGGGATCAGTCATGGAGTGGGAGATTGCAGTGTTGTGCATGGATCAGTCAGGGTTGGGAGATTGCAGTGTTGTGTAGGGATCAGTCAGGGAGGGGGAGAGTGCACTGTTGTGTAGGGATCAGTCTGGGAGGGGGAGATTGCAGCGTTGTGTCGGGATCAGTCAGGGAGGGGGGTGAGTGCAGTGTGGAGTAGGGATCAGTCAGGGAGGGGGTGAGTGCAATGTTGAGTAGGGATCAGTCAGGGAGGGGGAGATTGCAGTGTTGGGTAGGGATCAGTCAGGGAAGAGGTGAGTGCAGTGTTGGGTAGGGATCAGTAAGGGAGGGGGTGAGTGCAGTTTTGGGTAGGGATCATTCAGTGAGGGGGTGAGTGCAGTGTTGGGTAGGGATCAGTCAGGGAGAGGGGAGTGCTGTGTTGTGTAGGGATCAGTCAGGGAGGGGGTGAGTGCAGTGTTGGGTAGGGATCAGTCAGGGAGGGGGTGAGTGCAGTGTTGGGTAGGGATCAGTCAGGGAGGGGGAGATTGCAGTGTTGTGTAGGGATCAGTCAGGGAGGGGGAGATCGCAGAGTTGTGTCGGGATCAGTCAGGGAGGGGGAGACTGCAGTGTTGGGTAGGAATCAGTCAGGGAGGGGGTGTGTGCAGTGTTGGGTAGGGATCACTCAGGGAGGGGGAGAGTGCAGTGTTGTGTAGGGATCAGTCATGGAGGGGGTGATTGCAGTGTTGTGTAGGGATCAGACAGGGAGGAGGTGAGTTCAGTGTTGGGTAGGGATCAGTCAGGGAGGGGGAGATTGCCGTGTTGTGTAGGGATCAGTCAGGGAGGAGGAGACTGCAGTGTTGGGTTGTGATCAGTCAGGGAGCGGGTGACTGCAGTGTTGTGTAGGGATCAGTCAGGGAGGGGGAGAGTGCAGTGTTGGGTAGGGATCAGTCAGGGAGGGGGAGATTGCAGTGTTGGGTAGCGATCAGTCAGGGATGGTGTGAGTGCAGTGTTGGGTTGGGATCAGTCAGGGAGGGGGAGAGTGCAGTGTTGTGTAGGTATCAGTCAGGGCGGGGGAGATTACAGTGTTGGGTAGGGATCAGTCAGGGAGGGGGAGATTTCAGTGTTGGGTAGAGATCAGTCAGGGAGGGGGTGACTGCAGTGTTGGGTAGAGATTAATCAGGGAGAGTGTGAGAGCATTGTTGGGTAGGGATCAGTCAGGGAGGGGGAGATTACAGTGTTGGGTAGGGATCAGTCAGGGAGGGGGAGGTTGCAGTGTTAGTAGAGTTCAGTCAGAGAGGGGGTGAGTGCAGTGTTGGGTAGGGATCAGTCAGGGGGGGAGAGTGCAGTGTTGGGTAGAGATCAGTCAGGGAGGGGGAGGTTGCAGTGTTGTGTAGGGATCAGTCAAGGAGCGGGAGAGTGCAGTGTTGGGTAGGGATCAGTCAGGGAGGGGGAGATTGCAGTGTTGGGTAGGGATCAGTCAGGGAGGGGGGAGTGCAGTGTTGGGTAGAGATCAAACAGGGAGGGGGAGATTGCAGTGTTGGGTAGGGATCAGTCTGGGAGAGGGAGAGTGCAGTGTTGGGTCGGGATCAGTCAGGGAGGGGGAGATTGCAGTATTGGGTAGAGATCAGGCAGGGAGGGGAGATTGCAGTGTTGGGTAGGGATCAGTCAGGGAGGGGGTGAGTGCAGTGTTGTGTAGGGATCAGTCAGGGAGGGGGAGAGTGCAGTGTTGGTTGGGATCAGTCAGGGAGGTGGTGAGTGCAGTGTTGTGTAGGAATCAGTCAGGGAGGGGGGTGAGTGCAGTGTGGAGTAGGGATCAGTCAGGGAGGGGGTGAGTGCAATGTTGAGTAGGGATCAGTCAGGGAGGGGGAGATTGCAGTGTTGGGTAGGGATCAGTCAGGGAAGAGGTGAGTGCAGTGTTGGGTAGGGATCAGTCAGGGAGGGGGTGAGTGCAGTGTTGGGTAGGGATCATTCAGTGAGGGGGTGAGTGCAGTGTTGGGTAGGGATCAGTCAGGGAGAGGGGAGTGCTGTGTTGTGTAGGGATCAGTCAGGGAGGGGGTGAGTGCAGTGTTGGGTAGGGATCAGTCAGGGAGGGGGTGAGTGCAGTGTTGGGTAGGGATCAGTCAGGGAGGGGGAGATTGCAGTGTTGTGTAGGGATCAGTCAGGGAGGGGGAGATCGCAGAGTTGTGTCGGGATCAGTCAGGGAGGGGGAGACTGCAGTGTTGGGTAGGAATCAGTCAGGGAGGGGGTGTGTGCAGTGTTGGGTAGGGATCACTCAGGGAGGGGGAGAGTGCAGTGTTGTGTAGGGATCAGTCATGGAGGGGGTGATTGCAGTGTTGTGTAGGGATCAGACAGGGAGGAGGTGAGTTCAGTGTTGGGTAGGGATCAGTCAGGGAGGGGGAGATTGCCGTGTTGTGTAGGGATCAGTCAGGGAGGAGGAGACTGCAGTGTTGGGTTGTGATCAGTCAGGGAGCGGGTGACTGCAGTGTTGTGTAGGGATCAGTCAGGGAGGGGGAGAGTGCAGTGTTGGGTAGGGATCAGTCAGGGAGGGGGAGATTGCAGTGTTGGGTAGCGATCAGTCAGGGATGGTGTGAGTGCAGTGTTGGGTTGGGATCAGTCAGGGAGGGGGAGAGTGCAGTGTTGTGTAGGTATCAGTCAGGGCGGGGGAGATTACAGTGTTGGGTAGGGATCAGTCAGGGAGGGGGAGATTTCAGTGTTGGGTAGAGATCAGTCAGGGAGGGGGTGACTGCAGTGTTGGGTAGAGATTAATCAGGGAGAGTGTGAGAGCATTGTTGGGTAGGGATCAGTCAGGGAGGGGGAGATTACAGTGTTGGGTAGGGATCAGTCAGGGAGGGGGAGGTTGCAGTGTTATTAGAGTTCAGTCAGAGAGGGGGTGAGTGCAGTGTTGGGTAGGGATCAGTCAGGGGGGGAGAGTGCAGTGTTGGGTAGAGATCAGTCAGGGAGGGGGAGGTTGCAGTGTTGTGTAGGGATCAGTCAAGGAGCGGGAGAGTGCAGTGTTGGGTAGGGATCAGTCAGGGAGGGGGAGATTGCAGTGTTGGGTAGGGATCAGTCAGGGAGGGGGGAGTGCAGTGTTGGGTAGAGATCAAACAGGGAGGGGGAGATTGCAGTGTTGGGTAGGGATCAGTCTGGGAGAGGGAGAGTGCAGTGTTGGGTCGGGATCAGTCAGGGAGGGGGAGATTGCAGTATTGGGTAGAGATCAGGCAGGGAGGGGAGATTGCAGTGTTGGGTAGGGATCAGTCAGGGAGGGGGTGAGTGCAGTGTTGTGTAGGGATCAGTCAGGGAGGGGGAGAGTGCAGTGTTGGTTGGGATCAGTCAGGGAGGTGGTGAGTGCAGTGTTGTGTAGGAATCAGTCAGGGAGAGGGTGAGTGCAGTGTTGGGTAGGGATCAGTCAGGGAATGGGAGAGTGCAGTGTTGTGTAGGAATCAGTCAGGGAGGGGGTGAGTGCAGTGTTGGGTAGGGATCAGTCAGGGACGGGGAGAATGCAGTGTTGGGTTGGGATCAGTCAGGGAGGGGGTGAGTGCAGTGTTGTGTAGGTATCTGTCAGGGAGGTGGTGAGTGCAGTGTTGGGTCGGGATCAGTCAGGGAGGGGGAAATTGCAGTGTTGAGTAGGGATCAGTCAGGGAGGGGGAGATTACAGTGTTGTTTAGGGATAGAGGGAAATCAGGAGGGCAACAAGGGGACATGAGATTGCTTTGGCAAATAGGTTTTAGGAGAATCCAAAATGTTTATACAATTCCATAAAGGACAAAAGGGTCACTGAGGAGAGAAGAAGGCCCCTCAAATATCAAGACAGCCTGCACGTGGAACTGCAGGAGATGGTGGACATACTGAACAAGTATTTCCTGTGGAGAAGGACCAGGAAGATATAGAATAGAATGATGGTTTGGGAAATATCTTTGGGACATAGATGATGTCATTTTGCAAAATATCCACATTACAGAGGAGGAGGTGTTGGATGTCTTGAAATGGTTAAAGGCGGATAAGTGCCCAGGACCTTATCAGGTATACTCTCGATCTCTGTGGGAAGCTAGAGAAGTGATTGTTGTGCCCCGTGCTGAAATATCTGTATCATCGATAGACACGGGTGAGGTACCAGATAACCGGAGGTTGGGCTAACGTGGTGCTACTGTTTAAGACGGGTGGTCAGGACAAGCCAGGGAACTACAGACTGGTTCGCCTGACGTCAGTCATGGGCACGTTGAAAGATGGATACATGAGGGACAGGAATTACATGTGTTTAGAAAGGCAATGTCTAATTGGGGGTAAAGTGAGGTCTGCAGATGCTGGAGATCAGAGCTGAAAATGTGTTGCTGGAAAAGCGCAGCAGGTCAGGCAGCATCCAGGGAACAGGAGAATCGACATTTCGGGCATAAGCTCTTCTTCAGGAATGAGGAAAGTTTGTCCAGTAGGCTAAGATAAAAGGTAGGGAGGAGGGACTTGGGGGAGGGGCGTCGGAAATGTGATAGGTGGAAAGAGGTCAAGGTGAGGGTGATAGGTCAGACTGAGGTGGGGGCGGAGAGGTCGTGAAGAAGATTGCAGGTTAGGAAGGCGGTGCTGAATTCGATGGATTTGACTGAGACAGTGTGGGGGGAGGGGAATGAGGAAACTGGTGAAATCCGAGTTCATCCCTTGTGGTTGGAGGGTTCCTAGGCGGAAGATGAGGCGCTCTTCCTCCAGCCGTCGTGTTGTTGTGGTCTGACGATGGAGGAGTCCAAAGTCCTGCATATCCTTGGTGGAGTGGGAGGGGGAATTGAAATGTTGAGCCACAGGGTGATTGGGTTGGTTGGTCCACGTGTCCCAGAGGTGTTCTCTGAACCGCTCCGCAAGTAGCCGGCCTGTCTCCCCAATATAGAGGAGGCCACATCGGGTGCAGCGGATGCAATAGATGATGTGTGTGGAGGTGCAGGTGAATTTGTGGCGGATATGGAAGTTTCCTTTGGGGCCTTGGAGGGAGGTGAGGGGGGAGGTGTGGGCGCAAGTCTTGCACCTCCTGCGGTTGCAAGGGAAGGTGCCGGGAGTGGAGGCTGGGTTGGTGGGGTGTGTGGATCTGACGAGGGAGTCACGGAGGGAGTGGTCTTTACGGAATGCTGATAGGGGAGGGGAGGGAAATATATCTTTGGTGGTGGGGTCCGTTTGGAGTTGGCGGAAATGACGGCGGATGATGCGCTGTCCATGGAGATTGGTGGGGTGGTAGATGAGGACCAGTGGGGTTCTGTCCTGGTGGCGGTTGGAGGGGCGGGGCTCAAGGGCGGAGGAACGGGAAGTGGAAGAGATGCGGTGGAGGGCATCGTCGACCACGTCGGGGGGGAAATTGCGGTCCTTGAAGAAGGAGGCCATCTGGGTTGTGCATTTTTGGAACTGGTCCTCCTGGGAGCAGATGTGGCGGAGTCGAAGGAATTGGGAGAATGGGATGGCGTTTTTACAGGGGGCAGGGTTGGAGGAGGTGTAGTCCAGGTAGCTGTGGGAGTCGGTCGGTTTGTAGTAGATGTCCGTGTTGATTCGGTCGCCTGAGATAGAAATAGAAAGGTCGAGGAAGGGGAGGGAGGAATCTGAGACTGTCCAGGTGAATTTGAGGTCGGGGTGGAAGGTGTTGGTGAAGTGGATGAACTGTTCAACCTCCTCGTGGGAGGACGAGGCGGCGTTGTCAGCATTGCTTTGGGGATAGTCGGCATTGCTTTGTCCGTGGGAAATCATGTTTGAAGATATTGAGTTTTTTGAAGAAGTAACAAAAGGATTGATGAGGGCAGAGCGGTGGATGTGAGTGATATGGACTTCAATAAGGTATTCGAAATGTTTCCACATGGGAGCTTGGACAGCAAGGATAGATCTCATGGAATACAGGGAAAACCAGCCATTTGGATACAGAACTGGCACGAAGGTAGACGACAGAGGATGGTTGTGGTGGGTTGTTTTTTCAGACTGGAGACCTGTGACCAGTGGAGTGCCACAAGGATCGGTGCTGGGTCCACTACTTTCCATTAATTATATAAATGATTTGGATGTGAACATAGCAGGTATAGTTAGTAAGTTTGCAGATGACACCAACATTGGAGGTGTAGTGGACAGTGAAGAATGTTACTTCACATTACAACGGGATGGTGAACTGATGGGCTAATGGGCTGGGGAGTGCCAGATGGAGCATAATTCAGATAAATGGGTGGTGCTGCATTTTGGCAAAGCAACTCTTCGCAGGACTTATACACTTAATGTTAAGGTCCCAGGGTGTTTTTTCTGAACAAAGAGACCTTGGAGAGCAGGTTCATTGTTCCTTGAAAGGAGAATTGTGGGTCGGTAGGATAGTGAAGAATGTGTTTGGTATGCTTGCATTTACTGATCAGGGCATTGAGTAGATGAGTTAGGAGGTCATGTTGTGGCAAAACAGGACATTGGATAAGCCACTGTTGGAATATCGCGTGCAATTCGTGTCTCCTCCCTATCGGAAGGATATTGTGTAAATTGAAAGGGTTCAGAAAAGATTTACAAAGACGCTGACAGGATTGGAGGATTTGAGCTAAAGGGAGAGGTTAAATGGGCTGGGGCTGTTTTCCCTGGAATGTCTGAGGCTGAGGGGTAACCCATATGGAGGTTTATAAATCCATGAGAGGCATGGTTAGGTTTAACAGATGAGGTCTTTTCCTTGGGGTGGGGTGGTCCAGAACTGGAGGGCCGAGGTTGAGGGTGAGAGGGGAAAGATATAAAAGGAACATAAGGGATAACATTTTGATGTGGAGGGTGATGCGTGTATGGAATGAACTGCCAGATGAAGCGGTGGAGACTGGTAGAGGAACTGCATTTAAAAGGCATCTGGATGGGTCTACGAACAGGAAGGTTTGAGAGGGATTCGGGCCAAGTGCTGGCAAATGTGACGAGATTATGTTAGGATATGTGGGTGGCGTGGATGAGTTGGACAACAAAGGGTCTGTTTCTGTGCTGTACATCCCTATGACTGTAAATGTTTTCCACTGTCCATTACCAGCCATATACTTCACTGTTTCCCCTGTTTACCTTGGTCAGTTCTCCTCTCAAAAACATGTCAATGACTTTGGTTATGATTGTAGGGTGTGCTTTATGGTCACTTTAAAAATCCATCATCTCACTGAATTCCACTATACTGCAATTTCCCAGAGGATATCTTAGTGTGACATGACTCCTTCCCTCAGCGCCATCACCCAACGGTCGATCTGAGATCGTCACGTCCCTGGCCGTTTGCACAACGTGTTATTCAAACAAACACTGACAGAAACATTCAAAGAGGAGTTCAGATAACATCACTTTTGCCAAAGTGACTGTCCCAGATTACACAAAGACTGAAGTCTCCCAAAATGGTCACAGTGCCTTTGCATTACACAGGAATTCATTGGAATGTGTAACAGGGTTGAGCAATGAAATGCTGTTCGGCAGCCTCTAAACTCTTCTCCTGCTTGTGTTTTTGACACGTGTTATCCAGAATCTGCATTCAGGCTGATTCAGCTTCATCATCTGAGGCCAAGTGCTCTCTCTGTACTGCCTTTGTTCCCCATTACTGTCAGGGTTACCCATCCTGCACTCCCTGACACCCCTCAAGGAGGTGGACAATAGAATATTCATGCTCCACCTTTTGTTCACAGTGTCACCACTAAACCTCATTTATCTCTGTACCAGAGTCCTTATTGCAAAGACTTTAGCCAGTCCAAAAAAAGTACATTACGATTGACTCTTTCCACAATTTCTTGTCACAGTCCAATTCACTGATGTACAGTTTCAGTTAAACTTTGTCTCTTCCTGTTCCTTTCTGCTTGTCTTCAGCTACATTGTCATTTCTCTTTGGATTTGGAAAGGTCCTTTCACCTGAATCCTGGCCCTGCAACCTCTCTGTCAGCTTAAAGTCCTGTCCATAAGCCTACCGACATGATTGGCCAGGACACTGGTCCCAGCAATGTTGTGTTTAATTCACTCATGGGATGTTGCTGTCTCTGGCTGGCCAGCATCACATGCCCACCCCGAGCTGCCCTTGAGCTGAGTGTTTTGCTGGATCATTACAGAGAGCAGTTTAGAGTCAACTCCATCGCTCTGGAACTGGAACATGGTTAGGCTAGACCCGTTGCCTATAACAGATTTCCCTCCTGAAAGGATATTAGGTAGTTAGATGGGTTATACTGGACACCGGCATTAACATCTGGATGAACAGTTGGGTGAAAATAACACGAGGCCATCACCTGTCCCACTCAGAGCTCACCCGTCAGTTAATACTGATCCCCGTGCACCATGAATCACAACCCTTTCATCATGACCATTGTGTGATCCTGATACCGTGCTGCACTCTGGTGATATCACTCAGTCTCTCTCCATGTGGTATCCCTCACTGTGTGGCTCGATATGCTGCCTCTGTCAACTTCTCTCGCTCTTGCAGCTATTCCAGATCCTGAGCCAACAGAATTCTCCGCTCCAGAGAGACGCAGCAGCACAGGCCAGGGATGGAGACTGGGATTTTGCAGGTCTCTGTGGGACTTAGTGCCATCCTCCATGTGTAACTCTGACTGCATCAGTCTAATTTCCCATTCTGTCTGCTTACCTATCTCCTGTAGGTATTCAGGATGTTCCTGTCTCAGCCGAATTCCTAACTCCTGTCTCGTCCATAACCACATCAAAGACGGTTGGTCAGCCAGAGAGAGATGGAGAGGGAGATCTGGAACCTTCAGTAAATCCTGCAGCCGGTAAGATCACTCACAGTAAACAGCACAGGGTGGAGGCAGAAGACTTCTATATTCAGACCTGGAAGACAGGACATAGATACCAAGCTGGACAAGGAACAGCAACATTCTAGGCTTCATTCCCACCATCTTGTGAGGATCCTGCTTTCACCTCTTCTGTACTGGTCCTCACTGATACATCTCTCTCTGACTCTCTCGGACTCTCTGTCTCTTTTTCTCGATCCCCTCTCTCACTCCCTCACTCTCTATCTCTCACCCTCTCACTCTCATTCTCTCTCTCAGCCCCTCTCTCACCTTCTCTCTCGATTTCTATTCCCCTCAATCACTGTCTCTCTAACCCACTCACTCACTCTCCACGTCATCACTCTCTCTCACCTGACTCTCTCTCTCTCTCCCCTTTCGCGTGCCTCTCACTCATGTCCCTCTCTCTCTAGCTCGCCCTGCATCTCTCCCTATCTCGCTCTACCCCTCTTTCTATCTTTCTCTCTCTCTCTCATTCTCTCTCTTGTCCACTTATCGCACTCTTTCTCTCTCGATCTCTCAGACTCTCTCTCATTTCCGTCCCCTCACTCACTCACTCACACTTGCACCCCTCTCTCTCTCGCTCACTCCCTCTCTCGCCCGTCTCTCTTGCTCGCTCCTCGCTCTCCCCATCTCTCACCCCTCACTCTCTCTCTCCACTTTCTCTCATGTTCTCCCCAATCTCTGGCCCCTCTCTCTGCCCCCTCTGCCCCCTCTCTCTCACCCCGCTCTCTCACCTCTGTCTCTCCCCCTCCCCTCACTCTCCCCCTATCGACCCACTCTCTCGACCCACTCACTCGAGCCCCTCAATCGACCCCTTCTCTCAACCCCCTTCTCTCGACACCCCTCTCGACCCCCTCACTGGAGCCCGTCTCTCGACACCCCTCTCACGACCACTCCCGTCGAAAGCCCTCACTCGACTCCCCTCTCTCGACCACCCTCTCACGACCCCACTCATCCGACCCCCTCACTCGAGCCCCTCTCTCGACCGCCTCTCTCGACCCCCTCTCTCGACCCCCTATCTCGAACCCCTGCACTCGACCCTTTTCTCTCCCATTCTCTCTCTCTAATCCATCTCTCTCTAACCCCTTTCTCTCCCCTATCTTTCCCCTTCTGTTTCCCCTTCTCTCTCCCCATCTCTCCCGCTATCTCTCCCCTATCTCTCCCCAATCTCTCGCCAAATCCCTCCCCAATCTCTCCCCCAGTCTCTCCCCAATCTCTCCCCTTATCTCTCCCCCTTATCTCTCCCCTTGTCTCTCCCCTTATCTTCCCCCCTCTCTCTTCCCCTCTCTCTTCCCTCGCTCTCTCTTCCCCTCTCTCTTCCCCCACCTCTCTCTCCCCTACCTCTCTCTCACTTACCTCTCTATCTTCCTCACCTCTCTCTCTCCCCACCTCTCTCTCCCCCTCTCTCCTCTCTCTCCCCCACGCTCTCTCTCTTCCCCTCTTCCCTCGCTCTCTCTCTCTCTCACTCTCTCCCCTCTCTCACCCCTCTTTCCCCCTCTCTCCCCCCTCTCTCTCCTCCTCCCTCTCTCCCCTCACTCTCTCCCCCTCACTCTCTCGCCCTTACTCTCTCCCCCTCTCTCGCCCCTCTCTTTCACCCCCTTCTCTCTCCACACTCTCTCTCTATTCTTCTCAATACTCCCCTCTCTCTACCCCTGTCTCTCTACCCCGTCTCTCTCTCCTCTCTCTCTCCTCTCTCTCCCCTCTATCACTCCCCTCACCATCTTCCCTCTCACCTCTCTCCGTCTCTTCTATCTTCATCTCCCTCTCTCTTCCCCACTCTCTCCCCCGCTCTCTGTCTTCCCCCTCCCCGTTTCTCCCATCCCTCTCTCCCCACCCTCTGACTCCGCCTCTCCCTCCTCACTCCCTCTCTCTCGCTCTCTCCCTCTCTCTCCCCCTCTCTCTTTCCCCATCTCTTGCCCCCCTCTCTTGCCTCACTCTCTCACCTTTCTCTCTCTCTCCCCATCTCTCTCTCTCGCCCGTCCCTCTCCCCCTCTCCCCACTCTCTTTCTCTGACCCCTCCCTCTCCCCCTCCCTCTCCCCTCCCTCTCCCCTCTCTCTCCCCCTCCTTCTCTCCCCGTCCTTCTCTCCCCCTCCTTCTCTCCCCTCCATCTCTCCCCCTCCCTCTCTCCCCTCCATCTTTCCTGCTCTCTCGCCCACTCTTTTGACCCCCTCACTCTGTCGCCTCACTCTCCCTCCCCCTCTCACTCACTCCCTCTCTCTCTCCCCCACTCTTTACCCCTCCTCTCCCCCTCTCCCCACACTCACTACACCTACTGTCTCATCCCACTCAATCCCTCCACTCACTCCTCCACTCTATCTCCCCACCCTCTCTCTCCCCCTCTCCCTCCCCCTCTCTCTCACACTCTCTCTGTCTCCCCTCTCGCTCGTCCCCCTCTCTCGCCCCTCGCTTTCCCGCTCGCTCTCCCACTCTCCCTTCCCCTCTCTTTCTCCCCGTCTCTCTGCCCGTTTCACTCACCTCTCTCTCTCTCTCCCCTATCTTGACCCTCTCTCTCGCCTGCCTCTCTCCCCCTCTCCCTCCCCTCTCTCTCACACCCTCTCTGTCTCCCCCTCTCGCTCGTCCCCCTCTCTCGCCCCTAGCTTTCCTGCTCGCTCTCCCCCCTCCCTTCCCCTCTCTTTCTCCCCCTCTCGCTGCCTGTTTCACTCACCTCTCTCTCTCCCCCCACCTTGCCCCCTCTTTCTCCCCCTCTCTCCCCCCTCCCTTGACCCCTCTCCGTTGGCCCTACTCCCCTCTTTCGCCCTCCTTCTCTCTGCCCTTCTCTCTGTGCCCCTCTCTCTTTCCCCTCACTCTGTTAAACCTCTCTCCCACTCTCTCTCCCCATCTATCTCTCCCCCCTCCCCTTCCTCTCCCCCTCTCTCCCGCTCTCCCCTCTCTCCCCTCACTCTCCCCCCTCTCTCTCCCCGCTCTCTCTCCCCGCTCTGTCTCCCCCTCTCTCTCCCTCTCCTCCATCCGCCCTCTCCCTTGACCGCTCTCCTTTGTCCCCCTCCCCTTTTTCGCCCTCCCTCTCTCTGCCCTTCTCTCTCTTCCCCCTCTCTCTTTCTCCTTCTCTCTCACTCACCTCTCTCTCTTTCCCCCATCTCTCTCTCCCCCACATCTCTCTCACTCAACTCTCTCTCCCATCTCTCTCTCTCTCTCTAGTCTCTCTCTGCTCTCGCCCCCTCCCTCGTCCCTCTCTCTCTCCACTTCTCTCTCCCCTCTCTCTCCCCATCTCTCTCCCCTCTCTCTCCCCGCACTCTCTCGCCACTCTCTCAGTCCCTTTCTGTCCCCCCTCTCCACTTCCCTCGCCACTTCATCTCCCTCCCCTTGTCTCTCTCCCCGTCTCTCTCCCCCTGCTCTCTCACCCCGGCGCTCTCGCCTCCTCTCCTGCCTCCCTCTCCCTCACTCTCTGCCCCCTGTCTCTCATTCCCCACTCTTTCACCCCCGCTCTCTCACCTCCCTCTCTCCCCTCTCACATCCTCTCTTTCTCTCTCTCACACAGTCTCTCCCCCTCTATCGCTCCCCCTCTCTCTCCCTCACACTCTCCCGCTCTCTCTTCCGCCTTTCTCTCCAAACTCTCTCTCTCTCTTCGACCCCTATCTCTCCCCCCTCTCTCCCCTCTCTCTCCCTGCTCTCTCTACTCCCCCTCTTCCCCTCTCACCCCCTGTCTCGGCCCCTCTCTCGCCACCTTCTCTCGCCCCCTCTCTCCTCATCTCTCTCTCCCCGTCTTTCTCTCCCCGTCTCTCTCCCCGTCTCTCTACCCCCTCTCTCTCCACGTCTCTCTCACCCCTCTCTCCCTTTCTCGCCCCCCTCTCTCACTCCCCATTTCTCGCCCCCCTCTCTCGCCCCCCTCTCTCACCCCCTGTCTCGCCCCCCTCTCTCACCCCCCTGTCTCGAACCCACTCTCTAGCCACCCACTCTCGTCCCCTCTCTTGTCCCTTCTCTCACCCCCTCTCGCTCTCCCCCGTCTCTCCCCGTCTGTCTTCCCGTCTCTCCCCCCTCTCCCCTCTCTCCCCCTCTCTCTCCACCTTTCTCTACACCTATCCCCCCTCGCTTCCCCCACTCTCTCTCCTCACTCTGTCACCTCACACTCTCTCCCTCTCAATCCCTCCCTCTCTCACCCCCTCTCTCTCACTTTTCTCTCATCCCCTCTCTCCTCCTCCCTGTCTCTCGTCCCCCTCTCTCCCCTCCTCTGTCCCCTTCTCTCTACCGTCTCTCTCAGCCCCCCCCACCCCCGGCACCTCTCTCTCGCACCCCCTCTCTCTACCCCTCTCTCTCTCTCTCTCCCCTCTCTCTTCACTAACTCTCTCCCCCACTCTGTCACCTAACTCTCTCCCCTCTCTCTCACTCCCTGCCTAACCCTCTCCCTCCACCATTCTATCCCCACTCTCTCCCCCACTCTCTCCCCCCTCTCTCTCCCCCCTCTCTCCCCATCCATCTCCCCCTCTCTCTCTCCCTCGATTCTCTCTCTTTTCATGCTCTGTCCCCCTCCCTCTGGCCCCCACTCTCTCCTCTCTCTCTCCACCCCGACTCTTCTCTCTCTCTCCCCCACTCTCCTCGTCTCTCTCCCCTCTCTCTCTCCCCCTCTCTCTCCCTCCATTCTCTGCCCCCTCCTTCTGTCCCGCTCCTCCTGTCCCCCTTCCTCTGTCCCCTTCTCTCTCCTTCTCTCTCACCCCCGACTCTCCCCTCTCTCTCCCCCACTCTCCCCCTCTAACCAATCTCTCCCCTCCCCTTTTCTGCAACCTCCCTCTCCTCCTCTCTCCCTCCCCCACTCTCACCCCCACTCTCTCCCCGCACTTTCTCTCCCCACTTTCTCTCCCCAATCTCTCTCCCCACTCTCTCTCCCCACTCTCTCTCCCCACTCTCTCCCCCTCCCCGTCGCTCTCCCCGTCTCTCTCCCCCTCCCTCTCCCCCACTCTCTTTCCCCGCTCTCTTTCCCAACTCTCTCCACCACGCTCTTCCCCCTCTCTCACCTCCATCTCTCTCCCCTCTCTATCCCCCCTGCTGTCACCCCTTTTCTGTCCCCCAGTCTCCCCCTTCCTCGCACCTTCCTCTCCCTCCGCCTCTCTCGCCCTATCTCTCCCCTCTCTCCCCGTCGCTCTCCCTGTCTCTCCCTCTCTCCGCTCCCTCTCCCCCTCACTCTCCCCTCTCTCTCCCCCAACTCTCTGCCCCCACTCTCTGCCCCATCTCTCTCCCCTCTCTCTTCCCCCCGCTCTCACCCTCTTTCTGTCCCCCTCTCTCACCCTCCCTCGCACCTTCCTCTCCCTCCCACTCTCTCTCCCCCTACCTCTCCCCATCCCACCACCCTCTCCCCCTCGCTCTCCCTGTCGCTCTCTCCGTCTCTCTTCCCACTCTCTCCCACTCTGTCTCGCCCTCCCCGTCTCTCTTCCCCCTATCTCTCTCTGTGCCGCCTCTCTCTCTTCCCCCACGCTCCACACCCCTCTCACCCCTCTAACCCCTCTCTCCCCCTCTCCCCTCCTCTCTCCCCTTCTCTGCACCGTCTCTCTCTCACCCCCTCTCTCTACACCTCTCTCTCACCCAGTCTCTCTACACCTCACTCTCTCTCCCCCTCTCTCTTCACTAAATCTCCCCCCGACTCTGTCACCTAAATCTCTCCCCTCTTTCTCCCTCCCTCCCTCCCTAACCCTCTCTCTCCCCCACTCTCTACCCCACTTTTTCCCGACTCTCTTCTCGCACTCTCTCTCCCCACTCTCTCTCCCCACTCTCTCCCGTACTCTGTCCCCACACTCTCTCCCTCCCCCTCTCTCTCCCCCTCTCTCTCTCCCTCCACTCTCTGTGCCCCTCCCTCTTTCCCCCTCCCTCTGTCCGCCTCTCTCTCCTTTCTCTCCGCCACTCTCCCCTCTCTCTCCCCCACTCTCCCCCCTCCCTCTCCATTCCCTCTCACCTCCTCTCTCTATCCCATCTCTCTCTACCCCGCTCACACTCTCTCTCTACCCCTCAAACTCTCTCTCCCCCTCTCACTCTTCACTAACTCTGTCGCCTAAATCTCTCTCCTCTCTCTCCCTCTCTCACTCCTTCCCTCTCTCACTCTCTCACTCTCCCCCTCTCTCCCACCACTCTCACCCCCTTTCTGTCCCCCTCTCTCCCCCTTCCTCGTACCTTCCTCTCCCTCCCACTCTCTCTCCCCGTCTCTTCCCCCTCCCCGTCGACCTCCCCGTCGCTCTCCCCGTCTCTCTCCCCACCTTTCTCTCCACCTCCCTCTCCCCACTCTCTTTCCCCACTCTCTTTCCCCACTCTCTCCACCACGCTCTTCCCCCACTCTCACGCCCATCTCTCTCACCTCTCTCTCCCCCCACTCTCACCCCCATTCTGTCCCCCTCTCTCCCCTTCCTCGCACCTTCCTCTCCCTCCCCCTCTCTCGCCCCGTTTCTCCCCCTCTCTCCCCGTCGCTCTCCCCGTCTCTCTCCCCTCTCTCTCCCTCCCTCTCCCCCCTCACTCTCCCCTCTCCCCCACTCTCTTCCCCCACTCTCTTCCCCATCTCTCTCCCCTCTCTCTTCCCCCGCTCTTACCCTCTTTCTGACCCCCTCACCCTTCCTCGCACCTTCTCTCTCACACCCTCTCTCTCACACCCTCTCTCTCACACCCTCTCTCACATCCTCTCTCTCCCCACTCTCACTCCCCCCTCTCTCTCCACCTCTCTGTCTCACACCCTCTCTCTCACCCCCTCTCTCTCACCCCCTCTCTCTCACACCCTCTTTCTCCCCCTCCCTCCCGCCTCACGCCAAACTCTCCCTCCCTAAACTCTCTCCCCTCTCTCTCCTCCTCTCTCTCCCCGTCTCTCCCCCTCTCCCCCACTCTCCCCCACTCTCTCGCTCTCCCTGTCTCTCTTCCACCTCCCTATCTCTCTCTTTGCCACCTCTCTTTCTTCCCCCTCTCTCCACACCCCTCTCACCCCTCTAACCCCTCTCTCCCCCCTCCCCTCCACTCTCCCCTTCTCTCTACCGTCTCTCTCTCACCCACTCTCTCTCTACACGTCACTCTCTCTCCCCTCTCTCTTCACTAACTCTCCCCCGACTCTGTCACCTAAATCTCTCCCCTCTCTCTCACTCCCTCCCTAACCCTCTCCCTCCCCCACTCTCTCTCTCCCACTCTCTCCCCCACTCTCTCCTACACTCTCTCCCCCACACTCTGTCCCCACTCGCTCCCCACTCTCTCCCCC
Source organism: Chiloscyllium plagiosum (assembly GCF_037043375.1). Lineage (NCBI taxonomy): Eukaryota > Metazoa > Chordata > Chondrichthyes > Orectolobiformes > Hemiscylliidae > Chiloscyllium > Chiloscyllium plagiosum. Next base: position 107,441 of record NW_028270176.1, read on the forward strand.
ACTCTGTCCCCACACTCTCTCTCCCTGCATTCTCTGTACCACTCCCTCTGTCCGTCTCTCTCTCCCCTCTCTGTCCCCCACTCTTCCCCTCTCTCCGCCGCCCCTTTTCTCCCCCTCCCTCTCCCTCTCTCTCTATCCACTCTCTCACCACCTCTCTCTACCTCTCTCTCTACCCCACTCACCCCCTCTCTCGACCCTCAATCTCTCTCTCCTCTTCTCTCTTCACTAACTCTCTCTGTCGCCTAAATCTCTCCCTCTCTCTCCCTCTCTCACTCGCTGCTTCTCCCATGCTCTCACCCTCTCCTCTCCCTCCCTACTTTCTTTCCCCATTCTCTCCCCCACTCTCTTCACCCACTCTCACACCATCTCTCTCCCCTCTCTATCTCTCCCTCTCTCTCGTCCCCCTCTCTCTCTCCTCTCTCTCTCCACCCTCTCTCCCCCTCCCTCTCTCACCATCTCACTCTCCCCCTCTCTCTCTTTCCCACTCTTTCTTCACTGTCTCCCCCAATCTCACTCCCCCTCTTCCTCTTCCCCTTTCTCTGTCCCCTTCTCTCCCCACACACCCCTGTCTTTCCCCTTTTCTCAACACCCACTCAGCCCCTCTCTTTCACCCCCTTTCTCTCACACCCCTCTCTCTCACCCGCTCTCCCACACCCTCTCTCACACCCCTCTCTCCCACACCCTCTCTCTCACACCCTCTCTCTCACACCCTCTCTCTCCCCACTCTCACTCCCCCCTCTCCTCCTCTCTTTCACCCTCTCTCTCTCACACCCTCTCTCCCACACCCTCTCTCTCACCCCCTCTCTTACTCCCTCTCTCTCCCCACTCTCACACCCCCGTCTCTCCTACTCTCTCTCACCCTCTCTCTCTCACCCCCTCTCTCTCACCCCCCTCTCCCCCTCTCTCTCCAGCCTCTCTCTCCCACCCCTGTCTCCCCCTCACTCTCCCCCTCACTCTCCCCCTCTCTCAATCACCTCTCTCTATCACACTTTCTCTCTCTTCCCACTCTCTCCCCCCTCTCTCCCTCTCTCTTTAGACACCTCTCTTGCCACTCTCTCTCGTCTCTCAATCTCACCCCCTCTCTCTCCCCCACTCTCTCCCCCACACTCTCTCCCCCAGACTCTCTCCCACTCTCTCTCCCCTCTTCCCTCCTCCCACCCCCTCTCTCTTTCCCCCTCTCTCCACCTCTCTCTCCCCCTCTGTCTCCCCCTCTCTCCCCCTCTCTCTTCCCCTCTCTCTTCACTAAATCTCCCCCCGACTCTGTCACCTAAATCTGTCCCCTCTTTCTCCCTTCCTCCCTCCCTAACCCTCTCTCTCCCCCACTCTCTACCCCACTCTCTCCCCGACTCTCTTCTCGCACTCTCTCTCCCCACTCTCTCTCCCGACTCTCTCCCGTACTCTGTCCCCACACTATCTCCCTCCCCCTCTCTCTCCCCCTCTCTCTCTCCCTCCACTCTCTGTCCCCCTCCCTCTTTCCCCCTCCCTCTGTCCGCCTCTCTCTCCTCTCTCTCCGCCACTCTCCCCTCTCTCTCCCCCACTCTCCCCCCTCCCTCTCCATTCCCTCTCACCTCCTCTCTCTATCCCATCTCTCTCTACCCCGCTCACACTCTCTCTCTACCCCTCAAACTCTCTCTCCCCCTCTCACTCTTCACTAACTCTGTCGCCTAAATCTCTCTCCTCTCTCTCCCTCTCTCACTCCTTCCCTCTCTCACTCTCTCACTCTCCCCCTCTCTCCCACCACTCTCACCCCCTTTCTGTCCCCCTCTCTCCCCCTTCCTCGTACCTTCCTCTCCCTCCCACTCTCTCTCCCCGTCTCTTCCCCCTCCCCGTCGACCTCCCCGTCGCTCTCCCCGTCTCTCTCCCCACCTTTCTCTCCACCTCCCTCTCCCCACTCTCTTTCCCCACTCTCTTTCCCCACTCTCTCCACCACGCTCTTCCCCCACTCTCACGCCCATCTCTCTCACCTCTCTCTTCCCCCACTCTCACCCCCATGCTGTCCCCCTCTCTCCCCTTCCTCGCACCTTCCTCTCCCTCCCCCTCTCTCGCCCCGTTTCTCCCCCTCTCTCCCCGTCGCTCTCCCCGTCTCTCTCCCCTCTCTCTCCCTCCCTCTCCCCCCTCACTCTCCCCTCTCCCCCACTCTCTTCCCCCACTCTCTGCCCCATCTCTCTCGCCTCTCTCTTCCCCCGCTCTTACCCTCTTTCTGACCCCCTCACCCTTCCTCGCACCTTCTCTCTCACACCCTCTCTCTCACACCCTCTCTCTCACACCCTCTCTCACATCCTCTCTCTCCCCACTCTCACTCCCCCCTCTCTCTCCACCTCTCTCACCCTCTGTCTCACACCCTCTCTCTCACCCCCTCTCTCTCACCCCTCTCTCTCACCCCCTCTCTCTCACACCCCTCTCTCTCACACCCTCTTTCTCCCCCTCCCTCCCGCCTCACGCCAAACTCTCCCTCCCTAAACTTTCCCCTCTCTCTCCTCCTCTCTCTCCCCGTCTCTCCCCCTCTCCCCCCACTCTCCCCCACTCTCTCGCTCTCCCTGTCTCTCTTCCCCCTCCCTGTCTCTCTCTTTGCCACCTCTCTTTCTTCCCCCTCTCTCCACACCCCTCTCACCCCTCTAACCCCTCTCTCCCCCATCCCCTCCACTCTCCCCTTCTCTCTACCGTCTCTCTCTCACCCACTCTCTCTACACGTCACTCTCTCTCCCCTCTCTCTTCACTAACTCTCCCCCGACTCTGTCACCTAAATCTCTCCCCTCTCTCTCACTCCCTCCCTCACCCTCTCCCTCCCCCACTCTCTCTCCCACTCTCTCCCCCACTCTCTCCTACACTCTCTCCCCCACTCTCTCTCCCCACTCGCTCCCCACTCGCTCCCCACTCTCTCCCCCACTCTGTCCCCACACTCTCTCTCCCCCTCCCTCTCTCCCACTTCTCTCTCCCTGCATTCTCTGTACCACTCCCTCTGTCCGTCTCTCTCTCCCCTCTCTGTCCCCCACTCTTCCCCTCTCTCCGCCGCCCCTTTTCTCCCCCTCCCTCTCCCTCTCTCTCTATCCACTCTCTCACCACCTCTCTCTACCTCTCTCTCTACCCCACTCACCCCCTCTCTCGACCCTCAATCTCTCTCTCCTCTTCTCTCTTCACTAACTCTCTCTGTCGCCTAAATCTCTCCCTCTCTCTCCCTCTCTCACTCGCTGCTTCTCCCATGCTCTCACCCTCTCCTCTCCCTCCCTACTTTCTTTCCCCATTCTCTCCCCCACTCTCTTCACCCACTCTCACACCATCTCTCTCCCCTCTCTATCTCTCCCTCTCTCTCGTCCCCCTCTCTCTCTCCTCTCTCTCTCCACCCTCTCTCCCCCTCCCTCTCTCACCATCTCACTCTCCCCCCTCTCTCTTTCCCACTCTTTCTTCACTGTCTCCCCCAATCTCACTCCCCCTCTTCCTCTTCCCCTTTCTCTGTCCCCTTCTCTCCCCACACACCCCTGTCTTTCCCCTTTTCTCAACACCCACTCAGCCCCTCTCTTTCACCCCCTTTCTCTCACACCCCTCTCTCTCACCCGCTCTCCCACACCCTCTCTCACACCCCTCTCTCCCACACCCTCTCTCTCACACCCTCTCTCTCACACCCTCTCTCTCCCCACTCTCACTCCCCCCTCTCCTCCTCTCTTTCACCCTCTCTCTCTCACACCCTCTCTCCCACACCCTCTCTCTCACCCCCTCTCTTACTCCCTCTCTCTCCCCACTCTCACACCCCCGTCTCTCCTACTCTCTCTCACCCTCTCTCTCTCACCCCCTCTCTCTCACCCCCCTCTCCCCCTCTCTCTCCAGCCTCTCTCTCCCACCCCTGTCTCCCCCTCACTCTCCCCCTCACTCTCCCCCTCTCTCAATCACCTCTCTCTATCACACTTTCTCTCTCTTCCCACTCTCTCCCCCCTCTCTCCCTCTCTCTTTCCACACCTCTCTTGCCACTCTCTCTCGTCTCTCAATCTCACCCCCTCTCTCTCCCCCACTCTCTCCCCCACACTCTCTCCCCCAGACTCTCTCCCACTCTCTCTCCCCTCTTCCCTCCTCCCACCCCCTCTCTCTTTCCCCCTCTCTCCACCTCTCTCTCCCCCTCTGTCTCCCCCTCTCACCCCCTCTCTCTTCCCCTCTCTCTTCACTAAATCTCCCCCCGACTCTGTCACCTAAATCTGTCCCCTCTTTCTCCCTTCCTCCCTCCCTAACCCTCTCTCTCCCCCACTCTCTACCCCACTCTCTCCCCGACTCTCTTCTCGCACTCTCTCTCCCCACTCTCTCTCCCCACTCTCTCCCGTACTCTGTCCCCACACTATCTCCCTCCCCCTCTCTCTCCCCCTCTCTCTCTCCCTCCACTCTCTGTGCCCCTCCCTCTTTCCCCCTCCCTCTGTCCGCCTCTCTCTCCTCTCTCTCCGCCACTCTCCCCTCTCTCTCCCCCACTCTCCCCCCTCCCTCTCCATTCCCTCTCACCTCCTCTCTCTATCCCATCTCTCTCTACCCCGCTCACACTCTCTCTCTACCCCTCAAACTCTCTCTCCCCCTCTCACTCTTCACTAACTCTGTCGCCTAAATCTCTCTCCTCTCTCTCCCTCTCTCACTCCTTCCCTCTCTCACTCTCTCACTCTCCCCCTCTCTCCCACCACTCTCACCCCCTTTCTGTCCCCCTCTCTCCCCCTTCCTCGTACCTTCCTCTCCCTCCCACTCTCTCTCCCCGTCTCTTCCCCCTCCCCGTCGACCTCCCCGTCGCTCTCCCCGTCTCTCTCCCCACCTTTCTCTCCACCTCCCTCTCCCCACTCTCTTTCCCCACTCTCTTTCCCCACTCTCTCCACCACGCTCTTCCCCCACTCTCACGCCCATTTCTCTCACCTCTCTCTTCCCCCACTCTCACCCCCATGCTGTCCCCCTCTCTCCCCTTCCTCGCACCTTCCTCTCCCTCCCCCTCTCTCGCCCCGTTTCTCCCCCTCTCTCCCCGTCGCTCTCCCCGTCTCTCTCCCCTCTCTCTCCCTCCCTCTCCCCCCTCACTCTCCCCTCTCCCCCACTCTCTTCCCCCACTCTCTGCCCCATCTCTCTCGCCTCTCTCTTCCCCCGCTCTTACCCTCTTTCTGACCCCCTCACCCTTCCTCGCACCTTCTCTCTCACACCCTCTCTCTCACACCCTCTCTCTCACACCCTCTCTCACATCCTCTCTCTCCCCACTCTCACTCCCCCCTCTCTCTCCACCTCTCTCACCCTCTGTCTCACACCCTCTCTCTCACCCCCTCTCTCTCACCCCTCTCTCTCACCCCCTCTCTCTCACACCCCTCTCTCTCACACCCTCTTTCTCCCCCTCCCTCCCGCCTCACGCCAAACTCTCCCTCCCTAAACTTTCCCCTCTCTCTCCTCCTCTCTCTCCCCGTCTCTCCCCCTCTCCCCCCACTCTCCCCCACTCTCTCGCTCTCCCTGTCTCTCTTCCCCCTCCCTGTCTCTCTCTTTGCCACCTCTCTTTCTTCCCCCTCTCTCCACACCCCTCTCACCCCTCTAACCCCTCTCTCCCCCATCCCCTCCACTCTCCCCTTCTCTCTACCGTCTCTCTCTCACCCACTCTCTCTCTACACGTCACTCTCTCTCCCCTCTCTCTTCACTAACTCTCCCCCGACTCTGTCACCTAAATCTCTCCCCTCTCTCTCACTCCCTCCCTCACCCTCTCCCTCCCCCACTCTCTCTCCCACTCTCTCCCCCACTCTCTCCTACACTCTCTCCCCCACTCTCTCTCCCCACTCGCTCCCCACTCGCTCCCCACTCTCTCCCCCACTCTGTCCCCACACTCTCTCTCCCCCTCCCTCTCTCCCACTTCTCTCTCCCTGCATTCTCTGTACCACTCCCTCTGTCCGTCTCTCTCTCCCCTCTCTGTCCCCCACTCTTCCCCTCTCTCCGCCGCCCCTTTTCTTCCCCTCCCTCTCCCTCTCTCTCTATCCACTCTCTCACCACCTCTCTCTACCTCTCTCTCTACCCCACTCACCCCCTCTCTCGACCCTCAATCTCTCTCTCCTCTTCTCTCTTCACTAACTCTCTCTGTCGCCTAAATCTCTCCCTCTCTCTCCCTCTCTCACTCGCTGCTTCTCCCATGCTCTCACCCTCTCCTCTCCCTCCCTACTTTCTTTCCCCATTCTCTCCCCCACTCTCTTCACCCACTCTCACACCATCTCTCTCCCCTCTCTATCTCTCCCTCTCTCTCGTCCCCCTCTCTCTCTCCTCTCTCTCTCCACCCTCTCTCCCCCTCCCTCTCTCACCATCTCACTCTCCCCCTCTCTCTCTTTCCCACTCTTTCTTCACTGTCTCCCCCAATCTCACTCCCCCTCTTCCTCTTCCCCTTTCTCTGTCCCCTTCTCTCCCCACACACCCCTGTCTTTCCCCTTTTCTCAACACCCACTCAGCCCCTCTCTTTCACCCCCTTTCTCTCACACCCCTCTCTCTCACCCGCTCTCCCACACCCTCTCTCACACCCCTCTCTCCCACACCCTCTCTCTCACACCCTCTCTCTCACACCCTCTCTCTCCCCACTCTCACTCCCCCCTCTCCTCCTCTCTTTCACCCTCTCTCTCTCACACCCTCTCTCCCACACCCTCTCTCTCACCCCCTCTCTCACTCCCTCTCTCTCCCCACTCTCACACCCCCGTCTCTCCTACTCTCTCTCACCCTCTCTCTCTCACCCCCTCTCTCTCACCCCCCTCTCCCCCTCTCTCTCCAGCCTCTCTCTCCCACCCCTGTCTCCCCCTCACTCTCCCCCTCACTCTCCCCCTCTCTCTCTCACCTCTCTCTATCACACTTTCTCTCTCTTCCCACTCTCTCCCCCCTCTCTCCCTCTCTCTTTCCACACCTCTCTTGCCACTCTCTCTCGTCTCTCAATCTCACCCCCTCTCTCTCCCCCACTCTCTCCCCCACACTCTCTCCCCCAGACTCTCTCCCACTCTCTCTCCCCTCTTCCCTCCTCCCACCCCCTCTCTCTTTCCCCCTCTCTCCACCTCTCTCCCCCTCTGTCTCCCCCTCTCTCCCCCTCTCTCTTCCCCTCTCTCTTCACTAAATCTCCCCCCGACTCTGTCACCTAAATCTGTCCCCTCTTTCTCCCTTCCTCCCTCCCTAACCCTCTCTCTCCCCCACTCTCTACCCCACTCTCTCCCCGACTCTCTTCTCGCACTCTCTCTCCCCACTCTCTCTCCCCACTCTCTCCCGTACTCTGTCCCCACACTCTCTCCCTCCCCCTCTCTCTCCCCCTCTCTCTCTCCCTCCACTCTCTGTGCCCCTCCCTCTTTCCCCCTCCCTCTGTCCGCCTCTCTCTCCTCTCTCTCCGCCACTCTCCCCTCTCTCTCCCCCACTCTCCCCCCTCCCTCTCCATTCCCTCTCACCTCCTCTCTCTATCCCATCTCTCTCTACCCCGCTCACACTCTCTCTCTACCCCTCAAACTCTCTCTCCCCCTCTCACTCTTCACTAACTCTGTCGCCTAAATCTCTCTCCTCTCTCTCCCTCTCTCACTCCTTCCCTCTCTCACTCTCTCACTCTCCCCCTCTCTCCCACCACTCTCACCCCCTTTCTGTCCCCCTCTCTCCCCCTTCCTCGTACCTTCCTCTCCCTCCCACTCTCTCTCCCCGTCTCTTCCCCCTCCCCGTCGACCTCCCCGTCGCTCTCCCCGTCTCTCTCCCCACCTTTCTCTCCACCTCCCTCTCCCCACTCTCTTTCCCCACTCTCTTTCCCCACTCTCTCCACCACGCTCTTCCCCCACTCTCACGCCCATCTCTCTCACCTCTCTCTTCCCCCACTCTCACCCCCATGCTGTCCCCCTCTCTCCCCTTCCTCGCACCTTCCTCTCCCTCCCCCTCTCTCGCCCCGTTTCTCCCCCTCTCTCCCCGTCGCTCTCCCCGTCTCTCTCCCCTCTCTCTCCCTCCCTCTCCCCCCTCACTCTCCCCTCTCCCCCACTCTCTTCCCCCACTCTCTGCCCCATCTCTCTCCCCTCTCTCTTCCCCCGCTCTTACCCTCTTTCTGACACCTTCACCCTTCCTCGCACCTTCTCTCTCACACCCTCTCTCTCACACCCTCTCTCTCACACCCTCTCTCACATTCTCTCTCTCCCCACTCTCACTCCCCCCTCTCTCTCCACCTCTCTCACCCTCTGTCTCACACCCTCTCTCTCACCCCCTCTCTCTCACCCCTCTCTCTCACCCCCTCTCTCTCACACCCCTCTCTCTCACACCCTCTTTCTCCCCCTCCCTCCCGCCTCACGCCAAACTCTCCCTCCCTAAACTTTCCCCTCTCTCTCCTCCTCTCTCTCCCCGTCTCTCCCCCTCTCCCCCCACTCTCCCCCACTCTCTCGCTCTCCCTGTCTCTCTTCCCCCTCCCTGTCTCTCTCTTTGCCACCTCTCTTTCTTCCCCCTCTCTCCACACCCCTCTCACCCCTCTAACCCCTCTCTCCCCCATCCCCTCCACTCTCCCCTTCTCTCTACCGTCTCTCTCTCACCCACTCTCTCTCTACACGTCACTCTCTCTCCCCTCTCTTCACTAACTCTCCCCCGACTCTGTCACCTAAATCTCTCCCCTCTCTCTCACTCCCTCCCTCACCCTCTCCCTCCCCCACTCTCTCTCCCACTCTCTCCCCCACTCTCTCCTACACTCTCTCCCCCACTCTCTCTCCCCACTCGCTCCCCACTCGCTCCCCACTCTCTCCCCCACTCTGTCCCCACACTCTCTCTCCCCCTCCCTCTCTCCCACTTCTCTCTCCCTGCATTCTCTGTACCACTCCCTCTGTCCGTCTCTCTCTCCCCTCTCTGTCCCCCACTCTTCCCCTCTCTCCGCCGCCCCTTTTCTCCCCCTCCCTCTCCCTCTCTCTATCCACTCTCTCACCACCTCTCTCTACCTCTCTCTCTACCCCACTCACCCCCTCTCTCGACCCTCAATCTCTCTCTCCTCTTCTCTCTTCACTAACTCTCTCTGTCGCCTAAATCTCTCCCTCTCTCTCCCTCTCTCACTCGCTGCTTCTCCCATGCTCTCACCCTCTCCTCTCCCTCCCTACTTTCTTTCCCCATTCTCTCCCCCACTCTCTTCACCCACTCTCACACCATCTCTCTCCCCTCTCTATCTCTCCCTCTCTCTCGTCCCCCTCTCTCTCTCCTCTCTCTCTCCACCCTCTCTCCCCCTCCCTCTCTCACCATCTCACTCTCCCCCTCTCTCTCTTTCCCACTCTTTCTTCACTGTCTCCCCCAATCTCACTCCCCCTCTTCCTCTCCCCCTTTCTCTGTCCCCTTCTCTCCCCACACACCCCTGTCTTTCCCCTTTTCTCAACACCCACTCAGCCCCTTCTTTCACCCCCTTTCTCTCACCCCTCTTTCTCACCCCCTCTCTCTCACCCCCCTCTCCCCCTCTCTCTCCAGCCTCTCTCTCCCACCCCTGTCTCCCCCTCACTCTCCCCCTCTCTCTCCTCCTCTCTCGCCTCTCTCTCTCACCTCTCTCTATCACACTTTCTCTCTCTTCCCACTCTCTCCCCTCTCTCCCCCTCTCTTTCCACACCTCTCTTGCCACTCTCTCTCGTCTCTCAATCTCACCCCCTCTCTCTCCCCCACTCTCTCCCCCACACTCTCTCCCCCACACTCTCTCCCACTCTCTCTCCCCTCTTCCCTCCTCCCTCCCCCTCTCTCTTTCCCCCCCTCTCTCCACCTCTCTCTCCCCCTCTGTCTCCCCCTCTCTCCCCCTCTCTCTTCCCCTCTTTCCCCAACACTCTCTCTCTACCCCCTCTCTCCCGCCTCTCTCTCGCCCCCTCTCGCTCCCTCTCTCTCCCATCTCTCGCCCCCTGTCTCGCCCTCCTGTCTCTCCCCTCCTCTCTCGCACCCTTTCTCGCCCACTCTCTCGCCCCCTCTCTCGCCCCCACTCTCGCCACCCACTCGTCTCCACTCTCTCCCCTCTCTCTCACGCCCCCTCTCTCCCCTCTCTCCCCTCTCTCCCTTCTCTCCCCTCTCTCTCCCCTCTCACACCTCTCTCTCCCCTCTCTCACCCCCACTCTCACCCCCTCTCTCACCCCCTCTCTCACACCATCTCTCTCCCCCTCTCTCCCTCACCTCCCCCTCTCCAACCTCTCTCTCTCCCCCTCTCTCTCCCCTCTCTCTCTTTTCCACTCTCTCTACCCCCTTTGTCTCTCTCGCCCTCTCTCTCGCACCACTCTCTCTCGCCCCCTCTCTTGCCCCTCTCTCTTGCCCCTCTCTCTCACCCCTCTCACCACCCATCTCTCTCCCCCTCTCTCCCTCTCTCTCCCACTCTCTCACCCCTCTCTCTCCCCCTCACTCTCACCCCTCTCTCTCCCACCTCTCTCTCTCCCCACTCTCTACCCCACTTTCTCCCCCTCACACTTTCCCCCTCTCTCTCCCCCCTCTGTTCCCACCTCTGTTGCTCCTCTCTCTCGCCTCTCTCTCTCACCCCCTCGCTCTCCTCCCACTCTCTCCCCACTATCTCTCCCCCACTCTCTCTCCCCCTCTGTCTCCCCCTCTCTCCCACTCTCTCTCCCCCTCTTCCCTCTCTCCCTCCCCCTCTCCCTCCCCCTCTCTCTCCCCCTCTCTCTCCCCCTCTGTCTCCCCCTCTCTCTCCCACTCTTTCCCCAACTCTCTCTCTTAACCCCCTCTCTCCCGCCTCTCTCTCGCTCCCTCTCTCTCCAATCTCTCGCCCCCTGTCTCGCCCTCCTGTCTCTCCCCTCCTCTCTCACACCCTCTCTTGCCCCTTCTCTCGCCCCGCACTCTCACCCCCCTCTCGCCCCCCCTCTCGTCCCCTCTCTCGCCCCCTACTCGTCTCCCCCTCTCTCACCCCCTCTCTCTCCTCTCTCTCCCCCCCTTTCCCCTCTCTCACCCCCTCTCTCACCCCCTCTCTCACACCATCTCTCTCCCCCCCTCCCCCACCTCCCCCTTTCCAAGCTCTCTCTCTCACCTCTCTCTCTCCTCTCTCTATCTTCCACTCTCTCTACCCCCTCTGTCCCTTTCTCCCTCGCTCTTTCCCACTGTTTCTCTACTCTCTCTCTCCTCTCTCTTTCCACCCCTCTCTCCCCTCTCTCCAACTTCCCTCTTTCTCGCCCCATTCTCTCTCTTCTCTCTCCCTCCCCTCTCTCCCTCCCCTCTCTCTCTCCCCGCACTCTTACCCTGCTCTCTTACCCCACTCGCTTACCCCAGTTTCTCTCTCCTCTCTCCCAACGCACTCTCACCCCCACTCTCCCCACCCACTCTCCCCATCTCTTTATGTCCTCCTCTCTCTCTGTCACCCCCCTCCCCTCTCGCTGCCCCCTCTCCCTGCCGCTTTCTCTCTCTCCCCCCTCTCTCTCCCCCTCACTCTGTCCAGCTCACTCTCTCCCCCTCTCTCTCCCCCTCTCTCTCCCTCTCCCCTCCGTCTCCCCCGCCATCCCACTAGCTCTCTACCCCCTCTCTCTCTTCCCCTTCTCTCTCTGCCCTCTCTCTCCATGCCTCTCTCTATCCCATCTCTCCTCCTCCCCCTCCCTTTCCCCCTCACTCCCTCTCTCTATCCCTCACATCTCTCTCTGCCCCTCACTCTCTTCACTAACTCTCTCCTCCAACTCTCTCACCCCTTCCCTCTCTCAATCCCTCCCACACTCACTCTCTCACTCTCCCCATCTCTCCCTCCCCGTCTCTCCCTCCCGTCTCCCCCGCTCTCTCCCCACTCTCTTCCCTCCTCTCTCTTCCCTCCTCTCTCTCCCCCTCTGTCTCCCCCCTCTTTCTCCCCCCCACTCCCCCCTCCCCTCTCTCTTCCCCCTTTCTCTCCCCCTCTCTCTCCCGTCTCTCTCCCCTCTCTATCCCCTCTCTCTCCCATCCTCTCTCTCTCCCCTCCTCTCTCACCCCGCCTCTCTCTCCCCTCCTCTCTCTCCCCCCTCTCTCCACCACCGTCTGTCTCCCCCCTTTCCCCCCCTCTCTTTCCCCCATCTCTCTCCTACCTCTCTTGACTCCCTCTCTCTGACCCCATCTCCCTCTCGGTGTCCCACTCTCACTGTCCCCTAACTCTGCCCCCCTCGCACTGTCCCTGCGCTCTCTGCCCCTCCTGTCTCTCTGTCACCCCTCTCTCTGTGCCCCCTCTCTCTGTCCACCCTCTCTATCCTCCCTCTCTGTCCGTTCCCCTCTCTCTGTCCCCCTCTCTCTGTCTCCCCCTCTCTGTCCCCCCTCTCTGTCCGTTCCCCTCTCTCTGTCCCCCTCTCGCTGTGCTCCCACTCTCTGTCCCCTCTCTCTGGCCCTCCTCTCTCTCTTTTCCCTTCTCTCTGTCCCCCCCTCTCTCTCCGTTCCCCTCTCTCCGTCCCCCCTCTCTCTGACCCCTCCCCTCTGTCCCCATCTCTCTGTCCACCCTTCTCTCTCTGTCCCTCTCTCTCATCCCCTCTCTCTGTTCCCCCACTCACTGTCTCCCTCTCGGTCCACCCTCTCTCTCTTCCCCCTCTTTTTACCCCTCCTCTCTCCCCACCTCTTTCCTCCCTCTTCCCCCAACTCTCTTGCCCCCACTCTCTCTGTCCCCTCTCTCTCTGACCGCCCCTCTCTCTGTTCCCCACACTATCCCCCCTCTCTCTGTCCCTCCATCTCTCTGTCCCACTCTCTCAATGCCCCCTCTCTCTCCGTTGCCCTCTCTCTGTCCTCCTCTCTCTGTCACCCTCCTCTCTGTCACCCTCTCTCTCTTCCCCCTCTCTCTGTCCCCCTCTCTCTGACCCCTCTCTCTCCGTTCCCCTCTCTCTGTCCCCGTCTCCCTGTCCCCCTCTCTCTATACCCCCTCTCTCACTGCCCCCCTTTCCGTCCCCCTCTCTCTGTCCCCCTCTCTCTCCGATCCCCTCTCTCTGTCCCCCTCTCTCTCCGGTCCCGTCTCTCTGTCCCCCCTCTCTCTGTACCCCTCTCTCTCCGTTCACCTCCCTCTGTCCCACCTCTCTCTGTCCCCCTCTCTCTGTCCCCCCCCTCTCTGTGCCCCCTCTCACTGTCCCCCCTCTCCCTGCCCCCCCTCTCCCTGTACCCCTCACCCTGTCTCCACTCTCCCTGTCTCCCCTCTCTCTAATCCTCTCTCTCTGTCCCCCTTTCTCCCCGTCACCCCACTCTTTGTCCCCCCTCTCTGTCCCTCTCTCTCTGTCACCCTCCCCTCTGTCCCCATTCTCTCTGTCCACCCCTCTCTTTATACCCTCCTCTCCCTCTATCCTCATCTCTCTGTCCACCCCTTCTCTCTGTCCCCACTCTCTCTCTGTCCCCCTATCACTGTCCCCCCTCTCTCTCTGTCCCCCCTCTCTGTACCACCTGCTCTGTCACCCTCCTCTCTGTCCCCACTCTCTCTGTCACCTTCTCACTCTGTCCCTCCCTCTCCCTCTGTCCCCATCTCTCTGCCCACCCCACTCTCTCTGTACCCCCCTCGGTTCCCACCTCTCTTCTTCCCCCTCTCTCTCTTTCTCCCCTCTCTCTGTCCCTCTCTCTGGCGACCCCTCTCTCTGTCCCCACTCTCTCTCTGTCCCCCCTCTCTGTACCTGCTCTGTGACCCTCCTCTCTGTCCCCACGCTCTCTGTCCACCCCACTCTCTCTGCACCCCTCTCGGTTACTCCCCTCTCTCTCTCTCTTCCCCCCTCTCTCTTTGTTCCCCTCTCTCTCTCTGACCGCCCCTCTCTGTCCCTCTTCTCTCTGTCCCCTCTCTATGTCCCCCTCTTTCTGTGTTCCTCCCTCTCTCTGTCCCCACTCTTCCTGTCCGCCCCCTCTGTCCCCCTCTCTCTCTTTCCCCCCTCTTTCTTTCCACCCTCTCTCTGTCCCCACTCTTCCTGTCCGCCCCCTCTGTCCCCCTCTCTCTCTTTCCCCCCTCTTTCTTTCCACCCTCTCTCTGTCCCCCTCTTTCTGTCCACCCATCTCTCTCTGTACCCTCCATTCCCTCTGTCCCCATCTCCGTGTCCACCCCACTTTCTCCGTCCCCCTCTCTCTCTTTCTCCCCTCTCTCTAGAACCCCCTCTCTCTGTCCCCACTCTCTCTGTCCCCCTCTCTCTGTCCCCCTCTCTCTCTGTCCCCCTCTCTCTGTCACCCCTCTCTCTTCCTCCTCTGCCCCCTCTCTCTGAACCCCTCTGCCTCTGTTCCCTCCCCTCTCTGTCCCCCCCTCTCTGTCTCACCGCTCTCTGTCCCCCTCTCTCTGTCCTCTCTCTCTCTGTACCCCCGTCTCTCTCTGTCCCCCCTGTCTCTCTGTCCTCTCTCTCTGTCCTCCTCTCTCTGCCCCCTCTGCCGCCCTCTCCCTTGTCCTCCACTTTCTCTGCTCCCCGTCTCTACCGCTGTCCGTCCCCCTCTCTCGGTGCCCCTCTCTTTCTGCCCCTCCTTCTTTCTGTCCCCCCTCTCTCAGTCCGCCCCCTCTGTCCCCCTCTCTCTTTCCCCCTCTCTCTGTCCTCCCCTCCGTCCCCCTGCCCCCCTCTACTGTGCCCCCGTCTCTCAGTCCCCCCACTCACTGTCACAACTCTCTCTGGCCCCCATCTCTCTGTCCCTCCATCTCCCTGTACCCCCCTCTGTTCCCACTCTCTCTGTCCCCCTCTCTCTGTACCACCTCTCTCTGTCCTCTCTCTCTCTGTCGCCCTTCTTTCTACCCCCCTTCCTCTGTCCCCCTCTCTCTGTCCGTGCTCTCTGTCCCCCCTCTTCCTCTGTCCCCCTCTCTCTGTCCCCCCTCTCTGTCCCCATCTCTCTATGTCCTCCTCTCTCTCTGTCACCCCCCTCTCTTCTCCCTGCCACCCCTCTATCTGACCTCCTCTCCCTCTGTTCCCTCCTCTCTCAGTCCCCCTCTCTCTCTGTCCCCCTCTCTCATTACCCCCCTCTCTCTGTCCCCCTCTTTCTGTCCCCCCTCTTTCTATTCCCGCGCTCTCTGTCCCCCCCGTCCCCCTCCCTCTGTCACCCCCTCTGTCCCCTCTCTCTGTCCCTCTCTCTCTGTCCCCCTTCTCTCTCTGTCCCCTCTCTCTATCCCCCTCTCTCTCTGTCCAACCCTCTCTCTCTCCCCTCTCTGCCCCCCTCTCAGAATCGCCCCGTAACCCCCCTCTCTCTGTCCCCCTCTCCGTCACTCTCTCTGTCCCCCTCTCTCTGTCCCCCTTCTCTCTCTGACCCCTCTCTCTGTCCCCCTCTCTCTCTGTCCCCACTCACCCTGTCCGCCCCTTCTGTCCCCCTCTCACTTTCCCCCCTCTTTCTTTCCACCCTCTCTCTGTCCCCATCTCCCTGTCCACCCCCTCTCTCCGTCCCCCTCTCTCTCTTTCTCCCCTCTCTCTGTCCCTCTCTCTGGCACCCCCTCTCTCTGTCCCCACACTCTCTCTGTCCCCCCTCTCTCTGTCCCTCCCTCTGTCACCCTCCTCTCTGTCCCCATTCTCTCTGTGCATCCCTCTCTCTGAACTCTCCTCTCCCTCTATCCTCATCTCTCTGGCACCTCATCTCTCAGGCACCCCCTCTCTCTGTCCCTACTCTCTCTCTGTCCCCCCTCTCTCTGACCCCTCTCTCTGTCCCCCTCTCTCTGTCCCCACTCACCCTGTCCGCCCCCTCTGTCCCCCTCTCACTTTCCCCCCTCTTTCTTTCCACCCTCTCTCTGTCCCCATCTCCCTGTCCACCCCCTCTCTCCGTCCCCCCCTCTCTCTTTCTCCCCTCTCTCTGTCTCTCTCTCTGGCACCCCCTCTCTCTGTCCCCACACTCTCTCTGTCCCCCTCTCTCTGTCCTCTCTCTCTCTGTACCCCCGTCGCTCTCTGTCCCCCCTGTCTCTCTGTACTCTCTCTGTGCCCTCCTCTCTCTGCCCCCTCTGCCGCCCTCTCTCTTGTCCCCCACTTTCTCTGCCCCCCCGTCTCTTCCACTGTCTGTCCCCCTCTCTCGGTGCTCCTCTCTCTCTGCCCCTCCTTCTGTCTGTCCCCCCGCTCTCAGTCCGTCCCCTCTGTCCCCCTCTCTCTGTCCTCCCCTGCGTCCCCCTGCCCCCCTCTACTGTGGCCCCGTCTCTCAGTCCCCCCACTCACTGTCACAACTCTCTCTGGCCCCCATCTCTCTGTCCCTCCATCTCCCTGTACCCCCCTCTGTTCCCACTCTCTCTGTCCCCCTCTCTCTGTACCACCTCTCTCTGTCCTCTCTCTCTGTCCTCTCTGTCGCCCTTCTCTCTACCCCCCTTCCTCTGTCCCTTCTCTCTGTCCGTGCTCTCTGTCCCCCCTCTTCCTCTGTCCCCCTCTCTCTGTCCGTGCTCTCTGTCCCCCCTCTTCCTCTGTCCCCCTCTCCCTGTCCCCCTTCTCTGTCCCTATCTCTCTATGTCCTCCTCTCTCTCTGTCACCCCCCTCTCTTCTCCCTGCCACCCCTCTATCTGACCTCCTCTCCCTCTGTTCCCTCCACTCTCAGTCCCCCTCTCTCTCTGTCCCCCTCTCTCATTACCCCCCTCTCTCTGTCCCCCCTCTTTCTGTCCCCCCTCTTTCTATCCCCGCTCTCTCTGTCCCCCCGTCCCCCTCCCTCTGTCACCCCCTCTGTCCCCTCTCTCTGTCCCTCTCTCTCTGTCCCCCTTCTCTCTCTGTCCCCCTCTCTCTGTCCCCCTCTCTCTCTGTCCAACCCTCTCTCTCTCCCCCTCTCTGTCCCCCTCTCCCAATCCCCCCGTAACCCCCCTCTCTCTGTCCCCCTCTCCGTCACTCTCTTTGTCCCCCTCTCTCTGTCCCCCTTCTCTCTCTGACCCCTCTCTCTGTCCCCCTCTCTCTCTGTCCCCACTCACCCTGTCCGCCCCCTCTGTCCCCCTCTCACTTTCCCCCCTCTTTCTTTCCACCCTCTCTCTGTCCCCATCTCCCTTTCCACCCCCCTCTCTCCGTCCCCCTCTCTGTCTTTCTCCCCTCTCTCTGTCCCTCTCTCTGGCACCCCCTCTCTCTGTCCCCACACTCTCTCTGTCCCCCCTCTCTCTGTCCCTCCCTCTGTCACCCTCCTCTCTGTCCCCATTCTCTCTGTGCACCCCTCTCTCTGAACTCTCCTCTCCCTCTATCCTCATCTCTCTGGCACCTCATCTCTCAGGCACCCCCTCTCTCTGTCCCCACTCTCTCTCTCTGTCCCCCCTCTCTCTGTCTCTCTCTCTGTCACCTTCCTCTCTGTCCCCATTCTCTCTGTCCACCCCTCTCTCTGTACCCTCCTCTCACTCTATCCTCATCTCTCTGTCCACCCCCCTCTCTCTGTCCCCACTCTCTCTCTGTCCCCCTATCATTGTCCCCCCCTCTCTCTGTCCCCCCTCTCTGTACCACCTGGTCTGTCACCCTCCTCTCTGTCCCCACGCTCTCTGTCCACCCCACTCTCTCTGCATCCCTCTCGGTTTCCCCCCTCTCTCTTCCCCCTCTCTCTTTGTTCCCCTCTCTCTCTTTGACCGCCCCTCTCTGTCCCTCTTCTCTCTGTCCCCTCTCTATGTCCCCCTCTTTCTGTGTTCCTCCCTCTCTCTGTCCCCACTCTCCCTGTCCGCCCCCGCTGTCCCCCTCTCTCTCTTTCCCCCCTCTTTCTTTCCACCCTCTCTCTGTCCCCCTCTTTCTGTCCACCCCTCTCTCTGTACCCTCCACTCCCTCTGTCCCCATCTCCCTGTGCACCCCCTTTCTCCATCCCCTCTCTCTTTCTCCCCTCTCTCTAGCACCCCGCTCTCTGTCCCCCTCTCTCTCTGTCCCCCCTCTCTCTGTCACCCCTCTCTCTTCCCCCTCTGCCCCCCTCTCTCTGAACCCTTCTGCCTCTGTTCCCTCCCCTCTCTGTCCCCTCACTCTGTCACACCGCTCTCTGTCCCCCTCTCTCTGTCCTCTCTCTCTCTGTACCCCCGTCGCTCTCTGTCCCCCTGTCTCTCTGTACTCTCTCTCTGTCCTCCTCTCTCTGCCCCCTCTGCCGCCCTCTCTCTTGTCCCCCGTCTCTACCGCTGTCTGTCCCCCTCTCTCGGTGCTCCTCTCTCTCTGCCCCTCCTTCTCTCTGTCCCCCCGCTCTCAGTCCGTCCCCTCTGTCCCCCTCTCTCTTCCCCCTCTCTCTGTCCTCCCCTCCGTCCCCCTGCCCCCCTCTACTGTGCCCCCGTCTCTCAGTCCCCCCACTCACTGTCACAACTCTCTCTGGCCCCCATCTCTCTGTCCCTCCATCTCCCTGTACCCCCCTCTGTTCCCACTCTCTCTGTCCCCCTCTCTCTGTATCACCTCTCTCTGTCCTCTCTCTCTGTCCTCTCTGTCGCCCTTCTCTCTACCCCCCCTTCCTCTGTCCCCCTCTCTCTGTCCGTGCTCTCTGTCCCCCTCTTCCTCTGTCCCCCTCTCTCTGTCCCCCTCTCTGTCCCCATCTCTTTATGTCCTCCTCTCTCTCTGTCACCCCCTCTCTTCTCCCAGCCACCCCTCTATCTTACCCCCTCTCCCTCTGTTCCCACCTCTCTCAGTCCCCCTCTCTTTCTGTCCCCCTCTCTCAGTCCCCCCCTCTCTCTCTCCCCCTCTCTCTGTTACCCTTACCTCTCCGTTCCTCTCTCACTGTCTCCCTCTCTCTGTCCCCCCTCTTTCTGCCCCCCTCTTTCTATTCCCGCTCTCTCTGTCCCCCCGTCAACCTCCCTCTGTCACCCCTCTGTCCCCTCTCTCTGTCCCTCTCTCTCTGTCCCTCTCTCATTGTCCCTCTCTCTCTCTCTCTCTCTCCCCCCTCTCTGTCCCCCTCTCCCAATCCCCCCGTAACCCCCCTCTCTCTGTCCCCCTCTCCGTCACTCTCTCTCCGTCCCTCTGTCTCTGTCCCCCTTCTCTCTGTGTCCCCCTCTCTCTGTCCCCCCCTCTCTCCGTTCCCCACTTTATTTCCCCCTCTCTCTGTCCAACTCTCTCTCTGTCCCCCCCTCTCTCTCTGTCCAACCCTCTCTCTCTACCCCCTCTCTGTGCCCCTCTCCCAATCCCCCCGTAACCCCCCTCTCTCTGTCCCCCTCTCTGTCACTCTCTCTCCGTCCCTCTCTCTCTGTCCCCCTCTCTCTGTCCCCCTTCTCCCTCTGACCCCTCTCTCCGTCCCCCTCTCTCTCTGTCCAACTCTCTCTCTGTCCCCTCTCTCTGTCCCCCCCTCTCTCCGTTCCCCACTCTCTTTCCCCCCTCTTTCCCCCTCTCTCTGTCCCCCTCTCTCTGTCCAACCCTCTCTCTGTCCCCCCTCTCTCTGTCTCCCCTCTCTCTGACCCCTCTCTCTGTCTCCCCTCTTTTTGTCCCTTTCTCTGTCACCCTCCTCCCTGTCCACCCCTCTCTCTGTACCCTCCTCTCCCTCTATCCTTATCTCTCTGTCCACCCCCCTCTCTGTCCCCACTCTCTCTCTGTCCCCCTATCTCTGCCCCCCTCTGTCCCCCTCTCTGTACCCCTGCTCTATCACCCTCCTCTCTTTGCCCACTCTCTCTGTCACCTTCTCACTCTGTCCCTCCCTCTCCCTCTGTCCCCATCTCTCTGTCCACCCCTCTCTCTCTGCACCCCTCTCTCTTTCACCCCTCTTTCCCCCTCTCTCTACCCCCCTCTCTCCACTATCACTACACCCTCTCTCTTCCCCCTCTCTCTTGTCCCCCTCTCTCTCTGACCCCTCTATCTCTGACCGCCCCTCTCTGTCCCTCCCTCTCTCTGTCCCCACTCTCCCAGTCCGCCTCCTCTGTCCCCCTCTCTCTTTCCCCCCTCTTTCTTTCCACCCTCTCTCTGTCCCCCTCTTTCTATCCACCCCGCTCTCTGTACTCTCCTCTCCCTCTGTCCCCATCTCTCTGTCCAACCCCTCTCACTGTCCCCGCCTCTCTCTCTCTCTCTCCCCTCTCTCTGTCATCCCTCTCTCTTCCCCCTCTGCCCTCATCTCTCTGACCCCGTCTGCCTCTGTTCCCTCCTCTCTATGTCCCCCTCTCTCTGGCCCCCTCTCTCTGTTCCCCCCTCTCTCTGTCCCCCCGCTCTCTGTGTCTCTCTCTGTCCCCTCTCTCTGTCCCCTCTCTCTGTCCCCCCTGTCTCTCTGTCCTCTCTCTCTGTCCTTCTCTCTCTGTACACCTCTCCCCGCCCCCTCTGCTCCCTCACTCTGTGACCCCCACTCTCTCTGCCCCCCTCTGTCTCTCCCGCTCTCTGCCCCCCTTTCTCTGTGCACCTCTCTCTCTGCACCTCCTTCTCTCTGTCCCTCCGCTCTCTTCCCCCGTCTCTGTCACCCCCTCCGTCCCCCTGTCCACCCTCTAGTGTGCCCCGTCCATCTGTCCCCCCTCTCTCACTGTCACAACTCTCTCTGCCCCCCTCTGTCTCTCCTTCTCCCTGTAGCCCCCTCTGTTCCCATTCTCTTTGTCCCCCTCTCTCTGTACCACCTCTCTCTGTCCTCTCTCTCTCTCAGTCACCCTCTCTCTATCCCCCCTCTTCCTCTGTCCCCCTCTCTCTGTCCGTGCTCTCTGTCCCCCCTCTTCCTCTGTCCCCCTCTCTCTCTGTCCTCCCTAACTGTCCCCCTCTCTCTCAGTCCCCCTCTTTCTCTGTCCCCCTCACTTACTCCCCCTCTCTCTCTGTCCCTCTCTCTCTGTCCCCCTCTCTCTCTGTCCCCCTCTCTCTGTGTCCCCTCTTCCTCTGTCCCCCTCTCTCTCTGTCCCTCCTTCTCTCTGCCCCGCCCACTCTCAGTCTGCCCCCTCTGTGCCACACTCTCTGCACCCCCGGTCCCCCCTCACTCTGTCACCCCATCTCTCTTTCTCCCCCTCTCTGTCCCCCCTCACTGCCCGCCCTCTCTCTGTTTCCCTCTCTCTGTACCCCCCTCTCTGTATCCCTTCTCTCTGTCCCCTCTCTCTCTGTCCCCTCTCTCTGTCCCACCTCTCTCTCCGTTCCCCTCTCTCTGTCCCCTCTCTTTGTCCCCCCTCTCTCCCCGTTCCTCTCTCTCCGTTCCCCTCTCTCTGTTCCCCTCTCTCTGTCCTCTCTCTGTGTCTCCCTCTCTCTCTATTCCCCTCTCTCTGTCCCCCCTCTCTCTCCGTTCCCCTCTCTGTGTCCCCCTCTCTGTGTACCCCCTCTCTCTGTCCCCCTCTCTCTCCGTTCCCCTCTCTCTGTCTCCCCTCTCTCACCATTCCCCTCTCTCTGTCCCCCCTCTCTGTCACCCCCTCTCCATCCCCCTGTCTCTATTCCTCCCTTTCTATCCCCCCTCTCTCTGTCCCCCGTCCCCCTCCCTCTGTCACCCCCTCTGTCCCCTTCCCTCTGTCCCTCTCTCTCTGTCCCCCCTCTCTCCCCCTCTCCCAATCCCCCGTCCCCCTCTCTCTGTCCCCCTCTCCGTCACTCTCTCTCCGTCCCTCTCTCTCTGTCCCCCTCTCTCTGTCTCCCTCTTTCTGTCCAACCATCTCTCTGTCCCCCTCTCTCTGTCCCCCTCTCTCTCCGTTCCCCACTCTCTTTCCTCCCTCTCTTTCCCACTCTCTCTGTTCCCTCTCTCTCCGTTCACTTCTCTCTGTCCCCCTCTCTCTGTCTCCCCCCTCCCCGTTCCCCTCTCTCTGTCCCCCTCTCTCTGTCCCCCCTCTCTGTCCCCCCATCTCTGTCCCCACCCTATCTGCCCCCCGTACCCCTCTCTCTGTCCCCCCTCCCTCTGTCCCCCTCTCTCTGTCCCCCCTCTCTCTGTACCCCTTCTCTCTGTTCCCCCTCTCTCTGCCCCCCCTCTCTCTGTCCCCCCTCTCTCTGACCCCTCTCTCTGTACCCCTCTCTCTCTGTCCAACACTCTCTCTGTCACCCTCTCTCTGCACCTCCTCTCTCTGTCCCACCTCTCTTTCCCCCTCTCTCCGTCCCCCCTGTCTCTCCGTTCCCCTCTCTCTGTCCCCCTCTCTCTGTCCCCCCTCCCTCTGTCCCCCTCTCTCTGTCCCCCCTCTCTCTGTCCCCCCTCTCCCTGTCCCCCTCTTCCTGTCCCCCCTCTCTCTAACCCTCTCTCTCTGTCCCCCCTCTCTCTGTCCCCCCTCTCTCTGACCCCTCTCTCTGTCCCTCATTCTCACCGTCACCCCTCTCTCTGTCCCTACCCTCTCTGTCACCTTCTCACTCTGTCCCTCCCTCTCCCTCTGTCCCCATCTCTCTGTCCACACCCCTCTCTCTGCACCCCTCTCTCTTTCCCCCCTCTCTCTTCCCCCTCTCTCTACACCCTCTCTCCCCTATCACTACACCCTCTTTCTCCACCCACTCTCTTGTCCCCCTCTCTCTCTGTCCTCCTCTCTCTTTGTCACCCCCTCTCTTCTCCCTTCCACCCCTCTTTCTGACCCCCTCTCCCTCTGTTCCCTCCTATCTCAGTCCCCCTCTCTCTCTGCCCCCTCACTCTGTCCCCCTCTCTCTGTCTCCCCTGTCTCTGTGCCCCCTCTTCCTCTGTTCCCCTCTCTCTCTGTCCCTACTTCTCTCTGCCTCCCCGCTCTCTGTCTGCACCCCCTGCCCTCTCATTCTGTCACTCCATCTGTCTTTCTCCCCCTCTCTGTACCCCTCTCACTGTCCCCCTCTCACTGTCCCCCTTCACTGTTCCCCCTCTCTGTCCCCCTCTCTCTGTCCTCCTCTCTCTGTCCCCCTCTCTCTTTCCCCCTCTCTCTGTTCCCCTCTCTCTGTATCCTCCTCTCTCTCTGTCCCCTCTCTCTCTGTCCCCCTCTCTCTCTGACCCCCTCTCCCATTCCCCCTCTCTCTCTGTCCCCCTCTCTGTCCCGCTCTCTCTGTCCCCCTCTCTCTTTCTGTCCCCCCTCTCTCTCCGTTCCCCTCTCTCTGTCCCCCCTCTCTCACCGTTCCCCTCTCTGTCTGTCCCCTCTCTCTGCCCCGCTCTCTCTGTCCCCCGGTCCCCACCTCTCTCTCTCTCCGTTCCCCTCTCTCTGTCCTCTCTCTGTCTGTCCCCCCCGTCTCCCCTTTCTCTCTGTCCCCCTCTCTCTCCGTTGCCCTCTCACTGTCCCCCACTCTGTCCCTCCTCTCTCTGACCCCTCTCTCTGTCCCACTTACTCCGTGTCACCCCCCTCTCTGTCCCCCCTCTCCCTGTCCCCCTCTCTCTCTGTCCCCCTCTCTCTGTCCCCCTCTCTCTCTGTCGCCCCTCCTTCTGTCCCCCTCTCTTTCTGTCCCTCCTACTCTCTGCCCCCCGCTCTCAGTCTGCCCGCTCTGTACCACTCTGCCTGCACCCCCTGTCCCCTCACTCTGTCATCCCATCTCTCTTTCTCCCCCTCTCTCTGCACCCCCTCTCTCTGTCCCCCTCTCTCTCTGTCCCGCTCTCTCTGTCCCCCTCTCTTCTGTCCCCCCTCTCTCTGCCCCCCTTTCTCTGTCCCCCCGCTCTGTCCCCCCCTCTCCGTCTCCCGTGTCTCTCCGTTCCCCTCTCTCTGTCCCCCTCTTTCTATCTCCCCCCTTTCTATCCCCCCTCTCTCTGTCTCCCCGTCCCCTACCCTCTGTCACCCACTCTGTCCCCCTCTCTCTGACCCTCTATCTCTGTCCCTCTCTCACTGTCCCCCCTCTCTCTCCCCCCTCTCTGTCCCCCTCTCTCAATACCCCCCGTTCCCCCCTCTCTGTCCCCCACTCCGTCAGTCTCTCTTCGTCCCTCTCTCTCTGTCCCGCTCTCTCTGTCCCCCTCTCTCTCTGTGTCCCTCTCTCTGTCCCCTTCTCTCTGTCCAACCCTCTCTCTGTCCCTCTCTCTGTCCCTCTCTCTCTCCGTTTTCCTCTCTCTGTCCCCCTCTCTCTCCCGCTCTGTCTGTCTCCCCCCTCCCCGTTCAACTCTGTCCCCCCCCTCTCTATCCCCCCATCTCTGTCCCCCCATCTTTGTCCCCACCCTCTCTGTCCCCCCTTCTGTCCCCACTCTCTCTGTCCCCCCTCTCTCTGTCCCCCTCTCCGTCAATCTCTCTCCGTCCCCCTCTCTCCGTCTCCCTCTCTCTGTCCCGCTCTCTCTGTCCCCCTCTCTCTTTCTGTCCCCCTCTCTCAGTCCCCCTCTCTCTGTCTAACACTCTCTCTGACCCCTCTCTCTGTCCCTCATTCTCACCGTCACCCCTCTCTCTGTCCCTACCCTCTCTGTCACCTTCTCACTCTGTCCCTCCCTCTCCCTCTGTCCCCATCTCTCTGTCCACACCCCTCTCTCTGCACCCCTCTCTCTTTCCCCCCTCTCTCTTCCCCCTCTCTCTACACCCTCTCTCCCCTATCACTACACCCTCTTTCTCCACCCACTCTCTTGTCCCCCTCTCTCTCTGTCCTCCTCTCTCTTTGTCACCCCCTCTCTTCTCCCTTCCACCCCTCTTTCTGACCCCCTCTCCCTCTGTTCCCTCCTATCTCAGTCCCCCTCTCTCTCTGCCCCCTCACTCTGTCCCCCTCTCTCTGTCTCCCCTGTCTCTGTGCCCCCTCTTCCTCTGTTCCCCTCTCTCTCTGTCCCTACTTCTCTCTGCCTCCCCGCTCTCTGTCTGCACCCCCTGCCCTCTCATTCTGTCACTCCATCTGTCTTTCTCCCCCTCTCTGTACCCCTCTCACTGTCCCCCTCTCACTGTCCCCCTTCACTGTTCCCCCTCTCTGTCCCCCTCTCTCTGTCCTCCTCTCTCTGTCCCCCTCTCTCTTTCCCCCTCTCTCTGTTCCCCTCTCTCTGTATCCTCCTCTCTCTCTGTCCCCTCTCTCTCTGTCCCCCTCTCTCTCTGACCCCCTCTCCCATTCCCCCTCTCTCTCTGTCCCCCTCTCTCTGTCCCGCTCTCTCTGTCCCCCTCTCTCTTTCTG
The DNA here is from genome assembly GCF_037043375.1 of Chiloscyllium plagiosum. Lineage (NCBI taxonomy): Eukaryota > Metazoa > Chordata > Chondrichthyes > Orectolobiformes > Hemiscylliidae > Chiloscyllium > Chiloscyllium plagiosum. The sequence goes on from NW_028270176.1 coordinate 132,046, forward strand.
TCCCCCCTCTCTCTCCGTTCCCCTCTCTCTGTCCCCCCTCTCTCACCGTTCCCCTCTCTGTCTGTCCCCTCTCTCTGCCCCGCTCTCTCTGTCCCCCGGTCCCCACCTCTCTCTCTCTCCGTTCCCCTCTCTCTGTCCTCTCTCTGTCTGTCCCCCCCGTCTCCCCTTTCTCTCTGTCCCCCTCTCTCTCCGTTGCCCTCTCACTGTCCCCCACTCTGTCCCTCCTCTCTCTGACCCCTCTCTCTGTCCCACTTACTCCGTGTCACCCCCATCTCTGTCCCCCTCTCCCTGTCCCCCTCTCTCTCTGTCCCCCTCTCTCTGTCCCCCTCTCTCTCTGTCGCCCCTCCTTCTGTCCCCCTCTCTTTCTGTCCCTCCTACTCTCTGCCCCCCGCTCTCAGTCTGCCCGCTCTGTACCACTCTGCCTGCACCCCCTGTCCCCTCACTCTGTCATCCCATCTCTCTTTCTCCCCCTCTCTCTGCACCCCCTCTCTCTGTCCCCCTCTCTCTCTGTCCCGCTCTCTCTGTCCCCCTCTCTTCTGTCCCCCCTCTCTCTGCCCCCCTTTCTCTGTCCCCCCGCTCTGTCCCCCCCTCTCCGTCTCCCGTGTCTCTCCGTTCCCCTCTCTCTGTCCCCCTCTTTCTATCTCCCCCCTTTCTATCCCCCCTCTCTCTGTCTCCCCGTCCCCTACCCTCTGTCACCCACTCTGTCCCCCTCTCTCTGTCCCTCTATCTCTGTCCCTCTCTCACTGTCCCCCCTCTCTCTCCCCCCTCTCTGTCCCCCTCTCTCAATACCCCCCGTTCCCCCCTCTCTGTCCCCCACTCCGTCAGTCTCTCTTCGTCCCTCTCTCTCTGTCCCGCTCTCTCTGTCCCCCTCTCTCTCTGTGTCCCTCTCTCTGTCCCCTTCTCTCTGTCCAACCCTCTCTCTGTCCCTCTCTCTGTCCCTCTCTCTCTCCGTTTTCCTCTCTCTGTCCCCCTCTCTCTCCCGCTCTGTCTGTCTCCCCCCTCCCCGTTCAACTCTCTGTCCCCCCCCCTCTCTATCCCCCCATCTCTGTCCCCCCATCTTTGTCCCCACCCTCTCTGTCCCCCCTTCTGTCCCCACTCTCTCTGTCCCCCCTCTCTCTGTCCCCCTCTCCGTCAATCTCTCTCCGTCCCCCTCTCTCCGTCTCCCTCTCTCTGTCCCGCTCTCTCTGTCCCCCTCTCTCTTTCTGTCCCCCTCTCTCAGTCCCCCTCTCTCTGTCTAACACTCTCTCTGTCCCCTCTCTCTGTCCCCCATCTCTCTCCGTTCACCTCTCTCTGTCCCCCCTCTCTCTGTCCCCCCTCTCTCTGTCTCCCCCCTCCCCGTTCCCCTCACTCTGTCCCCCTCTCTGTACCCACTGCTCTGTCACCCTCCTCTCTTTCCCCACACTCTCTGTCACCTTCTCACTCTGTCCCTCACTCTCCCTCTGTCCCCTCTCTCTGCCCCCCCCTCCGCTCCCCCCTCTGTCCCCCTCTCTCTGTCCCCCTCTCTCTCCGTTCCCCTCTCTGTGATCCCCGCTCTGTGCCCCCTCTCTCCATTCCCCTCTCTGTCCCCATCTCTCACCGTTCCCCTCTGTCTGTCCCCTCTCTCTCTGCCCCCCTCTCTCTGTCCCCACGTCCCCACCTGTCTCTCTGTTCCCTCTCTCTCTCCTCTCTGTTTCTGTCCCTCCTCTCTCTCTGTTCCCCCCTCTCTCTGCTCCACCTCTCTCTGCCCCCCTCTCTGTTCCCCCCTCCGTACCTCCTCTCTCTCCATTCCCCTCTCTCTGTCCCCCTCTTTCTATCTCCCTCTCTCTGTCCCCCCCGGACACCCCTCCGTGTCCTCCTCTGTCCCCCGCTCTCTGTCCCCCGCTCTCAATCCCCCGTCCCCGCCTCTCTGTCTCCCTCTCCGTCACTCTCTCTCCGTCCCTCTCTCTCTGTCCCCTCCTTTCTTTGTCCCCTTTCTCTCCGTTCCCCTCTCTCTGCCCTCCTCTCTCTATCCTCCATCTCTGACCCCCTTCTCGCTGTCCCCCATCTCTGTCCCGCCTCTGTCCCCCCTCTCTCTCCGTTCACTTCTCTCTGTGTCCCCTCTTTCTATCCCCCCTCTGTCCCCCCTCCCCGTCCCTCTGTCCACCCCTCTGTCGCTCTCTCTCTGTCCGCCCCTCGCTGTCCTCTTCTCTCAATACCCCCCGTCCCCCTCTCTCTCTGTCCGCGCTATCTCTCTGTCCCCTCTCTCTCTCTGTCCCCCTCTCTCCCTGTAACCCCTCTATCTGTCCCCATCTCTCTGTCCACCCCTCTCTCTCTGTACACCTCTCTCTGTCCCTCTCTCTCTCTGTCCCCCCACTCACCGTCCCCCTCTCTCTGTCCACCCTCTCTCTCTTCCCCCTCTCTTTACCCCCCTCTCTCCCCATCTCTCCCCTACCTCTCTCCCCCATTCTCTTGTCGCCCTCTCTTTCTGTCCCCTCTCTCTCAGACCATCCCTCTCTCTGTCCCCCCCTCTGTCCCCCCCTCTGTCCCCTCCCTCTCTGACCGCCCCTCTCTCTGTCCCCCCCTCTCTGTCCGTTCCCTCTGTCCTCCTTTCTCTTACCTCCTCTTTCTTTCCCCGCGCTCTCTGACCCCTCTTTCCGTACACCCACTCTCTGCGCCCCATCGCTCTTTCCCCCTTCTCTCAATGTCCCCCTCTCTCTGTCCCCACTCTCTCTCTGTCCCCTCCCTCTTACCACACTCTCTCTCTGTCCCCCCTCTCTGTACCCCCTGCTCTCTCACCCTCCTCTCAGTCCCCACTCTCTCTGTCACCATCACACTCTGTCCCTCCCTCTCCCTCTGTCCCCATCTCTCTGTCCATCCCTCTCTCTTTGTACCCTCTCTCTGACGCCCTCTCTCTCTGTTCCCCCACTCTCTTCCCCCTCTCTCTAATCCCCTCTCTCCCCCCTATCACTCCACCCTCTCTCTCGCCACACTCTCTTCTTCCCCTCTCTGTCTGTCCCCCACTCTCTCTATGTCCCCCCTCTTTCTCTGTCCCCCCTCTCTCTCTGTACCCCCTCACTCTCTCTGTCCCCCTCTCTCTCGGTCCACCCCCCTCTCTCTGTCCCCCCCTCTCTGCCCCCCCCTCTCTCTCTATGTCCCCCCTCTTTCTCTGTCCTCCCCTGTCTCTGTCCCCCCCTCTCTCTCTGTCCCCCTCTCTCTCTGCCCCCCCTCTCTCTCTGTCCCCCCTCTCTCTGTCCCCCTCTCTCTGTCCCCCTCTCTCCCTATGCCCCCCTCTGTCTCAGTCCTCCCCTGTCTCTGTCCCCCCCTCTCTCTCTGTCCCCTCTCTCTCTGCCCCCCACTCACTCTGTCCTCTCTCTCTGTACCCTCTCTCTCTACACAACTCTCTGCCCTCTCTGCCGCCCCTCTCTCTGTGATCCCCACTCTCTCTGCGCCCCCCACCCCCCGTCTCTCCCGCTCTCTGTCCCCCTCTCTCAGTCCACCACTCTCTCTGTCCCTCATTCTCTCTGTCACCCTCTATCTGTTCCACTCTTCCTCTGTCCCCCCCTCTCTCTGTCCCCCTCTCTCTGTCCTCCCTCTCTCTATTCCCCTCTCTCTCTGTCCCTCCTTCTCTCTGCCCATCCGCTCTCAGTCTGACCCCCATGTACTACTCACTCTGCTCCCCTCTGACCCCCTCACTCTGTCACCCCATCTCTCTTTCACCCCTCTCTGACAGCTCCCTCTCTGTCCACCTCTTCCTCTGTCCCCCTCTCTCTCTGTCCCTCTCTCTCTGTCCCCCTCTCTCTGTCCCCCTCTCTCTCTGTCCCTCTCTCTCTCTTCCCCCTCTCTGTACCTCCCTCTCTGTACCTCCCTCTCTGTACCCCCCTCTCTCTGTCCGCCCTCTGCCCCATCTCTCTGTCCCTCCTCTCTATCCCCATTCTGCCCCCTCTCTCTGTCACCCTCTCTGTACCCCACTCTCTGTCCCACTTCTCCCTGTCTCCTTTCTATCTGTCCCCCTTCTCTCTGCACCCCTCTTTGTCCCCTTCTATGTACGCCCTCTCTGTACTCCCCTCTCTGTCTCCCTTCTCCCTGTACTCCCTCCCTCTGCCCCCTCTCTCTCTATCCAACCTCTTTCCCGCTCTCCCTGTCCCCTCCTCTTTCTGTCTCCCCCTGCTGTCCCCTTCTCTGTTCCCTTGCATTCTGTCCCCATTCTCTCTGTCCCCCTCCTCTCTGTCCCCCTCTCTCTGAACCACCTCTCTCTCTGCCCCCCTCTCTCTGTCCCCCCTCTCTGTACCGCTCTCTCTGCCCCCTCTGCCCCTTCTCTCTCTGTCCCCCCGCTCTCAGTCCGCCCCCTCTGTCCCCTTCTCTCTTTCGCCATCTCACTTTCCCCCCTCTCTCTTTCCCGCTCTCTCTTCCCCCCTCTATCTGACCCCCTCTCTCTGTCCCCTCTCTCTCTGTCCCTCCTCTCTCTCTGTTCCCCCCTCTCTGTGCTCCCCCTCTCTCTGCCCCCCTCTCTGTCCCCCCCTCCGTACCCCCTCTCTCTCCATTCCCCTCTCTCTGTCCCCCTCTTTCTATCTCCCTCTCTCTGTCCCCCCCGTACACTCCCCCGTGTCCTCCTCTGTCCCCCTCTCTCTGTCCCCCTCTCTCAATCCCCCGTCCCCGCCTCTCTGTCTCCCTCTCCGTCACTCTCTCTCCGTCACTCTCTCTCTGTCCCCTCCTTTCTTTGTCCCCTTTCTCTCCGTTCCCCTCCCTCTGCCCTCCTCTCTCTATCCTCCATCTCTGTCCCCCTTCTCTCTGTCTCCCATCTCTGTCCCCCCCCTGTCCCCCCCTCTCTCCGTTCACTTCTCTCTGTGTCCCCTCTTTCTATCACCCCTCTGTCCCCCCTCCCCGTCCCTCTGTCCACCCCTCTGTCCCTCTCTCTCTGTCCCCCCATCGCTGTCCTCTTCTCTCAATACCCCCCGTCCCCTCTCTCTGTCCTCCCTCTCTCTCTGTCCCCTCTCTCTCTCTCTGTCCCCTTCTCTCCCTGTAACCCCTCTGTCTGTCCCCCTCTCTCTGTACTCTCCTCTCCCCTCCCTCTGTCCCCATCTCTCTGTCCACCCCTCTCTCTCTGTACACCTCTCTCTGTCCCCCTCTCTCTGTCCCACCACTTACCGTCCCCCTCTCTCTGTCCACCCTCTCTCTCTTCCCCCTCTCTTTACCCCCCTCTCTCCCCATCTCTCCCCTACCTCTCTCCCCCATTCTCTTGTCGCCCTCTCTTTCTGTCCCCTCTCTCTCTGACCGTCCCTCTCTCTGTCCCCCCTCTGTCCACCCCTCTGTCACCTCCCTCTCTGACCGCCCCTCTCTCTGTGCCCCCCCCCTCTCTGTCCGTTCCCTCTGTCCTCCTTTCTCTTACCTCCTCTTTCTTTACCCCGCGCTCTCTGCCCCCTCTTTCTGTCCACCCACTCTCTGCGCCCCCATCTCCCTTTTCCCCTTCACTCAATGTCCCCCTCTCTCTGTCCCCACTCTCTCTCTGTCCCGTCCCTCTGACCCCACTCTCTCTCTGTCCCCCCTCTCTGTACCCCCTGCTCTCTCACCCTCCTCTCTGTCCCCACTCTCTCTGTCACCATCTCACTCTGTCCCTCCCTCTCCCTCTGTCCCCATCTCTCTGTCCACACCTCTCTCTTTGTACCCTCTCTCTGTCGCCCTCTCTCTCTGTTCCGCCACTCTCTTCCCCCTCTCTCTAACCCCTCTCTCTCCCCTATCACTCCACCCTCTCTCTCGCCACACTCTCTTGTTCCCCTCTCTGTCTGTCCCCCACTCTCTCTATGTCCCCCCTCTTTCTCTGTCGCCCCTCTCTCTGTGTAACCCCTCACTCTCTCTGTCCCCCTCTCTCTCTGTCCACCCCTCTCTCTGTTCCCCCCTCTCTGTCCCCCCCTCTCTCTCTATGTCCCTCCTCTTTCTCTGTCCTCCCCTGCCTCTGTCCCCCCTCTCTCTCTGTCCCCCTCTCTCTCTGTCCCCCCTCTCTCTGTCCCCCTCTCTCTCTATGCCCCCCTCTGTCTCTGTCCTCCCCTGTCTCTGTCCCCCCTCTCTCTCTGTGCCCCTCTATCTCTGCCCCCCACTATCTCTGTCCTCTCTCCCTGTACCCCTCTCTCTCTACACAACTCTCTGCCCTCTCTGCCGCCCCTCTCTCTGTGACCCCCACTCTCTCTGCGCCCCCCACTCCCGTCTCTCCCGCTCTCTGTCCCCCTCTCTCAGTCCACCTCTCTCTCTGCCCCTCATTCTCTCTGTCACCCTCTATCTGTCCCCCTCTTCCTCTGTTCCCCCCCTCTGTCCCCCTCTCTCTGTCCTCCCTCTCTCTATTCCCCTCTCTCTCTGTCCCTCCTTCTCTCTGCCCATCCGCTCTCAGTCTGACCCCCATGTACTACTCACTCTGCTCCCTTCTGACCCCCTCACTCTGTCATCCCATCTCTCTTTCACCCCTCTCTGACAGCTCCCTCTCTGTCCACCTCTTCCTCTGTCCCCCTCTCTCTCTGTCCCTCTCTCTCTGTCCCCTCTCTCTGTCCCCCTCTATCTGTCCTCCCTCGCTGTCTGTCCCCCTCTCTCTGTCCCCCCTCTTCCTCTGTCCCCCTCTCTCTCTGTCCCCCTCTCTGTCTCCCTCTCTCTGTCACCCTCTCTCTGTCCCCCTCTCTCTCTTTCCCCTCTCTCTGTCCCCTCTCTGTTTCCCTCTCTCTGTCCCCCTCTCTCTGTCACCCCCCTTCCTCTGTCCCCCTCTCGCTCTGTCCCCTCTCTCTGTCCCCCTCTCTCTGTCCTCCCTCGCTGTCTGTCCCCCTCTCTCTGTCCCCCCACTTCCTCTGTCCCCCTCTCTCTCTGTCCCCCTCTCTGTCCCCCTCTCTCTGTCACCCTATCTCTGTCCCCCTCTCTCTCTGTCCTCTCTCTCTGTCCCCCTCTCTCTCTGTCCCCTCTCTCTGTCCCCCTCTCTCTGTCCCCCTCTTCCTCTGTCCCTTTCTCTCTCTGTCTCCCTATCTCTGTCCCCTATCTCTGTCCCCTCTCTCTCTGTCTCCCTCTCTCTGTCCCCCTCTCTCTGTCTCCCTCTCTCTGTCTCCCTCTCTCTTTCCCCCCTCTGTCCCCCTCTCTCTCTCTGTCCCTCCTTCTCTCTGCCCCTCCGCTCTCAGTCTGCCCCCTCCGTACCACTCATTCTGCTCCCCTCCGTCCCTGCTCACTCTGCCACCCCATCTCTTTTTCTCTCCCTCTCTGACACCCCCCTCTCTGTCCACCTCTCACTGTCCACCCTCTCTCTGTCCCCCCTCTCTGTCCCCCTCTTCCTCTGTCCCCCTCTCCCTCTGTCCCCCTCTCTCTCTGTCCCCTCTCTCTGTCCCCCCTCTTCCTCTGTCCCCCTCTCTATCTGTCCCCCTCTTTCTTACCCCCTCTCTCTGTCCCCCTCTCTCTGTCCCCCTCTCTCTGTCCCCCTCTCTCTGTCCCTCACTCTCTATCCCCCCTCGCCCCTCTGTCCCCCTCTCTCTTTGTCCCTCCTTCTCTCTGCACCTCCGCTCTCAGTCTGCCCCATCTGTACCACTCTCTCTGCTCCCCTCTGCCCCTCTCACACTGTCACCCCATCTCTCTTTCTCCCCCTCTCTGACACCCCTCTCACTGTCCCCCTCACACTGTCCCCCCTCTCTCTGTTTCCCTCTCTCTGCCCCCACTCTCTGCCCCCTCTCTCTGTTCCCCCCTCTCTGTACACCCCTCTCTCAGTCCCCCCTCTTTCTGTCCCCCCTTTCTGTTCCCCTCCTCTCTGTCCCCACTCTCTCTGTCCCCCTTCTCTCTATCCCTTTCTCTCTGTACCACCTCTCTCTCTGTCCCTTTCTCTCTGAACCCCTCTCTCTGACCCCCTGCCCCTCCTCTCTCTGTCCCCCTCTCTCTGTACCACACTCTCTGCCCCTTGCCCCTCCTCTCTCTCTGTCCCTCCGCTCTCAGTCCGCCCCCTCTGTTACCCTCCCTCTTTCCCCCTCTCTCTTTCCCCCCTTTCTGTCTCTCCTCTATCTGAGCCCCTCTCTCTGCCCACCCTCTTCTTCCTGTCCCCACTCTCTCTGTCCCGCTTCTCCCTGTCCCCACCCTCCCTGTCCCCTTCTCCTGTCCCCACTCTCTCTGTACCCCTCTCTCTGTCCCCCATCTCCGTCCCTCCCCTCTCTGTCCACCCTCTCTCTCTGTCCCCCTCCACTCTGCCCCCTCCCTCTCTCCCCCTCTCTCTGTCCCCTCTCTCTCTATCCCCCCTATGCCCCTCTCTCTGTCCCCCCTCTCTTTGTCCCCCTCTCTCTGCCCCCTCTCTCTGTCCCCTCTCTCTCTGTCCCCTTTCTCCATCTGTCGCCTCTCTCTGACCCCTCTCTCTGTCCCCCTCGCTCTGTCGCCTTCTCTCTGCCCCTCCCGGTCTCTTTCCCCTCTCCATCTGTACCCCCTCTCTGTGTCCCCCTCTCTCTGTCCCCCCCCCTGTCCCCCCCTCTCTGTCCGTTCCCTCAGTCTTCCTTTCACTTACCTCCTCTTTTTTTTCCCGCACTCTCTGCCCCCTTCTTTCTGTCCACTGACTCTCTGCGCCCACATCTCTCTTTCCCCCTTCTCTCAATGTCCCCCTCTCTCTGTCCCCACTCTCTCTCTGTCTCCTCCCTCTGACCCCACTCTCTCTCTGTCCCCCTTTCTGTACCCCCTGCTCTCTCACCCCCCTCTCTGTCACCACTCTCTCTGTCACCATCTCACTCTGTCCCTCCCTCTCCCTCTGTCCCCATCTCTCTGTCCACCCCTTTCTCTATGTACCCTCTCTCTGTCGCCCTCTCTCTCTGTTCCCCTACTCTCTTTCCCCTCTCTCTAACCCCTCTCTCTCCTCTATCACTCCACCCTCTCTCTCGCCACACTCTCTTGTTCCCCTCTCTGTCTGTCCCCCACTGTCTCTCTATGTCCCCCCTCTTTCTCTGTCCCCCCTCTCTCTCTGTACTCCCTCACTCTCTCTGTCCCCCTCTCTCTCTCCCCCCCTCTCTCTATGTCCCTCCTCTTTCTCTGTCCTCCCCTGTCTCTGTCCCCCCCTCTCTCTGTCCCCCTCTCTCTCGGCCCCCCCTCTCTCTCTGTCCCCCCTCTCTCTGTCCCCCTCTCTCTGTCCCCCTCTCTCTCTATGCCCCCCTCTGTCTCTGTCCTCCCCTGTCTCTGTCCCCCCCTCTCTCTGTCCCCCTCTCTCTCTGCCCCCCACTCTCTCTGTCCTCTCTCTCTGTACCCCTCTCTCTACACAACTCTCTGCCCTCTCTGCCGCCCCTCTCTCTGTGACCCACACTCTCTCTGCGCCCCCCACACCCCCGTCTCTCCCGCTCTCTGTCCCCCTCTCTCAGTCCACCTCTCTCTCTGCCCCTCATTCTCTCTGTCACCCTCTATCTGTCCCCCTTTCTCTGTCCCCCCTCTCTCTGTGCCCCTCTCTCTGTCCTCCCTCTCTCTATCCCCCTCTCTCTCTGTCCCTCCTTCTCTCCGCCCCTCCGCTCTCAGTCTGACCCCCATGTACGTCTCACTCTGCTCCCCTCTGACCCCCTCACTCTGTCACCCCATCTCTCTTTCTCCCCCTCTCTGACAGCTCCCTCTCTGTCCACCTCTTCCTCTGTCCCCCTCTCTCTCTGTCCCTCTCTCTCTGTCCCCCTCTCTCTGCCCCCCTCTCTCTCTGCCCTCTCTCTCTCTTCCCCCCTCTCTGTTCCTCCCTCTCTGTACCTCCCTCTCTGTACCCCCCTCTCTCAGTCCCCCCTCTCTCTGTCCGCCCTCTGCCCCATCTCTCTGTCCCTCCTCTCTATCCCCATTCTGCCTCCTCTCTCTGTCACCCTCCCTGTACCCCACTCTCTGTCCCACTTCTCCCTGTCTCCTTTCTATCTGTCCCCCTTCTCTCTGCACCCCTCTCTGTCCCCTTCTATGTACGCCCTCTCTGTACTCCCCTCTCTGTCTCCCTTCTCCCTGTACTCCCTCCCTCTGCCCCCCCTCTCTCTATCCAACCTCTTTCCCGCTCTCCCTGTCCCCTCCTCTTTCTGTCTCCCCCTGCTGTCCCCTTCTCTGTTCCCTTGCATTCTGTCCCCATTCTCTCTGTCCCCCTCCTCTCTGTCCCCCTCTCTCTGAACCACCTCTCTCTCTGCCCCCTCTCTCTCTCCCCCTCTCTGTACCGCTCTCTCTGCCCCCTCTGCCCCTTCTCTCTCTGTCCCCCGCTCTCAGTCCGCGCCCTCTGTCCCCTTCTCTCTTTCGCCATCTCACTTTCCCCCTCTCTCTTTCCCCCTCTCTCTTCCCCCCTCTATCTGACCCCCTCTCTCTGTCCCCCATTCCTCCCTATCTACTGCACCCCTGTCTCTTTGTCGCCCCTTCTCCCAGTCCCTACCCTCTCTGTCCCCCTTTTCCCTGTCCCCACTCTCTTAGTTCCCCTCTCTCTGTCCCCATTTCCGTCCCTACCCTCTCAGTCCACCCGCTCTCTCTGTCCCCCTCCACTCTGCCCCCTCTCTCTGTCCGCGCTCTCTCTACCCCCCTCTTCCCCCTCTCTCTGTTCCCCCCTCTTCCTCTGTCCGCCTCTCTCTCTGTCCCCTCTCTCTGTCCCCCCTCTCTGTCCTCCCTCGTTGTTTGTCCCCCTCTCTCTGTCCCCCCTCTTCCTCTGTCCCCCTCTCTCTCTGTCCCCTCTCTCTGTCCCCCTCTCTCTGTCCCCCTCTCTCTGTCCCCCTCTCTCTCTGTCCCCTCTCTCTGTCCCCTCTCTGTCTCCCTCTCTCTGTCCCACTCTCTCTGTCCCCCTCTTCCTCTGTCCCCCTCTCTCTCTGTCTCCCTCTCTCTGTCCCCTCTCTCTGTCCCCTCTCTCTGTCTCCCTCTCTCTGTCCCCCTCTCTCTGTCCCTCTCTCTCTGTCTCCCTCTCTCTGTCCTCCCTCGTTGTTTGTCCCCCTCTCTCTGTCCCCCCTCTTCCTCTGTCCCCCTCTCTCTCTGTCCCCTCTCTCTGTCCCCCTCTCTCTGTCACCCTCTCTCTGTCACCCTCTCTCTCTCTGTCCCCTCTCTCTGTCCCCTCTCTGTCTCCCTCTCTCTGTCCCACTCTCTCTGTCCCCCTCTTCCTCTGTCCCCCTCTCTCTCTGTCTCCCTCTCTCTGTCCCCTCTCTCTGTCCCCTCTCTCTGTCTCCCTCTCTCTGTCCCCCTCTCTCTGTCCCCCTCTCTCTGTCTCCCTCTCTCTGTCCCCTTTCTCTGTCCCCCTCTTCCTCTGTCCCCCTCTCTCTCTGTCCCTCCTTCTCTCTGCCCCTCCGCTCTCAGTCTGCCCCCTCCGTACCACTCATTCTGCTCCCCTCCGTCCCTGCTCACTCTGCCACCCCATCTCTTTTTCTCTCCCTCTCTGACACCCCCCTCTCTGTCCACCTCTCACTGTCCACCCTCTCTCTGTCCCCCCTCTCTCTCCCCCTCTTCCTCTGTCCCCCTCTATCTCTGTCCCCTCTCTCTGTCCCCCCTCTTCCTCTGTCCCCCTCTCTCTCTGTTCCCCTCTTTCTGACCCCCTCTCTCTGTCCCACTCTCTCTATCCCTTTCTCTCTGTCCCCCTCTCTCTCTGGCCCTCTCTCTCTCTATCCCCCTCACCCCTCTGTCTCCCTCTCTCTTTGTCCCTCCTTCTCTCTGCCCCTCCGCTCTCAGTCTGCCCCATCTGTACCACTCTCTCTGCTCCCCTCTCTCCCCATCACTCTGTCACCCCATCTCTCTTTCTCCCCCTCTCTGACACCCCTCCCACTGTCCCCCTCTCACTGTCCCCCCTCTCTCTGTTTCCCTCTCTCTGCTCCCACTGTCTGTCCCCCTCTCTCTGTTCCCCCCTCTCTGTACACCCCTCTCTCAGTCCCCCCTCTCTCTGTCCTCCCTCTGCCCTCTCTCTCTGCGCCCCACTCTCTGTCCCACTTCTCCCTGTCCCCTTTCTATCTGTCCCCTTCCCTCTCTCCCCCCCGTCCCCCCTCTCTCTATCCCCCTTCTGCTCCCCTCTCTCTGTCCCCCTCTATCTACCCCCCTCTCTGTACTCCTCTCTCTGTCTCCCTTCTCCCTGTAACCCCTCCCTCTACCCCCCCCCTCTCTCTATCCAACCTCTGTCCCCCTCTGCCTGTCCCCCCTCTTTCTGTCCCCCCTTTCTGTTCCCCTCCTCTCTGTCCCCACTCTCTCTGTCCCCCTTCTCTCTATCCCTTTCTCTCTGTACCACCTGTCTCTCTGTCTCTTTCTCTCTGAACCCTTCTCTCTGACCCCCTGCCCCTCCTCTCTCTGTCCCCCTCTCTCTGTACCACAGTCTCTGCCCCCCTGCCCCTCCTCTCTCTCTGTCCCCCCGCTCTCAGTCCGCCCCCTCTGTCCCCCTCCCTCTTTCCTCCATCTCTCTTACCCCCCTTTCTGTCCCTCCTCTATCTGACCCCCTCTCTCTGCCCCCCCTTGTTCCTGTCCCCACTCTCTCTGTCCCGCTTCCCCCTGTCCCCACCATCCCTGTCCCCTTCTCCTGTGCCCACTCTCTCTGTACCCCTCTCTCTGTCCCCCATCTCCGTCCCTCCCCTCTCTGTCCACCCTCTCTCTCTGTCCCCCTCCACTCTGTCCCCTCCCTCTCTCCCCCTCTCTCTGTCCCGTCTCTCTCTATCCCCCCTATGCCCCCTCTCTCTGTCCCCCCTCTCTCTGTCCCCCTCTCTCTGTCCCCTTTCTCTCTGTCCCCTCTCTCTCTATCCCCTCTCACTCTGTCCCCTTTCTCCATCTGTCGCCTCTCTCTGTCCCCCTCTCTCTGTCCCCCTCTCTCTGTCCCCCTCTCTCTGCCCTTCCCGGTCTCCGTCCCCACTCAATCTGTCCCCGTCTCTCTTTACCCCTCTCTCTGACCCCCCTCTCTGTCCCTGCCCTCTCTGTCCCGCCTTATTGGTCCCAGCCGTCTCTCTGTACCCCCTCTCTCTGCCCCCCCTTGTCCCTGTCCCCACTCTCTCTGTCCCACTTCTCCCTGTCCCCACCCTCTCTGTCCCCTTTCTCCTGTTCCCACTCTCTCTGTACTCCTCTCTCTGCCCCCATCTCCGTCCGTCCCCTCTCTGTCCACCCTCTCTCTCTGTCCCCCTCCACTCTGCCCCCTCTCTCTGTCCCCCCATCTCTGCCCCTCTCTCTCTGTCCCCTCTCTCTCTGTCCCCCTTCTCCATCTGTCGCCTCTCTCTGTTCCCCTCTCTCTGTCCCTCCCGGTCTCTGTCCCCCTCTCTCTGTCCCCCTCTCTCTCTCTGTCCCCCTCTCCATCTGTCCCCGTCTCTCTTTACCCCTCTCTCTGACTCCCCGCTCTGTTCCCCCACCCCCTCTGTCCCACCTTCTCGGTCCCAGCCCTCTCTCTGTATCCCCTCTCTCTGTCCCCTCACTCTCTCTGTCCCCTCACTCGCTCTGTCCCCTCTCTCTCTCTCTACCCCTCTCTCTCTATCGCTTTCTCTCTGACCCCCTGTCCCTATGCCCCCTCTCTGACCCGCCTTATTTGTCCCAGCCCTCTCTCTGTACCCCCTCTCTGTGTCCCCCTCTTTCTCTCTGTCCCCTCTCTCTCTGCCCCCCCCTCTCTCTGTCGCCACTCTCTCTGTCCCCCTCTCTCACTGTCCCCACTCTCTCTGTCCCCCTCTGTCTATCCCCCCTCTCTGTCCCACTTTCTTGGTCCCAGCCCTCTCTGTGTACCCCTTTCTCTGTCCCCTCACTCTCTCTGTCCCCCTCTCTCTATCCCTCTCTCTCTGTCCCCCTCTCTGTCGCCCCTCTCTCTGTCCCCCACTCTCTGTCCCCCACTCTCTGAACTCTCTCTCATTATGTCCTCCCCTATTTCTCTCTCTCACTCTCCCTCACATTATGTCTCCCTTGCCCCTCTCTCTCTCTCTTTCTCCCTGCTCCTTCACTTTCTCTCCACCTTCTCTCACTCTCGATCCACCTACCTCAGTCTCTTTTTCTCCTCACCTCCCTCTGTTTCTCTCTGACTAAACCTTTCTCCCTCCTTCCCCTCCCTCCCTCCCTGACGCAGTCTGTCTCCCTGTCGCGTCCCTCTCCCTCTGATCCAGAAAATGGGAAGGCGGGTAATGGTTGGTGCTGTGGCTGCATGTGGTTGGAGGGGTGGTTGTGAGATGATAGAGAGATGTGGGAGGTGAGAGGAGGAGGGGGGAAATGGAGTAGAGTCGGAATTGCGGGAGGGAGACAGACGGCAGGAGAGAGAGAGAGTGGAGGGGAGGGGGAGAGGAAAGAGTGGAGGCAGGTGGAGAGAGTAGGGGAGAGGAAATGGGGAGGCCAGGTTGGAGTGGGAGGGGCAGAGGGAGTTAAACCCAGCTCCTGAGCTCAGGGCGCGGTGCCCTCCACTTCCCTGAGGACCAGGACTTGGGGCTGAGTCTGTCTCTCTCCAGCTCAGCTTCTCCAACACAAAGACACCCAACAACATCGCTCACTCTGCTGCTCGGCACGCTTTAATCAACATTTTTATTGTTTACAAATGGAAGCGTTGGATACAGTCAATGGGATGGTGCCTTTACTCACCGGCCCCTGAGTTATGAGAAACATTGAAATGTTTCCCTGTAACCCCCCTGTGGAATAAGGATGGACAAACGAGCGCTACCCTCAGTCTGTTACCATAGCCCCATCGCTGAAACACTGAACTGAAATGAGAAAATCCCGGATGGATTGATTAATGATGGAATTTGATGGATGGATGGATTTGGGTGAAGGGATATTTCAGCACATTCTTCAGCTGCTGCCTGAACTTAGTCTGGGTCACGGCATAAATCGCGGTGTTTGTGCAGCAACTGAGGAGCTGCAGCATGAAGCCCAATTCCTGCACAAAGGCATGCAGATACACAGACCGATACCCAATATAGCACATCCGGTACCATATAGAATACAGCATGAACGTTGACCATAACAGGATGAAATTGGCCGAGATCACAAACAGCAAAATTATAGATTTTTTTTCGGTTTCTCATTTCAGTGTCAGACTGAGCGTCCCCATTGGTGTGAGCGCGCAGTCTCCTGCGGGCTCTGCTGGTCACTACAATGTGTCTGACGGTGAGAACATTGAGCAGCAGAATCAGGAGAAATGGGACACCCGGGGTTAGAATGTGGTGGAGGAACTCGATTGTGACCCAGACACTGGAGACTGCAACAGCGTGTGTTATCTCACAAAACCAGGGGCGGTTCTCCAGCCAATACCGAGCCTTGAGCATAAAATACCAGGAAATGTTCTTTAAACAGCTCAGCACAGTCACTGCTCCCAGAACCACAGCCGCCGTCTTCTCACTGCAATATTTACTTTTCAGCTTCTGGCAACAAATGGCAACAAGCCGATCAAAGGTGAAAGTGACGGTGAACCAGACAGAGCAGTCAGTGGCTGCATAAAGCAGGAGGCGTGGATATTACACACCGGGACGGAGTCCATCAGGAAATAAAACTGTTCCCAATAAACAATGGGAATGTGTCTCAGTATCAGGTCGAGGATAATGACCAGGAGATCTGCCGCTGCCATGGCCCCCAGGTAACGTCTGACACATGGAGACAATCCACAATCTTTATACAGCAGGACGTAGATGGTCACTACGTTAACTGTGAGGAAGGAAAACAAACCCATTATCCATCAGCCTGGAGGCAAAGGGATCCGTTTGATCAGGGACCCAGTGAGATTTTCAAATGTGTCCCTGTATATAGGGATTTATTAACATAACTGGAGCTAGAATAACAAATGGGAAGGCCGGAATTACTGACGAAAATGTGACATAAACCACAAGAAACCCTCCCATCTCCAAACACACAGAGACACATCCATAAGGACAGATGGTTTCTAGAACATTCCCACACACTCGATCACTCGAGAGCAGACACAGGTCACTCCTTCCCAGTTCCTAATACGGAGGGTGGAAGCGTTGCTGTCCTGAAGGATTCTCTCCCAGTTTCCTGAAGACAAACGGAGTTTGGGAATTTCTGTATTTTGGTCTAAATTGTGGTCGATCCTGTGTCGTGGAGAAATGTAAACGCAGGGAAAACGTATTCACCCCTTTTACTGCTTGAGGGGCCTTCGGAACAGTGTCTCCTTCTCCCTGGAACGGGATCTCTTCCCTCGGGATCTTATCGTTTGTTCAATTCACTGACGTCCGGCCGTTCACAAACAATGTCATGGACAGACCGTTCCGGGGAATGTCAGTTATAGAATGTTGGGGAGTGAACGTTCCGGGAGTGTCAGCTATAGAATGTTGGGAACAGAACATTCCAGGGAATGTTAGTTATGGAATGTTGGGGACGGAACGTTCCGGGGAATGACAGTTATAGAATATCAGGGACAGAACGTTCCGGGGAACTCCTTGACCTGTCCATCACCTTTCCCCCTACCAACCCCACCAACATGACGTACTGTGCATGGACACACTGTAACATTAATGGGGTGAGAGACGGAGGGTCCAATCACAGGAATGGGAACTAAAGGCATTGCCAGATCAGCTGAAATGGTTAGATATACTACATTGTCAATCCACCTCACAGAACCAGCCTAGACACCATAAACCCAGAGGAGATATCTGTTCACCGTGGAACACTGGCAGACCAGGCCAGTGTACTGCTCATTACAACCCAACAATCTGTCCAGATTCATCCATTGCCTTGGTCAATACAATCCAGTAATCAGTCGAGAGTGGAGCACTGCGCAGACCACAGCAGTGCATTGATCTATAAACCCAGACCATATATCTGTCCAGCACCAAGAGCTGAGCAGACCACAGCAGTGCATTGATCTATAAAGCCGGACGAGATATCTGTCCAGCACTGGGGGCTGTGCAGACCACAGCAGGGCACTAATGTGTGAACCTGAAACAAATATCCATCCAGCATGGGGAGCTGCACAGACCACACCATTGCATTATCTATAAACCTCAACCATAATGAATGACCAGCACAGCGACCTGTGCAGTGATCTCCCGTGAATTAATTTACAAACCTGGAGCAGTTACCCTCCAAGTGATTAGGACTATGTACACCACCCCAGTGCATTGATCTGCCACCCAGGAGCAGTTACCCTCCCAGCATGTAGGATTGTGAATACCACCTCAGTGCATCGATCTGTAAACCAGGAGCAGTTACCCTCCCAGCATGTAGAGCTGTGCACACCACCCCAGTGCATTGATCTGTGAACCAGGAGCAGTTTCCCTCCCAGCATGTAGGACTGTTTACAGCACCCCAGTGCATTGTTCTGTAAACCAGGAGCAGTTATTTCCCAGAATGTAGAACTGTGTACACCACACCAGTGCATTAGTCTGTAAACCAGGAGCAGTTATTCTCCCAGCATGTAGGACTGTGTACAGCAACCCAGTGCATTGATCGGTAAACCAGGAGTAGTTACCCTCCCAAAATGCAGAGCTGTGTACCCCACCCCAGTGCAATGCTCAGTAACACTGTGTTAGATCACTGCCCAGCGCGGGGAAATTTGCAACCCGGGCTGGAAGTGACAGGATGTACAGCTCCCATCCATTTATAGCTCCATATCTCCATTGTTGCCCTGATAAGGGGGTGCTGTGGATGTGAACATCACTGCCAGAGAGAGATGGCGGGGGAATCAGTTTAAATATCACCGCATGGGAGGGGTGTAGGAAATAGACAGAGAGGGGGAGTCTGGGAGACAGTGTCACGGAAGGATGTGTTCCCAGGTTGCAGAATGCTGAAATGTAGACACTTCGATAGCATCCTGTAACATGAGCCAGTCTTCCCAGGAAAGATGGGAAAAAGTGATATTGGTGTGAGGTCAGATGATGGAGAGTTTTGGATGAGCATTTGTTCCACAGCTTTGTAAATGGAATCCTTCATGGCTGGAGGTACACACCATCAGCCAGATACCCCTGGATATTCCGTGAACCCTGACACTGATGCCATCTTTAAAAGCCCAATGGGCACACGATTGAGCTTTCTCAGCATGGAGCTGCCCTGCATAGTTTACCCCGAGCAGGGCAGATAAGGGGCAATTACACCACGGTTTGTCAACAGGGGCACGGAGGTCCTGGTGGATGGGCTAGTACAGAGGGGGACCATTCTCTTCCCAGAGGGGGCGACACCACCAGATCCACCGAGCATGGTCTGAGCTCACCACCCAGCTCAGTGCAGTATCTGTGGTCTGAAGAAATCTTCAGCAATACATGACAAGCATCAATAACCTTCCCCACTCTGTCAGGATAAGGGTCACTGTATTCTCTCTGCTCCCTCACACTCACTGTGTATCTGTTACAGCACCAACCCCCGAACAAGGCTCATGGTCCACCACTCTCACTGCCGCATGCTGCACCTTCTCTCTCTGTCTCTGTCTCTGTCTCTCTCTGTCTCTGTCTGTCTGTCTGTCTGTCTCTCTCTCTCTCTCTCTCTCCACCCCCCTCGACTTCACACCCACACTAATAACACTGCATGGATACAACACTGTGGACTGATTCCCTCGGACACCTCACCATGACCCCCTCCCCACCTACATTAACACTAACAGCAGGACCACCCACTCCCACCCACTCCCTCCCCTTCTCCCATTCCAGGAGAAACAGCCTGGATTAGGACAGAAATGGCCAAGCCTGGTGGTGGAGTTCCCGGTATCTGTTCCCTCCCCCTTCCCCCCGCCATGTGCGGAGGGCCCTGGTACGAGCCGGAGAGAACAGGGACGCTTTGTATGGAGATTCTGAAACATCCACGTCCCACCGACTGAGTGAGGAGCAATGTTCAGTGAAGGGCAATTCTCACTTTAAACCCACTGGCAGCTCCGTTTCTCCCCGGCACAACTTAGAAGCCGTGGCCCTGATGCCATCTCCCTTTTGTGACGAACTGGTACAAATGTAATCCCCACCGTCTTGGTGGGCAGGAGGATGGGCCCACAACACATCGTCACCACCACCTCCCAGGAAGGGAGCATGGCGACTCCCTCCTACACCTCCCCCTGTAAAAAGCTTAGATACTGAAACTAATCTGTGATAGTTACTGGTCTCCTCACTTGTCCTGACATCTTCAATAATCTGTGCTCATATACACCCAGAACCCTCTGTTCCTGCAGCCGCTTTATAATGGCACAGCCTGTTTTAAATTGTCTTTCATTGTCTTTCCTACCAAAGCGTATCACCTCACACTGCTCTGCATTGATCCCCATCTGCCATAAACCTGAACACTACAACAACGTGTGATTGTCCTGTCAGAGTTCCAGAACTGTCCTCCATAGACTTCAGAGTTCTTCCAGGTTCGGTGCCGTCTACAAACATTGAGATTGTTATAGCGTCACAGTCGCCATGAAACAACTGAAATCCTGCCCCACACACACGAGTGTGAGCAAGTGTAGTACTGATATATTCCTATGGACAAAGTCGAATAATGACATACTGTCAATGAAGCAACAAAAGTCCTGACACACACCAGATAGAACAAATGAAATATTGACAAACCACAGAGCAAGAGTAATCCGGATAGATCCCACTTATTGATATTCATCAGGGTATAATGTGATGAAGTTGAAAGCGTGTGCTCTACCTTCAAGAGAGAGGTAATGCTGTTCTGAACTGAGAGCTTACAAGCATTGCAGACTACATATGAGAGGATGGCAGACCCAGAAACAATATATTGCTATAGAGCTGGAGTCGGGTAATAAGCAGGTAAGAGAAAGGGGGGTCCCAGAGTTGTGAATAGTCCATGTAAAATATTCACTTTCAGAGTGAAAAAAAAATTGATGTTTTTATTTAAACAATAGAATTTGGGAGTTCTCTGCCACTCATATTTTAACAGTTTACGAGGCGAATTGAGCATTTCTTTATGTTTCATTTAAGTTACCAATGAGCTTCACGTAGTGCCCTAACCATCCCCGTGTGTGTATCTGTGTGTCTCTGTGTGGGGCAGGTCTGGCAGTATCTGTGGTGCTTAAAGTGATGCAATGCCACCCTCTGCTGACCTCCACACGCCACTGCACAGGCATTGGCAGAGGGTGAAAACCAACAGGGATTCATTCAGAGAGGGGGAGGGAGAGGGCAGCTGCTCACAGTACCATCCAAACTGATGTCTTATCTGTGGACTGATCTAAATGTTCTTTAAACGTTGTAAGTGCCCCTGCTTTCACCACTTCCTCTGGAAGTTCATTCCACACACAGGCCAGCTTCTGTCTAACATAATTACCTCTCATGACTTTTGTAAATCTTTTTTCCTCGCACCTTAAAAATCCCTCAGTTTTGAATCCTCAACTCTCGAGAAAAGACGTCAGCCCTTCAGCTTCTCTGTAACCCTCATTATTTTATAAACCTCCGTAAAGTTACTGCTTAATCTCATATTCTTCAGCGAAAAAAGTCCCAGCCTATCCAGCCTCTCCTTATAGCCTCTTCTTTCCCAGCAACATCCAGGTTAATCTGTTCTCAATCCTCTCCAGCTTAATAATATCAACGTCAGTAATATCAAAGTGAATAATCAAGGTGTTTTCTAAGGGTACGGGGAGTCCAAAAGTAGAGGACATAGACTTAAGGTGAGAGGGGAAACATTTAAAAGTGACCTAAGGGGCAGCTTGTTCACCCAGAGGTGGTGTGTCTATGGAATGAGTGGGCAGGGTGATCGGACTGGACACAGTATTCCAGAAGAGGTCTCACCAATGTCCTGTACAACCACAACATGACATCCCAATTCCGATACTCAAAGGTCTGTCCTATGAAGACATGTGTGTTAAACACCTTCTTAACCACACTATCTATATGAGATGCAAATTTTAAAGAATTAAACCTGACGGCCTAGTTTTCTGTACTACAGCACTGCCAAAGGCTCTACTTTTAATTATATAGGTCCAGCTGTTGTTTGATTTACCAAACCCAATACCTCGCATTAATCCAAACTAAACTCCATCAGCCACCCCTCAGCCCAGTGAGTGATATTATTGTCACCTCATCCTCCCCCTTCAATTTTAAAATGCACATCCGTCTCCAGGATGCCTACACACTCCGGCCTTGATTTTCACAAAGACCCTGAGCTTGGGTTGCCTTGTCTGGTTCGGGGGAGGAGGGACAGATTGCAGACACAGTCAGTGGGGAGGAGAGGCTGGACAGTAATCAGCGGCCTGGTGTCATTTCATGGTTTTAGGAAAAGGGGAGTCGCACGTGAGACTTGGGTAAGAGTGATCGGTGTTTTGGGGTCAGAAATTAAGCTCATCCTTCATCTCTGGTGTTCAGTAATAAATATCTATTTGAGACCCTTCATTGGGCAGAGTGTGGCTGCAGGATCTATTTCCTTAATATTGCAGACTACAGATAATAGCATTTAAAGATGTTTATAGTTAATTTCGATGGCACAGCGCGTACACTCAATATCCTACAGTTGAGACAAATATCTTGCATTTGTTTAACAATACAAAGTGTTGTTTGTAATTCAGTAATGGTAACATGATTATAATAAATCCACACCAAGCTGAAAGTGGGCACTAAAATATGACCCAAAATCTGGGTATGGTAGTGTGGTGGGTCGTGTCCCTGTCTCTGAGCCAGAGCTCTGGATTTGTTTCCAATTCCTGAACTTGTGTGGTAGTGTTCCTAGCTCTGGGATAGAAGTCCTGGATTCAAGTCCTGCCTATTGCAGAGGTATGTCCCAGCATGTCAGGACAGTCTGATGAACAAACACACAGGATAATACTGTTACAGCTTTATGGGTATTGCTGAGTGATGCTAGTATCCCACCTCCGGGCACAAAGGTCCAGGCGTAAATCCCACAGAAGTGTCTCAGGAAACATCTGAACTAACTGATTAAATTGGATTTAGAATTGTGACTTGATGGAGAAGGAAGAGGTGTCAGTATTGCATTTCAGAATTTAGGGCCAGGATGACTGAAAGTACAGCTATTCGTGTTGATTGGGATCACATTTTTCAGCAGTAAAGGTTTATAAAGTCAAAATGGCCATGGATAAGGTGAGTAGTGAGGGGTTTTTCCCCAGGTTAGGGGCGTCCAAAACTAGAGGGCATTGATGGAAAGTGAGAGGGGAAAGGTTTTGAGGAGGCCTAAAGAGCACCATTTCACACAGAGGGTGGTGTGCGTATGGAATGAGCTGCCAGAGGAAGTGGTGGAGGTTGGTACAACGACAGCATCTGGGTACTGAGAGACCTGGCGAGCTTTTCCAGCAATTTCTGTTTTTCTTTTAAAAATGCATTCAGTTTAACACAGGCATTTTGAATAAATTAAACATTCTTAAATTTTAATGACGCAGGCACATATAAACATATCTTCAAGTTGACCGAGACCATTTTCTGCGAAGGGTATGGCTCTGTGTATGACAGCAGCAGTGATGCACCGACATGCAACAGGGAATGTGATGGAGACATAGTTTGGACAATGTACAAGGAGACCTCACATGGACCAGTTTGGGAGAGGATGACATTACTGTTTTATTCAACTCAGAGAGGGAGAAAATGTAATCTGCCTGAGAAGGAATGGCCTATTGCACTCTCTCCTCATTTGTTCCTCATCACAGCAATGTGTGCGAGCTAAAAAAAAAAACCTCTACAGTCATTGTTACCTTTCTTATTTTATGGAATCCCTGCAGTGTTGAAGCAGGACCTTCAGCCCAACGAGTCCATACCAACCTTCCTAACCCATTTCTCTATATTTACCCCTATATTTGCACATAACCTAGAAATCCCTGAACACTATGGACAATTTAGCATGACCAATCCACCGAACCTACACAGTTTGTGGTAGGAAACTGGATCACCCATTAGAAGCTCACACAGACAAGGGGCGAATGTGCAAACTCCACACAGACAGTCACCCAACGCTGGAATCGACCCCAAGTCCCTGGTGCTGTGAGGCAGCAGTGCTAACCACCGTGCTACCCTTTGGGTGATCCCTGACCAGAATTCACTGGAATCTACTCACTGCCGAAAGCAAAGGGAATTCAGCCAAATCCAAACTCCCCCAGGATAAAATGCCATTGCGAGCAGCTTGTGTGAGTACAATATCTTCAGAAGCAGAATAACGTTTTGGACAATCTCACAATTTTTCCTTTGTCATGAGTTCCAATAATATTTGGACCACGTTCTTTCAAGTTAAAATTACAGAGATTTTGTGTGTGTGTGTGTCTGTGTGTGTGTGTGTGTGTGTGTGTGTGTGTGTGTGTGTGTGTGTGTGTGTGTGTGTGTGTGTGTGTGTGTGTGTGTGTGTGTGTGTGTGTGTCTGTCTGTGTGTGTGTGTGTGTGTGTGTGTGTCAGCATTTTTAGAAAGGGAAATATTGATTATATAATTGCAATACTCAAAGAGTTTGCCATTCGTCTTTCCATCATAGTTTGAGGAACATTGCTCTGGATCATAAACTTGTTGTTTTAGCAGATTAAAGAAACTAGCCTGACTTGTTACTAAAACTGACCCTGACCCAGTCTGAGACCGATATCATCGGCCATATCACCAACCTGGTTGCATTTAACATTTGTTGTAAGCAGTGGAGGAGTGGGACTAGAAAAGGAAACAGTGACCAAAAAGCCGGGGAACTCTAGGCGGGTGAGCCTGATGTCAGTGGTGGGTAGGTTGTTGGAATAGATTCTGGGGGATAGCATTTACATACATTTGTGAAGGCAAGGGCTGATCGGGGTAGACAACGTGGCTTTCTGCATGGGAAATCATGGCTCGTTAATTTGGTTGAGTTTTTTGAAGAGGTGATAAAGAAGATTGATGAAGGCAGTGTGGTAGACATTGTCTATATGGACCTCAGCAAGGTGTTCATTTCAAGAATAAAGAACAAAGAAAATTTCCAGCCCAGGAACAGTCCCTTCGCCCTCCAAGCCTGAGCCGATCCAAATGTACTGTCTAAATCTGTCTGTCAATTCCTCAGCATATGTGCCCCTCTGCTCCCACCTACTCATGCATCAGTTCAGACGCATCTTAAATGATTCGACCGTGCCTGCCTCTACCATCTCTGCTAGCAACGTGTTCCAAACGCCCACCACCCTCTGTGTGAAGTACTTCCCCCTTAAACATTCAACCTCTCACTTTGAAGGCACGACCTCTCGTTATTGAATCCTTCACCCTGGGAAAAAAGCTTGTCCCTGTCCATCCTGTCTATACCCTTCATGATTTTGCAAACTTCAATCACGTTGCCCCCCCCCCCCCCATCTCCCTTTTTCTAGTGAAAATAAACCTAACCTACTCAGCCTGTCTTCAACGCTAGTATTTCATTCTGATTGGTAGACACATTCGTAAGTTTCAGTCACATGGGATACAGAAGAAGCTAGTCACAATTGGCTTGAAGAAAGAGGGATATTTTTTCAGACTGGTAATTGTCAGCAGCAGTGTGCTGCAAGAAACAGTACTGAGTTCACTGCATTTCATCATTTATGTAAAGGATTTAGATGTGAATATTGGGGCCATAGTTAGTAAGTTTACAGATAACATCAGAAAGGTGGTGTAGTGGATTACCTCAGAGGACAACAACACCACAAATTGATGGGACAAAGGGGCAAGCAGTGACAGATGAAGTTTAATTTAGATAAAGACGAGGTTTTGCAATTTGAGAAGGCAAATCAGGGCATAAATTATATACTTAATGGTAAGGTCCTGCGGAGTGTTGTGGAACAAAGAGACATAGGACTGCAGGTACATTTTTCCTTGAAAGTGCAGTCGCAGGTAGACAGAGTGGTGCAAGACACATTTAGCACATTTGCCTTAATCACTCAGAGCATTGAGTATAGGAGTTGTGGTGGCATATTGCATCTGTACAGGATATAGGTGAGGCCACATTAGGATTACTGCGTACAACTCGATTTTCTGCAGAAATGACTTACCCGGATGTTCCAGGTCTGGAGGTTTGAGCTTTAGGGAAAGACTGATTAGTTTGAGGTGTTTCCACCTGGAGTGTCAGAGGTTAAGGGGTGACATTATAGAGGTTTGTAAAACTACCAGGGGCATGGATATTCTGAACAGCCACGCTCTGCTCTCCAGGATAGGCGAGTCCAGAACAGGAGAGCATAGGTTGGAGGGGAGAGGGCGAATGATTTAGAAGGGACCTGAAGTTAAATGTTTCACACAGAGAGTGGTGTGTGTACAGAAAGTGCTGTCAGAGAAAGTGGTGAAGGTGGTTACAATCGCACATTTAAAAAGTATCTGAGAGGAGGGATATTGGCCAAATGCTGGCAAATGGGACTGGATCAGATTTGATATCTGATCGGAGTGAACAGATTGGACTAATGGGTCTGTTTCTGTTCTGCATGACTCTCTGATTCTATAAGAGGGATGGCGAAAAATTCTGAAAGGGTCATTCAATTCGGAATTCTCTTCACTGGAAGTTTATCGTGCCTCTGAGTTCACATTGATTGAAAGCTGGGTTAGGTAAATATTTGACAGAGAAATGAGTCATGCACAATGGATGCATACAGGAAAGTGGGGCTGAGACCACATCCTGATCAGCCACAATCTTAGTGCCTGGTGGAGAAGGCTCAAAGTATCTAATGACCCACTCCTGTTCCTCAGTCCCATGTTTTTGTGTTCCATTCAGCCCCGCATACCTGCTAGACAGGAACGGTTGAAGGCTACGTACTGCTATAATCTGGTGCAAAGAAACAGAGGAGACCATTCAGCCTCTCAAGACTGTTACACACGCTTTGAGGTGATTTGGGAAATGTAATTGGAAAACACAGACTGGGTATGAACGAGGCGTCATCTCTCTTTACAGAGCTTCCCCTCTCTGCAACTTGTGCTTCATTTGTTGGTCATGTTGTAAACCCAGATTCACTGAGAATGCATCCCCTATACTGCAGCCAGCGATGGTTCACAACATCCTTTGGGCTTCCTGAATGCAAAATTCAATAACAAGCATTCATTGAAATGATTCCCACTCACTTTCCAATAACGGAATGTGAGTACATCAGAAACAGGGGCAAGTCATTCACTCCCCAAGCCTGCCTTGTCCTTCACTAAGATTGTGGCTGATCTGCTCTCGGTCTGAAATCCTCTTTATTGCCCAATTCCTCATAGCCCTCATCTCTCTGAAAGGTCAATATCTATCTACCTCATCTTCAAGCACTTTCAGTCATCTAGCTCCCCAACACACTTGAGAAAAGAAATCCTGACATTCAATACCACCTGTTTGAAGAAAACACTTGCTGCTCCTATATTATGGCTTATTGATGTGAACAAAAGAGATTGACACACGGGTTGAGGTAAAAATGACTGGCCCTGATATCAAGGCAGTGGTTGACTTCTGTTGACATCAAGGAGCTTAACAAAACTGGACTTAATGGGAATCAGAGTAAACTCTCCAGTGTTTGGAGTCAAACATGGCACAACGGAAGATGTTCATCATCTCAGTCCTAGGTCACCTCTGTGGGAGATCCTCAGGGTAGCTTCCTCTTCACAAACATCTTCAGCTGCTTCATCCATGTTTCCCCACCACCACCCCCATCCCCACCCTCCCCACCATAAGATCAGAAGTGGGTATAGTCACTGAAGATTCCACAATGTTCAGATCATTTTATGCCCTGTCAGCTCCTGAACTGGTCTGTGTCCATGTGCAGCAAAACCCAGACTCCATTGAGATTTGTGCTGTTGAAGTGTCTGTAACATTCATGTAACAGCACTGCCGGACACTGCACATTGCCACAGTAAAACAAGAGTTCATTCAGCATCTAACGTTGGTTTCACAGGAATATGAGGAAGCCATTCAGCCCATTGAAACTATTGGAGAAGAAGAGGGACAGCCCATTCAGTGGCTGCAGCCTATTACTCAGGAAGAGAAGGAGTCTAGTGTGATGGGCCACACCAGAGCCCCTCGAAAATATTTGAAGGCGGTAGCCTAGACTCTAATGTTTTCTTATTTTAAAGGAAATGTAAAATGTCTGTTCCAGATGCAATGCAACTGGTCAAACTACTCGGTGGTAAGCAAAACACCATTTTTTTAAACATGAAAGATGAAATAAAACCAAAGAAAGAGGAATTTAGAATAACGTAATTCTATTGGACAGCTTCACAGAATAATCGTTTTAGGAACTATTACTAATGAACTAGTCCAACATAGGAAATTCCCATAAACACAGCCCTTGGCAAAAAGGAAAATTCAGGAATTGAAAATAGCATCAAGAGAATATTCAGAGAGTAGCTGCTAGGAGACGCTCCCTGAAGCTTCCAACTCTGTGGAGACCCCTATAGTTTCTGATGTAACTGAGAAACCAAAACCCAGAGATCCTAATCTGTGAGAGCTGGCCACGCCCATTCAGACTGAAATAAAATAAACCCAAGGCCTTGTTAGCTGTTTACTCAAGTGGTCTGAACTAGCCAGCTTGGTAACAATCGTTTAATCTCTCTCTTAAAATAAACCAGGACAAAATAACCTCTTAAAGCTGCAGCATTGTCACACTTGTCAGCAGATCGAACTGTCAAACAGGAACCAGAGGTAACCCAGTCAGGCCCCTGTCCTTGTCCAATCGGACGAGGAAGAAGCCAGTCAGTCCCTTGAGCCACTTACACAGGAATAGTAGGAGGCCATTCCCACCTCAGTGCCCTTACACGGGGGCAGAATGAGGGAATTTATGCTGATTCCAGATGAATGTCTTATGCCCGAAACGTCGGTTCTCCTGCTTCTCGGATACTGCCTGAACTGCTGTGCGTTTCCAGCAATCGACTCTCTACTCTGATCTCCAGCATCGGCAGTCCTCACTGTCTCCTAATTGATGCTCTAACATGAACAAGTGAAGCAGAGGCTGCACAGACAGACTGCTCCACGTTGTTCCTCCTGGCTCCATTGCTCAAAACACACGCGCGGGACTTTAATGTGGTTTTCTAGCTTGAGCAGGGAAGCCATCTGTCTTGTATGAAGTCTCAAGAAGGCATATTTCATCTCCGAGAAGCCAGCCTGGTGTTTTCTATGTAGGGCAGAAGCTGTTGGGAAAAGCTACCTGTTTCAGATGGAAGGTATTGAGGCTGCTGTTGGGGATTGTGAGCAATCTGACGTTCAGTACGGGTTCACACGCCGACTGCACAATAACGTGTGGAGAGTTAATTTAGGCATATAAACTATTAGGATAGCCACGTTAGACTGATGAATGAACTCACTAAGTTCAAATAATGCTGACCTTGCTCATATTGATATTGCCTTGTGCACGTCCTGTTCAATGTAACCTGTGCGCCTTACTCTGTCCAAGTCTATTTCCACCCTATGATCTGCCTGGCCATGCTTCCTATGATCTGTCTCCACTGCTCATAAATAAAATTTTCCCCTGTACTGAGGTACACGTGGCAATAAATCAAAACAATCAGTCCTGGGTAAAGTATGGAATATCTCTACCTGTCAATGTCTCTTTTGGAAATAAGTGATCGCTGTTACTCATGTTTCAGCGTCACCATTTCTTCGTCTCTCACAGCTCTACAGATTAAACACTCATCTTATTCACTTTATTCTCATGATACCATTACACATGTCTGTGGTAAGAAGATCATCCATTACAAATGAGATCAAATCTGTAGAGAGTGCTCCAAATACTCCCTCAGCAAGGCTCTACAACAGCCGGAAGATGGCTTTACTTATGTACTCGAATAATCTTACAATGAAGGACAGCATACCATTGACTGCACCCATTACTTACACAGGGTTTGATTCGGAGCAATCAGCATAAACTTGTGAGTGGGAGATCATGCTTCCCAAATTTCTTAGAGTTCTTTGATGAAGTGACCAAGAAGGTTGATGTGGGCAGAACGGTAAATGTAGTCTCTATGGATTTCAGTAAGCACTTTGATAAGTTTCCACATGGCAGGCTGCTCTGGAAGGTTCCATCACGTGGAATGCTGGGCGATTTGGCCAATTAGAAACACAGTTGGCCTGTTAGTAGGAAGCAGAGAGTTAAGTGAAAGGATGCTTGTTAGACTGGAGGCTGGGTCCATAGCTGTTTGTTATCTACGATTTTGTTGAGAATGTACAAGCCATGATTAGTAAGTTTGCAGATGACACTAAAATAAATGGTAGAGCGATCAGTGAGGAAGTTTATCATAAATTGCAGCAGGCCCTTCATCAGGTGGGCATGTGGGCCGAGAAATGGCAAATGGAATTTAGTATAGAAGTGTGAGGTCTTTCATTTTGTAATCTCAAATCAAGGTAGGAGTTCCATGCTGCATGGGAGCAACCTACGGGGTATAGTGGGCAGAGAGACCTTAGCGTTCAGGTGCATGGTTCCCTGAGAGTGGAGTCTCAGGTAGACAGGGCAGTGAAAAAGGCATTTTGGACACTGGCCTTCATCAGGCAGGACATTGAGTATAGAAGTTGGGAATTTATATTGCAGTCACACAGGACTTTGGTAAGGCCGCACTTGGAGTATTGTGTTCAGTTTTGTTACCTTGTTATTGGGAGGATGTAATGAAATTAGAAAGAGTGCAGAAGAAATTTACAAGGACGTTGCCAGGACCCAATGGTTTGAGTTATAGGGAGAGGTGGGACAAGCTAAGACCTTTTGTTTAGAGTGTAGGAGAGTGAGGGGGGACCTTATAAAGCTGCATAAGATCATGTGGAATATGGATAGGGTGAATGCTCTCAGTCTTTTCCGAAGTTTAGAAAATCGAGGACGAGAGGGGATCAGTTTAAGTTTAAAGGGGAAGGAATAAAAGGGAACCTGAGGGGCCATTTCTTGACAGAGGATGATACGCGGATGAGCTGCCAGCAGATGTGGCTGAGGGGGCACATTAACAACATTTCAAAAGCATTTGGATAAATATGTGGATCGGAAAGGACTGGAAGGATATGGGCCAACTGCAGCGAAATGGGGTTAGTGTGGATGGACATTTTCAAAGTGGAGTCAAACCCCTCTGTTAATTACAACCAAAGCCCCATAAAAGCTCGCCTCACGTCATAATCTGTTAAAATATGAATGGCACAGACCTCCTACATTCCACTAATTAGACAAAAATTAGCAAGTTATTTTCTTAACTTTAATAGTAAACACTAAACAACAACTATTCACAAATACAAGCCCCTCTTGTATTAGCTACTTACTATCTGACTCTGTAAAAATATGCTGTTCCAACAACCCACATATTAAACTTTACAATCTCAAGACCACACAGTCTCCATCTTCCCCGCTGTATTCACTCTTCCAGCTGCTGATCTTCCTGGGTCATGTTTTGTTTACTGCAAGTAGGTTTGACATGAACATGTATCTTTGATAGAGAGTGTTAGAGATGGCCAGTTAGCACTCCTGCTCTACAGCAGTTACTCTGTTGTTGGATAGCAGTGGCTCTCCCTCTAGTGTTCAAAATGCTGGGTTTATATAATCCCCATGATATAATAATTCACATAATTTGATTGCTTTCCAGGTGTCCAAACAATAATATTCACATTCCGTTGGCTTCTGGTATTCTGAGCGTTAGTTAAACACTTTGGTTATATTTGAATTGTTGTCAAAACAGCAACCAAAACTCAGCTATCCATTTCCTAGCTAATTGTTACATGTGGAACAGTCTGACCTTTAGCTGGCATCTGTGGCTGTACTTTCTATTCAGCAAAACCCATTCTGTCTCAAAGTGACGGACATCCTTTTGGCTTCATAACACCTCCCCACTTCAGGAAAAGAAAACATGAACCAGCAGAATGAAAAGGCGGCTTCATTTTTTCTCCTCTAATTCTTAATCCTATTATTATGAAATACAAAAGTATTCATCTCAGCTATACCATGCATATTAATTCTGCATACATATATAACACTGCAATAAGTCAAATCTTATCTCAACTTTTTCCTTTAAATCCGCGATAACGCATCTGCTATCACATTTTAGGACCAACAGCATGTACATTTTGTAAGTTTAATGTCGGTAAGATAAGACTCCAATGAAATAGTTTCGTATTCTGGACATTACATATTCAAAAAAAATGCGAGAGGTTTGTCGTTGTCCACAACCATCTCCGTCAATTCCTTTGTCATATAAACATTAAAATTTTGTCAGTCCAGTGCAAAACTTAATCATTCTTTTTCAATAATGGAGATTTTGCATATTTTTTTTCTGGTTGATAGAGTTTTTTCGACATGTAGCCAATTGGCGATTCAATTCCATGGTCATCTTTCTGTATCAATACATCTCTGACCCCTATATCCCTAGCATCTAACACAATTATCAAAGGGTTTCAAAATATTTGGTGTAGATAAAACTGGTGCAGTGATAAATCCTGCTCTAAAAGTCTCAAATGCTTCCTGCCATTGTTCTGTCCAGCACAATTCTGTGTTCTTCTTTAATAAATCCATCAGTGGTGCCAATATGCTGCTGAAGTTTGGAACAAACTTCCGATAGAATCCACTCAGTTCCAAAAATCATGCACCTCTTTCTTCGAGGATGGTCATGGAAATTCATCAAAGCGCTTCGTCTTTGTGTTTCATGGGGTCAACCTTCCATGTCCAATGTAATGCGCTGAGAACGTCCCCTCTGCCTTCGTGAATTCTGTTTTCTTTAAGTTTATTACCAAGTTTGCTTCTTGTAATCATTCAACATGCACTGCCAACTGTAACATGTGATCTTTCAATCACTTGCTAAAGATCAGTACATCATACAGATAAATTGCACAATTTGTTCATCTGTCCGCAACTCTGTTCCTGAGTCTTAAATGTGGCTGGAGCATTATTCATTCACATGACATACTCGATAAAGTTTTTGTCATATCCGGTACCTTTACCAGATAGTTTAACTGACTCAACATTTTTTTTAATTTGAAAGGGGCCACTAAACCTGGCTTTGAAGGGATTTCCGACTACTGGTGGCAGTACTTATACGTCATCCCTACAGGAAATCGTCAAAGTTTCAGAGTTTTTTATCTGCCACCTGCTTCATTCTATACTGTTCCCTCTTCAGGTGCTGTTTGGCTACTCACCTACTCCATCTAATCTCTCCCTCAACTCACATACATAATCCAAGTGTGAGATATTTGGCTTTGGTCCTGTCAATTTATATTTGATTAATTTAAAAGGACCTCTCACTTCATGTAGGAATATTAACTCAAAGGAAGTAAACTGAGTAGATTTATTTGGGGCATCTCCGATGGCAAGCAAGTTAATGGGACACATTTATACCAATCATTCAGGCAATCTTGACAATACGTTGATAACATGGACTTCAGTGTCTGATGCTAACTTTCCAAGGCTCCCTGGGATTCAGGATGGGAAGCCCTTGATTTGAAGTGCTGTATGCCTAAGCTATCCATGACTTCCTTAAACAGCTGAGCGGTAAAATGAGACCCTTGGTCTGACTGAATCTCTCTGGGCAGCCCACAGCGATTAAAGAAAGATACCAACTCCTCCACCACCCTGTTTACCTTAACACTGCAATAATGGAATTGCCTCTGGAAATCTGGTGGACACATCCATTATGGTCAGCAAATATTGGTTTCCCCTTTTATTTTATAAAGGGCAGCTTTATAATTAATCATAACCCACGTGAAATGTTATTCAAATGCAAGAATTGGCAATAAAGGTGCTGGTTTTAACACTGCCTGTGACTTACCTACGATGTGACATGCACGATGTACAACAAAAATTAACCACGTTCTTGTGCATTCCAGGCCACTAGAAATGCTTCCGTACCTTAGCCTGAGTCTTCTGTACATCTGGGTGACCATCTGCAATTAGTTCTTATGCTAACCATAATGCTATATGCTGCCGGTAACACAATCTGGTGCACTTCAGTCCATTTCCCTTCTGCACTGACCTATCGTGGTTTCCGTTTTAATTTTAGGATTCTATCTTGAAGTTAATAATGTTCGACAATACATTCTGATTCCTCTCTCTCTCTCTCTCTGTATATGTTGTACGTCCATTAGCCTTTCGGGATTAAACACCTCTGCCTGTTCAGGTTTTTCCTGCAGGTGGGGTAAGATGGTGATAGGTTGGAGAGGAGGGTGAAGTGGAAAGGTGGTAGGACAGTTGGTAACTTCAAACGATACAGTATGAACATCAACTTCACCAATTTCCAAATCTCCCTTCCCCAACGTCATCACAGATCCAACCGTTCAAATTAGCACCGCCCTCTTGAACTGGTCTAATTGTCCATCTTCCTTCCCACCTATCGACTCCACCCTCCCCTCCGACATGTCACTATCACTCCCACCTACATCTTCCTATCGCCCTCCCAGTGACCCTCCCACCAGCCCAGCTTCTGCCCTCCTATTTATCTTTCAGCCCCTCCCCCCCCCCCCCCCCCCCACCACAATCCTGATGATGGCTTTATACCTGGTATTTCGACTGTTCTGCTCTTAGTAGCTGCCTGATCTGTTGTGCGTTTCTGGCACCTCACTTCTCAACTATGAGAGTCTGAGCAGTATCTCACAAAATTATTATTTATTGTCCTCCCTCCAACCCGCGCCCCCCCCCCCCAACACCTTCCGAGTAAACTTTATCCACAGAGGCGAATTCTTTATCGAGACCAGACACTGACTCTATACCTAGGCTGTGCACTTACCTGTAGCTCTTTGGAGATTCTGCGTCTTCTTTACCAGGTTCACTAATGCCACTGGCTTAACCTCTTTTACCGCATCTTTTCCCAAAGTGTTTTTGTTCAACGCCCAGCACGGTGTGTCCCAGCTTACTGCAGTGAAAACGTCTTTTCCCAGTGCCCTTCTTAAACCATCGGCACTGTAATTCTATATGTTCCACTCCCTTATAGTGAGAACACCTGAGGCCTTTCACCACCTTTCAACCCTCTTGAGCTTATTTTTCACCTTGGTAAACTATTGCCAATGTGCTTTACTCTACGTTTTGCAGTGTAGGATCTCCCCTTATCCCAATTTCTATCCCTCACAGGATGAAAATCCTCCCAGAAGCTAAATTTCATCTCATGCACCAATACATATTTACCTGCCATTTCTACCGCGCTTCTCACTTCTTGAACTTTCTGTTCATTCACATGAATTCTTACCATCTCTGGAAGTGAGTCTTTAAACTCCTCCAGCAGAATAATCTCCCTTCGAGCCTCACAGGTATTATCCATTTTTATGGCCCGCACCCATCTATCAAAATGTCTGTGTTTAATTCTTTCAAAGTCAACACAAGTCTGACCTGATTCTCTCTTAATTTTTCTGAACATCTGTCTATATTCTTCGATTACCAATGCATAACCACTCAAAATAGTTAGATTTACATCTGCATAATCTCTTGAGCCGTCATCTGATAGTGCTGCACATACCTCACTAACTGTGCCCACCAGCTTAGTCTGAACTAGCATTACCCACAAGTTCACTGGACACGCCATCTCCTGAGCCTTTTTTTTCAAACAAAATCAAAGAAGTTTTGAATTTTTTTTTCACTGAAATATGGCAAGGTATTAACATAGTTGTATACATCCCTATGTTCTCCTTTCATCTCCATCCTGTTAATTTAACTTTCTTGTCTAATTCCCAACTTCTGAATTTCAAATTCGCTCTCTCTTTCTTTATCCTCTCTTTCTCTTTCTTCTCTCTCTGTTTCCGTCTCTTTCTTTATTTTCTAACTTCAGTTGCCATATTTGCAATTTAAGTTTTTTTTTTCTAACTCTACTGCACTTATCTGTTTCTCTGATACACCAAAGAGCTTGACCAACTCCATTACAATTTCAGCTTTCCTTTTGTACCTGGTTAAACCCAATTCCAACCTATTTGCTAATTCTAAAAATATTCCTTCTTCTGTCTTTGTAAACTTTCTTGGCAAATTTGGGGACCTCTTTAGTAATGGTAAAAGCCATTTCTCTCACTTTTAATTTAACCATCCACCCGAGCTACAAATCTTCTCACAAACTTTGAACAAGTTTACAAAATTAAATGAATTTTCCCACCGGTTTTATTTGAAGATCTAGGTCATTAATTTCCACGTGTTGGAATCTGCTGGGACCTTTTGTACCCCAAATCTGTTCAAATCTGTCCAAATGCCATACGGCAAGGTACCAAACTGTAATGACATCAATGTCTAACCTCTCTGTTGATTAAAACCACGCACCCAGAAAAGCTCACCTCACATCATAATCTATTAAAACATGAGAACTCCCAAATTCCATTAATAAAAGTAAAATAACAGTTTATATGTATGCAAGTTAGCTTGTTGTGCTTGAAGGTTTGTTTTCAGATGTTTCGACACCATGACTAGGTGACATCTTCAATGAGAGTCTCCGCTGAAGCACTGGTAGTATGTCCTATTTATAGGTCTTGGTTTTTAAGGTGGGTGATGTCATTTCCAGTTCTTTTGTTTTACAAGGTAGATAGGATCTAAATTTATGTGTTTATTGGTGGACTTCTGATTAGAATGCCATTCCTCTAAGAACGTCCTTGCGTGTCTTAGGATGCGTGCGTTTTTCCAAATCAAAGTGATGCTTTTCTTTGTCGGCATGTATGGAACATCGTGGCAATGTCATGTCTTTTGGTGGCCAGTTGGTGTTCATGTATCCTGTTAGCACGACAACAGGACCATTTCAATGGCGGAAAAATAATGTTATACACACTGTTTAATCAATGTGTATGTGTAGATAAGAAACATTTTTCATATGTGCACAACAGTCTAAATGAAAAACGGAGACACAGTTAGCGAAAAATGATGCACATACCAGCACATGATGTATAAATTTTATAAAACATTATTTGATGCTCATCTAAAGTGATACATTCCCCTTCTCTAAATGTTCCCTTCTTTTCTGGAATTCTCGATTCTAATCTCTCATTCTTATCAGGATGTGTGTCATAAATTCTTGCTTCTGGTATCCCAACTTATTTCAGTTAATCCAATTTCTATCGGGAATTCAATATATTGGTCTTCTGGGTTCTTTCCAAAGTCTGTCATATCATTGGAGATAAAACTTCTGCCATCAGACGCAGCATTTGAACACAATGCTCTATTATACATGCACTACATAAAGGACCACAGTACACAGGCAATGCCAAAACATTGAGGGATGTACATTTAAACCTTTCAATAATCATGTATCTCATTTTTCTCATTTCCTCATCTATATCCTATCTCTCGTTCTCTCTTTGTGTCTAGTTCAGAAATTTTCCAATTATTCTTCACATCCCTTCTCTCAAAACTCCTCCTTTTGGTTTATATCTATTGCTGTGTTCTTGATGTAATGTGATTATAATTGAGCAATGCAACGACAATGACATGTGGGCGGTTCTGGACAGAGTTAATTGGAAGGGGAGATGAACAGGAAAGACCATGGCGCAGCAATGGCAGGAGTTTCTGGGGATAATTCGGAGGATATCAGAAATTCATCCCAAAGGAGATGAAACATACTCATGGGAGGACAAGGCAACAATGAGTGATAAGGCATCAAACCAAAAGAGGAAACATAGAATGTGATGAAGATGATTGGGAATACAGGGAATTCATTGGCTCTGAAACTACATAAGGCTGGAATCACTGACACTACAGAGCTCTGAATCATATACACGGAGAGAAACAGAGGGAAACACATTCAACTCAAACACAGATGACATTACTGAAGGAAAACTGTAGATGAATTAAGTAATTGCATTAAAATCAGTTAAATGCTTTTGCGGAATGTGTCAGATTGAAAGCATGACCCGGGGAGAGACCCTCAGCAGAATGAGAGTATGAAAATTGAAGTATTTCCACATCAGAAACCAGATTAGGTCACTGAGTAGAGGACTGATGGGTGAGTGGGTCTCAGTGAGAATTGGGGAACAGACAGCAGAATTGCACTGCAGATATTGCAGCTCAAAATTGCATATTTATATAGTGCTGTAGACCACAGCAGCAGGAGACGCAGAACAGCATTCACCCACAACCTGTAACATTTTTGCCCAGGGATAATCTCCTCACTCTGTCATTAACATCAACACGACATATGTTTTAGGAATGACTGTGGGTGAACATGACAGGGTGAGAACCTTGTGAACCTAAACGTGATGCTAACACATTAAAGCTACCACACTTGACAAACAGATCTGATTGAAGATCTGCAGTCCTGCCACATTCAGTCATAAATAGTGATGAAGATTAAACAAATGACTGGAGGAGAGGATTCCATAAGTATCCCCATACTGCATAACAGAACTGCCCTGAACACCAGTGTAAAACACAAGGATGTAGTATCTGCACCATTCTCAGCCAGAAATGCTGAGTGGATGATCCAACTCACTCTCGTCATGATGCCCACAGAATCACAGATGCCAGTCTTCAACCAATTCGATTCACTACACGTGACATGAAGTATACATTAGATACAACAAAGGCAATGGGCCCTGACACCATTCCTGCAATAGGACTGAAGACTTGTGCTGCACAACAAGCCGTGTCCCTGGGGAAGCTGTTTCACCAATGGCAATGTGGAAAATTTACATCTGGCTTGATGGTAATTGTTGTGAGGGGGTATGCTAGGTCATGAGGTTGTGGGGGAGTACAATTCTGCTGCTATTGCTGATCCATAGCAACTATGGAAACCAAGACTTTAGCTGTTAGGTCTGTTTAAGACTGTCTTATTTAGCACGGTGATAGTGCCACACAAAATTATGCAGGTTATTCTCAATGTGAAGGTGCAGCTTTGTCTATACAATCACTCTGCGGTTGTCACTCTAATCGAAAGTGTCATGGACAAATTCTTCTGCAACTGGCAGATTAGTAAGGATGTGGTCAAGGATGTATTTTCCTCTTGTGGGTTCCTTCACCAGCTGCCACAGACCCAGTCTCGCAGGTATATCCTTTCAGACCCGAACAGCTCAATTAGTAATGCTGCTGTCGAGTCACTCTTGGTGGACATTGAACTCGCCACCCAGAGTACATTTTGCGCCCTTGCCACCCTCAGTGCTTCCTCCAAGTATTGGTAAGCATGGAGGTATACTGATTCGTCAGTTGAGAGAGGTTGGTACATGGTAATCAGCAGGAGGTTTCCTTTATCATGTGTAAACTAACGCCATGAGACTTCGTGGGATACAGAATCACTGTTGAGGACTACGAGAGCAATTCCCTTCCAACTGTATCCCATTGTGCCGCCTCATCTGCTGTGTCCGTCCTGCTGGTGAGACAGGAGAGATCTGGGAAGGTGATGGGAAGTCTGGGACATGGTCATGTTCACAGAATCATACCTTACAGATAATGTCAGGCTTTTGCTTGATGAATCTGTTTATTTCTATTCACTGTTTCCTGCCAGCTGTCCCATTCTAGAAACATGTCCATGTATTGGCCCCAATTCACTAAGATTTGATTTTACAAACTGAGCTTGGAGTTTTACCAAAACAATTTCTGAAAATCCAAATGGATCCAAATCCAAAACACCCATTGTTTCTATTTCATTTGTCTCCCAGTCTGTTTCTCAAAAATAATTCCCATTTCATTAATCTATGTTAGTGTTTTCTATGATTATTACTTCAGCCCTAATAATTTCTCCTAAACCATTTACTTACTCTGTTTTATGTTCCATGTATTATATCGTTTTCCATACCAGACTTGGTTTTCCTATTATTGTTAGAAAGTTCTGCGAAGACAGAACTGATGTAGTTGTTTCATAGTTCTGCCACTTCCCTGTTCCCTATTCTCCTTCTCTGGTTTCAGACTGTAAGGAAGCTGCACTTGTTTTCTGTTATTTCTCACATTGACATAATTTGACAAGCTATTACAATTCAGTCTTATAACCCTCATGAATATACTCTTCAGAAACACATCAATTCCTGCCTTAGCGGCTCAATGATTGACCTTGTACAGCCACACACTCACAGGAGTATATATTCTGTACTGTCAGAAATACAGCTGTCAGAAATACAATAGTCCCACTTTCCTACACCAGGCCCATAGCCGCGAATGATATGACACTTCCAAGTGCTCGTTCAAGCACTTTTTAATGGTTGTGAGGATACCAGTGATAACTCTCCTTTCAAGAAGTAAATTCCTGATCCCAACATCCTCTGGGTGAAAAATAACAATCTTTAAATTCTCACTAAACTTCAAACCCTTCACTTTAAAAGTGTGCTCCCTTGTTCTTGACCCTCTGACTAAAAGGAACAGCTGCTGTCTATCCACCCTGTCCATGCCCCTCATAATCTTCTTCTTGTTAATCACATCCCCCTCAGTCTTCTCTGCTCCAAACTAAACAACCCGAGCTTATCCAGCCTCTCTCCACAGCTGATATGCTCCATCCCAGGGAACCTCCTGGTGAATCTCCTCTGCACAACATCCAGCACCATCACGTCCTTCCTGTAATGTGGTTCCCAGAACTACACACAGTATTCCATCTTGGCCTGCTCGAAGACCTGTATAGCACTTATAATGTACGCCCCAATTAATAAATGCTACACCCAAGGTCCATTTCTTAACTAACGTTTTACCCTGTCCAGTCACATTCATAGATGTGTGGAGAAGCACCCTCGGAGCTTCATAGTGTGCTGCCATTCATTGAGTCCTCTCCTGTCTGCTTCCATCTTCCAAATTGCATCGGCATATTTATCTGGTTTATATTCCATCTGCCATTGATCCAATCCATCTGTATATTTCTGTAACATAAGTCCTTCCTCCTCACTGCCAACTAAACGGGCAAACACAAACTTACCTATCACAACCTCCACCCCATCCATCCAATAACCCCCACACCACCACACCACCACCCCCCATTCACATCTGCACTATTTTTGAATACCATAAATAACAGGGACGCAGCACTGATCCCTGTGGTACACCAGGGGATACTGCTCTCCAGTAACACAAACAGCCTTCTCCGCCATCCCCGTCTCCTGCCATTAAGACAATTTTCGTTGTAAATTTTCAAGCTATCCTTGATTCCATGACATTTTACTTTATTGTTGTGGTTCTGTTCGCCGAGCTGGGAATTTGTGTTGCAGACATTTCGTCCTCTGTCTGTATGACATCCTCAGTGCTTGGGAGCCTCCTGTGAAGCGCTTCTGTGATGTCGGCTCCCAACCACAGGAGGCTCCCAAGCACTGAGGATGTCACCTAGACAGGGGACGAAACGTCTATAACTCAAATTCCCAGCTCGGCGAACAGAACCACAACAACGAGCACCCGATCTACAATTCTTCTCATAAACTTTGAATTTTACATTATTCTTTACTTTCCCATGTGGAGCTTTGTCAATGTCCTTGCTGCAAAACTAATTAAGAGACCTCCTCAAACTAATTCAAATTCATTAGATGTGACTTCCCTCTGCTGAAATCATGATGATTATCCCTGACCAAGCCTTGCCAGTCTGATTGGAGTTCAATTTTCTCCTTCTCTATTTTCTCCATTAGTTTCCCTAACAGTGATCTAATACTTGCTTGTCTATAGTTCCCTGGTCTATTTCTACCATCTTTACTGTGTTAATAATCACACAACACCAGGTTATAGTCCAACAGGTTTAATTAGTGCTTCCAATTAAACCTGTTGGCATATAACCTGGTTTTGTGTGATTTTTAACCTAGTACACCCCAGTCCAACACCGGCATCTCCAAATCATCTTTACTGTGAATTGGAATCGCATTAGCTGTTCTCCAGTCCTCTAGTACCACCCCTATGGTCAGATTCAAATTCATCTTTTCATTCAGAGTCTTTCCTCCCTTGACTCCAACAGCAGCCTGCGATACAACTCGTTCAGACCTGGCCACCAGTCTAATTTTCTACCAGCCAAAGCCTCAAATTTCTGCTCGCAATTTACATCAATCTGTTCAAGAGCTTCCCATCCATCTTAGAACATTGAACATAGAACAGTCCAGCACAGAACAGGCCCTTCACCCCACGATATTGTGCCGACCATTCATCCTCATGTATGCACCCTCAAATTTTTGTGACCATATTCATGTCCAGCATTTTCTTAAATGTCCCCAATGACGTTGCTTCCACAACTACTCCTGGCAATGCATTCCATGCTCTCACAACTGTCTGCGTAAGGAACCCGCCTCTGACATCCCCACTATACTTTCCTCCAACCCGCTTAAAACTATAACCCCTCGTGTTAGCAATTTCTGCCCTGGGAAACAATCTCTGGCTTTCGACTCTATCTATGCCTGTCATTATCTTGTATACCTCAATTAGGTCCTCTCTTCTCCTCCTTTTCTCCAATGAGAAATGTCCAAGCTCAGTTATTCTCTCTTCATAAGACAAGCCCTCCAGTCCAAGTAGCATCCTGATAAACCTCCTCTGAACCCTCTCCAAAGCATCCACATCTTTCCTATAATAGGGCGACCAGAACTGGACACAGTATTCCAAGTGCCGTCTAACCAAAGTTTTATAGAGCTGCAACAAGATCTCACGACTCTAAAACTCAATCCCCCGTTAATGAAAACCAAAACACCATTTGCTTTCTTAACAACGCTGTCCACTTGGGTGGCCATTTTAAGGGATCTAGGTACCTGCACACCAAGATCCCTCTATTCCTCCACATTGCCAAGAATCCTAGCCTGAATTCTGTACTCAGCTTTCAAATTCGACCTTCCAAAATTCATCACCTCTCATTTATCCAGGTTGAACTCCATCTGCCACCTCTCAGGCCATCTCTGCACTCTGTCAATGTCCCACTGCAGCCTACAACAGCCATCTATACTGTCAACGACACCTCCAACCTTTGTGTCATCTGCAAACGTGCTTACCCATCCTTCACTCACCACTGACTTCCAGGCAGAATACTTTCTTTCTACTACCACTCGCTGGCATCTGTTGGCCAGCCAATTCTGTATCCAGACAGCTAAGTTCCCCTGTATCCTATTCCTCCTGACCTTCGCAATGAGCCTGCCACGGGGAACCTTATCAAATGCCTTGCTGAAGTCCATACGCACCACATCCACAGCTCGACCCTCATCAACTTTTCTAGTCACGTCCTCAAAGAACTCGAATTCTGTAGCTGCCTCCTCCTACTCCCAAGTAAAACACATGTGAAGATCTCATGTCACAATCTCTCAGTGTTTTCCAGCTTCAAACACAGATTGCCCCCTTGATTTCTGATGGACACTAGCTGTTCACTGATTATTCTGTTCTACGTGTTGTCCTTGTAGAATATCATGGGATTCTCCCTAATGGCACCTACTTGCATTTCTCCATGTTCTCTGTTATTCAGTCCCCTCTATGTTTCTAAGATTCACTACAATCACCTCTCATTATTTGAAATTCGAGATCACAGGCTGAGTGTCCCAATCAAACAATTTTGCCATCTTAGGGATTAATCTGGAGAATGCCTTTTGCAGTTCCTCTGTACTCAGTATATTCGTTTTTAGTTAGGGACTTCACAGCATTACACAATACTCTCAGCAACACGCTTTGCAACGAGTGCACGACATCTTCTATATTCTAGTTACATTCACATGAATGTAAACCTAATTTTTACTTTCCTATTTGAATATGTTCTGCCCAATACCTTCCGCTTTAACTTTTCTGATGATATTAGTATGTGAGTTCTTCAAAAATGCTCCTGAATATCGAACGATACATTTTCCATTGATTCCTCATTGCTGAAGACTACAAGAATCATCTTCATACTATTACAATAGATTGTTTGCCACTTATGGTTTTCCTTTCATCGATGCATTATCGCACTCTCCAGTTTTGTCATTACCTTTATATATCTAGTAGCATGCACTTTGTAATTGAGTCCAACAGACACCCGACTGCGGATGACAAGTTACCTGGTCTGTAGTTCACCACTCTTCATCTTCATCCGTTCTTAAACTGGTGGATAATATTTATAACCGTCCTTTATCCCGATTGGCTACCGGCTTTTCGGGAAAGTATCGGAAAATAACATGAACATGCGTAATTCAATCAATATGACTATTGCTGCTTCCACTGAAATTTTTGTATGAATCAAATCTGGTCTGACAGATTTATCAACACTCAATCCAACTGTCTTTTCAAATGCTACCTCATCACTGATATGAATGATCTTAGACTTTATTTATACAAGTTCCATGGTCACTTGGTATTTCTGGGAGAATTTCTGGATATTCTCCCACGAAGACAGACACAAAGAATCTGATTCTTTTCCATGTAATGTCTCTGTTCTTTACAATAACTTACCCTGTCTGCACCCTAACTGTTCCACGTTTGATCTTGTTTTTAGTTTTGTTTCATACATTGTTAGAAGCTTTACAGCAGTCTTTATGTTGTTTATTTGTTTGCATGATTCTTCGCTTTTTTATTTTTCTCCCTCAGTTTCTTTTTCCGAATTTGCTAGGTCCTACATTACTCTGAATCCACTTGCTTACTACAACTCTTGGCATTTTTTCTAAGCTGCTTCCTTTGATCAAATAGGTAGATGGGGGGATGTGAATGTGATAGGTCGGAGAGGAGGGTGGAGTGGATAGGTGGGAAGGAAGAATGACACAGAGGAACATTCTAGATGGCAGTGCTGAGTTGGAAGGTTGGACTAGGGTAAGGTGGGATTTGGGGAAATGGGGAAACTGGTGAAATCCACATTGATCACTTGTGGTTGAAGGGACCCACGGGGGACGATGAGGTTTTTTTCCTCCATTACTCAGGTGGTTAGGGTTTGGTGAAGGAGGAGGCCCAGGACCTGCATGTCCTTGGTGGAGGGGGAGGGGATTTAAAGTGTTTAGCCACAAGGTGGTGAGGTTGGCCAGTGTGGCTGTACCAGATATGGTCTCTGAAATGATCCTGTGGCCCCAATGTAGAGAAGACTACATTGGGTTTTATGGATGCAGTAGATGAGGCGTTTTGTCTCCCTTCATCACCTTTCACTTTCAACTCCTCCTTCATCTACCTCACACTTTCCAGGCTTCCTCCCCCTGCCACATACCCCTCCCATTTATCTCTTCCCCGACCCCGCCCCCCCCCCCCCCCCACCCCGGTCCACAAGCCTCTTTTGTGATGAAGAGCTTATGCCTGAAACGTCGATTCTCATGCCATTAATATGCTGCCTGACCAGCTGTGATTTGCCAGCAGCACATTCTTCGACTCTGACCTTCAACATCTGCAGTCCCCACTTTCTCCTCACACGTTCATGGCTTGCATGCCTCAGATTCATAATGGTTACTTCAAATAAAACAAAAACTGTTGTGTACACAAACATCATAAAACCAGTAGAAACAGGACCGTGCTTCATTGTCGAGCAGTGCAGCCTTACAACAACAGGGACCCCTATTTGATTCCAGTCTCGGGTGACTGTGTGGAGATTGCAGATTCTCCCTGTGTCCGGGTGGGTTTCCTCGGGTACTCCAGTTCCCTCCCACAGTCCAAAGATGTGCAGGCCAAATTAATTGGCCATATTAAACTGCCCATAGTGGTAGGTGCATTAATCAGAGGGCAACCGGTCTCGGTGGATTACTCTTTGGAGGGTTGATGTGGACTTTTTGGCCCAAAGGGCCTGTGTCCATATTTGAGATTAGGTTTATTTGGGAACCTAATCTCAAATAAAAAGTTGCGGTCACTTTTCCTAAAAGGTCGTTTACAGCAAAGTTTTTAATTAGCTCTTCTGATCATTCAACACCAATCCCTAAATAACCTGATTTCGACCTCGGTGCTCGAAATAATATTAATGCAAGCCATCCCACGCATGCTCATGCAATTCTTTTTTCCCAGCATTAGCATTCAATTGGGTTAACATAGCTTAGATATAATTTAAACAACACATGATTACTGCAGTCCCCACAAACGTGTATATCCCATTTCCTGCTTTATAACACTTCCAACATTTGAATAGCAGCTTTCATTTTAATATATAACTCCCATCAATGTTTGCTTCTCATTGCTGTTTCTGAGGTCCGCCTTTCAGGATT
Organism: Chiloscyllium plagiosum; assembly: GCF_037043375.1. Taxonomy (NCBI): domain Eukaryota; kingdom Metazoa; phylum Chordata; class Chondrichthyes; order Orectolobiformes; family Hemiscylliidae; genus Chiloscyllium; species Chiloscyllium plagiosum. The sequence continues at coordinate 176,594 of NW_028270176.1, forward strand.
CAGTGAAATCTCAGTGAAGTAGGTTTTGGGGAGACTAATGGTAGAAATCATCTCGCCACATCATTTATGATCTTCTCAAGCTTTATTCTGAGATTTTATCCAGATCTCCCGTTATACTGGTGAAGTAGAGAAGGAAAACGATTTTTCAACAATGCTGTGTCTTTCCCACGACAGCTGAGCCTGCTCTAACCTGGGTGGCAACCTTACAACAGGCTGGTAAACCGTTGCTGCTCCTGCAGATTCTTAATGCGATCGCCTCTGGAGTACTGTGTACAGATTTAATCTCCTCAAGATTTTGTTACATTGGAAACAGTTCTGCGATGGTTCCCTCAACTGATTAGTGTAATGAAGCTGTTAGTTTATAAGGAAAGGATGGTCAGGTTGATCCAATAATTCTTTACAAGAATAAAAGATGATCTTATTTTTACATAGATGACCAGAAGGTGTGAGCAACCGAAGCCAATTACACACATAATAGAGAAATCCATGCCATTCTCCAGCCCGTTACACAGGAACAACACAAGGATATTCAGGCCTTCAACACTGTGACACTAGAACAGGACGAGGCTATTCAGCTCCTGGGGCCTGATATGCAGTTACAGAAGGAGGCCAATCAGCCCCTTGAGCCTGTAACACTGGACCCAGAGTAGACCATAACGGACCAGTATCCTATTACACAGCAACTGGATCAGTCCATTCAGCCCGTCAAGTATGTTACACAGGAAATGGAAGAGGCCACACAGTGACTGGAGATTGTTATGCTGGGATAACAGGAGGTCATTCAGCCCCACCCAGCCTGTTGCAAGTGACTTGGATAAGGATACAATCTATCTGAGACTTTTCTTATGAGAAAGGCGAGGTAATTCAGACACGTGTCTGTTGTAAGGGAGCAGGATAAGTCCAATCAGAAAAGACCTTGGTCCCATGTCAGGGATGAGTGAGGAGACTGTTCAGTTTCTCCAGCCTGTTACGGAGGAATATGAGAAGACCCATTATCCCCCACCCCTCTTACACATCAACAGGACGAGGTCATTCTGGCCTTGGAACCGCCAACATGGGAACACCCGAAAGACGTCAGCCCATCGAGTTTGTACACCAGCAGGATGATGAGTGCATTCAGCCACACATGGCTCTTACACAGCAATTGGAGCAGATCTTTTAAAGCCTTGTACCTGTTAAACTGGAATTCAAAGAAAACGTAAAGGTTTTCGAAAGGGAAGAACTTATAATAATGGTATACATTAGAGAGTAAAGTTTAACGATAAACTATAGCAATTTAAGGCAAATTGTTAGAATCCATTGTTCAGGACATTTGCAAAGTTACACCACACTCCGTCAGAGTCAACATGGTTTTACGAAGGCTAAATCATGTTTGAATTGTTTGCTTGAGTTGTTTAAAGATGTCACAAACAAGGTGGATAGTGGGAATTCTGGAGATGGACTATATCTGCTCTTCCAGAAGGGGTTGGATATATCGCTTGTCCAAAGAGTAAGCAGTAAAAGCAGAAAACATGGGTTTTGGAGTAATTTATTCGCTTGGATGGAGGATTGGTGAACCAACAAAATGTAGTCAGATGTCTTTTTCTTTTTACAAATGTACCTTGTGTGGTGCCACAGATTCCAGTACTCGTGCCTTAACTATTTGTCATCAATATTATTACACGGTTGACAGGATAGAAAATATTATAACCAATTTTTCAGATCACACTAACGTCGGTGGAAAATTACCTCGGAATGAGAATGTGAGAAGTTTAAAAATGAATATGGATAGGCTGGTTAAATAAGCTAACATTTGGCAATGAAAGTTAAAGTGGATAACTATGAAATTATTCAATTTGGCCAGCGAAATAGAAAGAGAAATTATTATCTAAATGGAGAGAAACTTTAAAGTGCTCAGGTGCATAGGGGTCTCTGGGTTCACGTGCATTTCACAGAAAACCTGCATGCAGGTACAGCAAGTAATGGGAAATGCAAGCGTAGTTTCAGTTTTTATTCGTAAAAGGGTAGAGTAGAAATGTAGGGAGTGTTGCTGTAGCTACGCAAGACATTAGTGAAGCTGCAACTGGGGTACCGTTTGGGTGAGGAAGGATGCATTTGCATTGGAGGTAATTCAGAAGATGTTCATTAGATTGATTCCAGAAATGAGGGATGAAGAGAGATTGAGCAGTTCAGGCGGATACTCTCAAGTTTATAATAGTGAAAGGAGATAACATTGAGGTCTGTAAGATGCTAAAAGTAATTGAAAGTGTAGATGTGGAGTGGATATTTTTTCATGTGCCGCAGTCTGCAACAAGAGACCAGAAGATTGGAGATGGGAGTAAAGTTGAACAGAGGCCGTGTTGACGTCAGCCATGATTGTATTCAATGGTGGAGAAGGTTGGAGCGGCTGAATTATTGACTGATGTTCCTTGTTCTTATTTAGCCTTTCGAATGTGTTACAAAGGACTGGGGGAGGGCTGGTTATCAAACAGGAAGCAGGCACTCCGAATAAATCAGTCTCAATCAGTTTGAAAGAACGTCACCAGTGATGTCGACATTCTGGGAGATGATGGATATGTCACCGACTCCTGCCTGGAATGTTCCGAATCATAGAAGCTAAATACAACTGTGACCCTAACAGCCGTTAACAGCACCATCCTCCCCCTGGTGTGAAGCTGCAGGTCGTGTTGAAGGAGGTGACACCGCTCTGTGACCAGCTCCTTGTTCAGTCAGGGCCCCCTCACACTCTGCTCCTGGGTTAAGTGGAGCTTGGGAAACTGTTCCTGGAAAACCCGGGGTGGATAGAGCAGGTCCCGTTCCCCACACACACTCACTCTGTGGTTTCAGAGCTTCCCCTCTCTGCAGCCTCTGTTCCATGTATTGTTCATGTTACAGACCCAGATGCTGTAATTTCAGTCCCCAGGCTCCATCCAGATTTGGGTCAGTAAATCATCAGGTCTCCCTGAATGTGTGAGGCAGCTCCCAGCACATTCCCCAGCAAACCATCCCGAGCCCCTCCACTAATTTTCCAATAACAGGAGTCAGTCAGAAGCCCCTGAGCTACGAGAGTTAGGGATCAGACGAGACCCCCATAAAGTATTTTAAGCAGGTTGCTCCAGCCCAAACCTTTCCTTATTTTAACCGTAGATATGAAGTGTGAAGCAAAATACAATCTATTCAAACGCTTTAGTTAAAATTCAATCAAAGAAAATAACAATTGGGTTAGTTTATATATTGGAACACATACATAAACAATAGATGCCATACCTTCCTGGTACACCGCTTGGCACAAGGGAAACCTGAAATACAGATTCTTGCGTGCAGTTTTTCAATCCAGAAAGAAACTAAATTAGAAGAGATCTCAGAGAGAAGAGCAGCTGGGGATCATGCATTGAAACTTGCAACCCTTCTGTGACCCCAAGGCAGCAGCTGAATGCTGCAGCTAAACACAAAACGAGTAGACCTGGTCTGGGAGAGCTGGCCGCTGCCCTTTTATTGTTCCCATCGTTTTAATAAAACCTAAAGGCCTCCTAAGTTATTTATTTCAGGCGCTTTGAGGCGGCAGTTCGGCATCACTGCCTTTAAGACCTGTCTTCAAAAACGACTAAGAGAAAATAACCTTTTTAAAGTGACAGTATTGTCAAACCTCCCCCTTTGAAAAAAATGAACCATCAGTATACAACTGCAGCTGCATTTTAAGCCTCTTATTCTTACTCTATTAGTAGACTACAATACATTTGTATGACATTGACACTAAGCACGCAAACATTCACAACCCCATTCTATTTCAGTCAGTTTACTCCGGCCATAAAATACCTGTCTTTCTTCATCCAAGCCTCGACAACTTGGCAGCAAGTACAGTTTCTTGTCCTGACACCTGCATAACTTCCAAATTGAATAGCAACAATAGTAACCTCTATCTGAACAGACTGGAAGTATTCTCCCTAAATTTGTCTGAAAACTAATAGACGTTATAATCAGTATATAGATTTTGCTCAGACATGTTATTGGCAATGTAAATGCTGAAATGTTGCAACGACAACACCAAGCTCAAGGCCACCTTTCCAATTGTGAAATATTTTTGTTGATTGTTTCACCGGACATTCCAACCACACGTTACATAATGGAGCACTTCTCATCTCTCTCATAGTCCTTCTAAATGACATATCTCCTTATGTCTCAGCATAAAAGAATTATATATTTCTGCACCTATTAATGCTGTAATCTCTTTACCTGCTACTCCTGGCCTACGCCAGTAAACCTTACACTCACAGATATATGTTTTAAGAAGTTCGCGCACATCCTTCTCAATCCTACAGAGAAGTCAATCTTTGATTTATGTACCAACTTGTCATCATCAGTCATTGCAGCTTCTAATCTTGCCATTGTAAATCTCTTCTCTTCCAAATGAGCTCTCACGACTCAGGAAGTGAATATTTGAACTACTCCCAAGTAAGAATCTCTCTAAGAGTGTCATAGGTTTGCTCTGCTTTTACTGCCCTTATCGACTTTTCAAAATTAATTTGACTGACCTTTTCAAACTCAATGTACGTTTAAACTTGGAGCTTTTTTTTAGATTCTTGAAACGCTGTCTGTAGGCTTCTGACACAAGCTCATGTGCACTTCAGATGGCTTTCTTCACCTTCCCATAACCCTCCCCCCTCCCCAAGATACCTTCTCTGAAATGGATGCAAATACCTCAACCCTGATACCTATTAGCTATGTTTGGATCGACTAAATCCACATAGTCACTGGACACTGCATTCGTTTATCCACTTTCTGAAATAAAATTAAAAAGGCATCTGCATCCTTCTCATCAAATGTCGGCAATGCCTGGATGTATTGAAACAGATCCGCATCAGGTCTTTAGCTACTATCGGGTTGCTCATCCTCACTATTCTCCTCATTTCAGCCTACTGTCTCCCTTCATCTCCGCCTTCTAAGTCGACTATTCTCTCTAATTGCTAAAAGTATGGTTATCTACTTTGGTGGCAAGAACAGAAAGGAAGAGCACTATGTAAATAGGTAAAGGGGCAGTACAAAGAGATCTGGGTGCTCTTGTACACCAGTCAATGAAGCCTTCGAGGAGAAAGTGAGGACTGCAGATGCTGGAGATCAGAGCTGAAAATGTGTTGCTGGAAAAGCGCAGCAAGTCAGGCAGCATCCAAGGAGCAGGGGAATCGATGTTTGGGGCAGGAGCCATTTTCAGCACCAGTCAATGAAGGCAAGCATGCAGGTACAGCAGATAGTGAAAAAAGCTAATAGCATGCTGGCCTTCATAACAAGAGGGATTGAGTATAGAAGCAAAGAGGTTCTTCTGCAACTGTACAGGGCCCTGGTGAGACCGCACCTGGAATATTGTGTGCAATTCTGGTCTCCACATTTGAGTAAAGACATTCTGACTATTGAGGGAGTGCAGCGTAGGTTCACGATGTCAATTCCTGGAATGGCAGGATTACCTTACACTGAAAGACTGAAGCGACTGGGCTTGTATACCCTTGAGTTTAGAAGACTGAGAGGGGATCTGATTGAGACGTATAAGATTATTAAAGGATTGGACACTCTGGACGCAGGAAACATGTTTCCACTGATGGGTGAGTCCCGAACCAGAGGACACAGCTTAAAAATAAGGGGTACGCCATTTAGGACAGATATGAGGAGAAACTTCTTCACCCAGAGAGTGGTGGGTGTGTGGAATGCTCTCCCTCAGAAGGCAGTGGAGGCCCAGTCTGTGGATCCGTTTAAGAAAGAGTTGGATAGAGCTCTCAAGGGTAGTGGATTCAAGGGTTATGGGGATAAGGCAGGAACAGGATACTGATTAAGGATGATCAGCCATGATCATAATGAATAGTGGTGCAGGCTCGAAGAGCAGAATGGCCTACTCCTGCACCTATTGTCTATTGTCTATTATCTATTGTCTAATATGTTTTGAGGTTGAAACTCTCTCCCTTTCTGTTTTACTTCTTCCTTTTTCTTTCTTAAATCTTCCTCTCCTTCATTTTCAATTCTACTTTTAATCTTATTTCAAACTGTTTTAATTCCTTTTCATGTTCAAGATGCCTCATCTGCAATTGAATTCTAGCCATTTCCAAAGACTCTGATGATGATTCTACCAAAAATTAAATGCCAAGCTACAGCTGTAATTATCGCTCCTTTTCTCACAGACAAACACAAACCTAACTACAGCCTGTCTGCCAATTCTTACAGCTTTGCCTTGCTCACCTTTTGTAAAGTCTCCAACTTCACTTCTTCCACACTCAGATAATTCTCTGAGACAGAAGAACCATTAGCAACAAAGCACTGTTCAAACCAACTGAATTCAACAACCTGAACAAAAGACGCTAACAACTACCCAGACGCCGCATTTGAGCCTAACAATCTCCCTGAGCACATTCTCCCCATGCCCGTGTGGTTTTCCTCTGGGTGCTCCGTTTTCCTCCAACAGCCCAAAGATGTGCAGATTAGGTGAATTGGTCATGTTAAATTGCCTGTTCAGGGATGTGTAGATTAGGTACATTAGTCAGGGATGAATATGGAGTACTATGGTAGGGGAATGGGTCTGGGAGGTTTCTTCTTCGGTGGTTTGTGTGGATATTTTGAGCCAAATGGCCTGTTTCCCCACTGTTGTGATTCTACACCTGAACCCAATTTCGAATTATCGCTTTCGAAGCGGTCAAGAGTCACCAGTTTACTATGGACCAGATCAGACTGCCAAGATGGTAGCCTTATCACCAACCTTGTCTTATAGGAAAGTTAGACGTGAAGTGATGTTCCAGATGTGATGTGGCTGGTCAAACCACTCAACTTTAGGCAAAGCACAATTTATTTAAACACTAATAAAAACACATACAAAAGAAGAGGCATTTAGAATAACGTAACTACTGGAAGCCTTAACAGAATAATAGATACAGTACTATCTACTAACGAACTATTCCAATATACTAACATCCAATAAACTCATCCCTTGTGAAAAAGATACATCCAAGGCCAATCAGCGAATGCAATTTTCCAATCCAGGAGGAAACAGCATTACGATAGATTTCAGACAGAATAGCAGCGAGGGATAATTTACTTGAAGCATCCAACCCTTCTCCTTCCCCAGGCACCTGGTCGTTGTTACAGCTCAGAAAAACTGGCAAGTCTGGTCTATGTGTGCTGACCATTGTTATCACGATTTATATTAAAAAAACTAAAAGCCTCCTAAGTTATTTACTTCAGCCGTTTGCAGTAGGCAGTTTGACCTTTAAGATCTATCTTTAAAGAAAAGGCACAAATGACCTTTTTTAAAAGTGACAGCATTGTCAGAGATGTTAGATACCTGATCATTTACAATAATACTCACGGGGCTTCCTCGTGATCAGCTCAGAGGACAAACACATTCGTCACACGTTTAGTGGACAGGCACAGACCATTTTTCAAAGACGTGAGACAAAGCTGCTGAATCCCCAATCCAAAATGGAGCACCACATGGGGCACACCGGTAAGTGAACAACAGCGCGACACGCACACACCCCACCCCGACACGGAATACCACATGGAACACACCAGTAAGTGAACAACAGAACGACACACGCCCCCACCCCCGACATGGATTACCACATGGGACACACCAGGAAGTAAACAACAGCCCAAGACACACCATTTCACTGTTTCTGAGCTTCACAATGTCAGCACTCGATACACTAGGGAGTCAAAAACCAAGGTCAGGAAAAGATACAGCGGACAGAAAGATTCACATTAAAAACAGAAACAGTCAGTTAATTAACTGAGAACATGTTGAGGAAATATGGAGAAAAAGACTGGGTAGTGAGACTAACTGGAGCATTGACCCCTTAGAGAGCAAAATTACAAGAATGAGAACATTGAATAAAGGAATTTTCTAATCAGCTGGAATGGTTTGTTTCATCAAATGCTAAATCGGTTTCACAGAACACTTCAAACAACATAAGCTGGGAGAAGATGACAGACCAGCACGGAGAACTGTGCAGGCCATGTTTGTGTATTGCTCAGTAAACCGGTTTATCTGCCCAGCATGGGGAATATTGCAAAACTTTACTTTCACATCGGAACGATACACATATCTGATACACACAGCAGGGGAAGATTTCTATCTCCATTGGACGAGTATAAGGTGTGTGTCTGTGTGTGTGTGTGTTGTGATGGGGGGGGGGGGGGTGTTGTCGTGCATTTGGGGTGGTTGAATGTGAGAGAAAATACACTTAAAGGAAACCAGGTTAAATATGAACAGCTGTCAGGGATTTGGATAATCGACACAGAAAGACAAAGGGAAGTTTCATGGACAGATGAGTTAACTGCTCATGAATATCAAAATAAAGACGTTGCCAGATGCAATAGCGATATATATCAGCATGCATAGGAATGTCAGATTGATGGGTTTTTGGTATGAGTTCGAAGGTTTCAATCCGAGAGTGACAGCAGCAGATTGTTGTTATCATTAATTCTGTACTTCACAGCTCAAGGTTCAAACATCATATGGGTAAAGCCAGTGAAGAATATTCTGGAGCAGTGAGTAGTTAAAGTTAATAATGGTCAGGGCATGGTGTCAGGAATCAGCTCATGGCCAAAGGGATCACCAAAGTTGTGTGCAAGTTCTCCTCCAAGCCGCTCACCACCCTGACTTGGAATTATACCCGTGTTCCTTCACAGTCGTTCGGTCAGGATCCTGGAATGCCCTCCCTAATGTCATTGTGGGTCAACCCACAGCAAGTAGACTGCAGCGATTTAAGAGGCCAGCTCATCATCACCTTCTCAAGGGCAACTAGGAATGGGCTATTAATGCGGGCCAGCCAGTGATGCCCAATTCCCTCAAATGAATAAAAAAAAGTATTGGGAAGGCATTGACTCGCGGAGTACCATCAAGGAAATGGAGTTTGTAAACATAATAGAGGGCAATATCCTCCATACTCTCAATATTTAAATAACAAGGAAAGTGAGACAATGGCTCACATCTGAAAGCGAGTAGGTCAACATAGAGACCCATGAGTAGCACTGCCAGAATCAAGGAGGGAACCAGTAATTGAACAAGTTCCCTGGTGCAGTTAGTAGTGGTCTGCAGAGTGAATATTTGGATTCAGAGTCTCAAAAAGAACAATAATAGTGGCAAGAAATGAAGACCACATGAGATAACAGTAACACAGTCATAACTGGTTTATAGAAAAAAACAACATAACTGGATGGTGAGACTTACCAGGAACACCAACGATAGACAGGAGATGATAATAAAAATATTGAATAATCCGAAGGACATAATAGATCCGCCATGATAATGACAACCAATCATAATATGTACAAAGAGACCAGACAGAATTGGATAAACTCCTGTCCATTGTTGGAACATTCCAGTCCAATGTTCTCAGATTCTGATCCATTGTTGGAACATTCCAGTCTAATGTTCTCAGATTCTGATCTATTGTTGGAACATTCCAATCTAATGTTCTCGGATTATGATCTCTCCTCGGCTTCTCCATCTAGGGCTACAGATCTCTGATCATGCTGTCGGTGATGATTCTGCTCGCACTTGGGGATAACACATTGAACGGTGCCCATTTATTGTTAAAAGGTGGGAAGTCTCCACTGGGATAATTATAATCCATGGCAACTGATATTAATCACAGTCACCGAACTAACAGGCTCAGGTAACCCCTTCCTTACATCACATTTCATGTCATGATCAAAGGCACTATTTGCTCAGCCGCGATGGAATGGATGAGTTTTACTGACGGACGGACTTTAAATCTTTCCTTTTTATTTACTTTTTCCTTGTATGTGGGAGTGTTGCCAAAGCACTGCAGGGCTGTATATGCCCCGCTCTGTTTAGAAAGGAGACAGGGAAAAATAATGGACCAGCTGCATAAAATGTCTGGTGGGGAAATTTCTGGATATATTAACTCAAGGGAGAAAGTGAGGATTGCAGATGCTGGAAATCAGAGAAGGGAATGGGCTGTTGGAAAAGCACAGCAGGTCAGGCAGCATCAGAGGAGAATCGGAGTTTCTTGTGTAAGCCCTTCATCAGGAATGAGGTTTGTGGCCCAAGGGAACTGAGAGATAAATGGGAAAGGGATGGGGATGGGGAAGGTAGCTGATAATGTGATAGGTAGGTGAAGTTGGGATTGGAGGTGATATGTCGGAGAGGAGGGTGGAGCAGATCGATGGGAAAGAAGATGGAAAAGTAGGACATGTCATGGGGGCGGTGCTGATTTTGAACGTTGGATCTGGGATAAGATGCGGATTGGGGAAATGAGAAAAATGGTGAAATCCACATTGTGCCCATGTGGTTGCAGGGTCGCGAGGCAGAAACTGAGTCTTTCTTCCTCCAGGGGTCGGGTGATTAAAGTTTGGCTATGGAGGAGGCCAAGGACCTGCTTGTCCATGGCTGAGTGGGAGGGGGGAGTTAAAGTGTGCAGCCACGGTGTGGTGGGGTTCGTTGCTGCGGGTGCACCAGCAATGATCTCTGAAGTGTTCTGCACATTGGCTTCCTGTCTCCCCAATGTAGAGGATACATCAGGAGCAATGGATACTGTAGGCGATGTGTGTGTAAGTGCAGGAAAAACTGCAAAGGATGTGGAACGATCCTTCGGGGTCTTGGACGGAGATGACTGGGGAGGTGAGAATGCAGGTTTTCCAAGTCTTGCCGTGGCAGGGGAAGGTACCAGGAGTGGGTGGGAGTTGATGGGTGGCGTGGACCTGACAAGGGAGTCGCGCCGGGAATATACTTTATGGAATGCAGATTGGGGTGGGGAGGGAAATGTATATCTGATGGTGGGGTCTGATTGTAGGTGGCGCAAATGGGGTAGGATAGTGTGTTGTATGTGGAGATTTGGTAAGATATTAGGTGAGGAACAGGGTGTTCTTTCCATTTTGCGTTGGGAGGGGTGGGATTCGAAGGCGGAGGTGCGAGAAGTCGATGCGATGCTCTGGATGGCATTGTCGACCATTTGGGAGGGGAAATTGCAGTCTTTGAAGAAGAAGGCCATCTCGAATATACACTGGGTTCAGAGTGTGGTGCTCGTAAAGCACAACAGGTCAGGCAGCATCCGAGGAGCAGGAAATTCGACCTTTGCCCATAACATCGGCTCTCCTGCTCCACAGAGGCTGCCTGACATGCTGTGCTTTTCCAGCACCACATTCTTGACTCTAATCTCCCTCATCTGCGCTACTCACTTTCGCCTACACGCTAGGTTCAGCCACTTCTGTAATATTGCCTTTAATTCTGCCTCACTGATATAGGGAAGAGGTTGTTAAACTTGAAAGCGTGCAGAAAAGAATTTCACGTGTATTGACACTGTTGGGTAGGGTGGTGGTGGCGAGTGATGTTGATCTACACGGAGAGTATGAATGGGCTGGGGCTATGTTCCCTGACGCGTTGGTTCTGAGGAGTGACCTTACGAAGGTTTATCGTGGTGAATCCCGATGCTCTAGGGTGAGCAAATTCAAAGGCCAGGGAAATAGGCAGAACAGTTATTCACATTGAAATTGGACAATTACTCATGGGCCATCACTTTACTGAACTATGGAGGTAGACTGAAGAATGGGACTGGCCGGAGGAGTCAGAATTTGGATGTCCATTCACATGATTGTGAACAAAACTAAAGGCTTTGCCATATCAGCTGAAAGAATCAGTTAGATCACATTCTCAATCCCCCTCACAGAACCAGACCAGACACCATAAACTCAGAGGAGCACTGCTCAGACAAGGCTAGTGTACTCCTCAACACCACCCTGCAATCGGATCAGAGTGGATCACTGTGCAGACCTCAGCAGTGCATTGATCTTTAAACCCAGATGAGACATGTGTTCAGCAGGGAGAACTGAGCAGACCGGGCTGGTGTACTGTGCATTACAACCCACAATCTACACAGAGTGGAAAGGTATGTAGACCACAACAGTGCATTGATGAATAATCCCAGATGAGATATATGACCAGGGTGTGGAACTGTGTAAGCCACCCCAGTACATTTCTCAGAACACTGTTTTAGAACGCTGGCCAACATTGGGAAACTTGCAGCCCATGCTGGAAGTGACAGGATGTGCAGCTCCCATCCATTTACCCATATTTCCATTGTGCCGTGACACAGGGGTGCTGTGGTGTGAACATCACTGCCAGAGACAGATGGCGGGGCAATCAGTTTAAGTATCAACAAATAGGAGCGTTGGGGGAATAGACAGAGAGGGGGAGACTGAGAGACAATGTCATGGAAGGATGTGTTCCCAGGTTCCAGAATGGTGAAGTGAAGACATTTCGACGGTATCCTGCAATGTGAGCCATGTTTCCAGGAATGATGTGTGAATGGGATATTGGTGTGAGTTCGGGGGACGGTGTGTATTGGATGAGCATTTTTTCTGCAGCATTGTAACTGGGAATACCTTCAGCAGAGTCTTCGACTCATTGGATTGAATCTAACAATAAATTGTCTCAGTGACATTTTCACTGAGTATGACGGAGGGATTGTCTGCATGAGACCGAACTAGTTTGCTGGTGCTATCTTATCAAACTACCCTCATTAGCTACCTACCCCACCCCATGGCGTCCCCCTCATTCAATGCCAGCTCGATTTTCCTTCATGGATGGAGGCAATCACGAACGTCTGCATGGCAATAGATATTCCGTGATCCCTGACACTGGTGCCATCTTCAAAAGGACAATGGGCACACAGTTGAGCTTTCTCAGTTAGGAGCTGTCCTGCACAGTTTACTGTGAGCATGGCAGATAAGGGGCAATTACACCACGGTTTGTTGACAGGGGTACTGAAGTCATGGTCGATGGGCTAGTACAGAGGTGGCCACACCAGCAGACCCACAGAACTTGGTCTGAGCGCACCACCCAGCTCAGTGTAGCAACTGTGGTCAGAAGAAATGCCCAGCAACACAGGACAAGCATCAATAACTTTCCCTGCTCTGTCAGGATAAGGCTCACTGTATTCTCTCTGCTCCCTCACGCTCACTGTATATCTGTTATAGGACCTATCCCCGAACAAGGTTCATGCTCCATCACTCTCACTACTGTTTGCAGTCTCTCTCTCTCACTCACTCACTCTCTCGCTCTACTTGACCCCCCACAATAATAACACTGCATGGATACAACACTGTGGACTTATTCCCTGCAGACAAATAGCAGGGCCACCCACTCCCACCCTCCCTCCCTCAGTCCCTTTCTCACATTCCAGACGAAACAATTTGGAATAGGACAGAAAGGGCCAACCCAGGTGGTGGGGTGCTAAATATCCGTTCCCTCACCATCTCCCGCTCCCTGCCATGTGGGGAGGGCCCTGGTACGAGTCGGAGAGGACCGGGACGCCTCGTGTGGATATTCTGAAACATCCACGTCCCACAAACCGAGTAAGGAGCAATGCTCAGTGAAGGGCAATTCTCACTTTAAACCCACTGGCTGTTCCATTCCCCCGGACAACTTAGAAGCTGTGGCCCTGATGCCATCTCCCTTTTGTGTCGTCATGGTACAAGTGGAATCTTCACGGTCTTGTTGGGTAGCAGGGTGGGCTCACAACACATCGTCACCACCACCACCCCCCAGGAAGGGAGCACGGAGTCTCCCTCCTATATCTCCTCCTGTAAACAGGTCATATATTTAAAGTAATCTATGATATTTACTGCTCTCTCCACTTGTCCTGACATCTTCAATAATATGTGCTCATATGCACCCAGCGCCCTCTATTCCTGCACTCCTTTATAATGGTACAGAATGTTTTATATTGACTTTCAGAGTTATTCCAACCAAGGTGCATCAGCTCACACCGTCTGCATTGATCCTGATCTGCCATAAACCTGAATACTACACCAACGTGTCACTGTTCTGCTGGATTTCCACATTTTCCTCCATAAACCTTATAATTATTCCAGGTTTAGTATCTGCAAACATCGAAATTGTCCTACAGTCGCACTCCACGGAGAAATACTGACTCACTTACTATTTTGAGCAAGTGCAAAATTCACACACTCCCTTAGGACAGACTTAAATATGGCAAACACCAGACAGAATAATTGAAATATTGACAAGGTTAACATGGAGCAAGAGAAATACTGACAGACAATCCATGTCTGTATTAGTTTCTGTGTATTAATGAGTGTCTCTGAGTCTCTGTATTAGTGTGTATCTATCTGTGTGTATCAATGTGGAACGAGTCTGGCAGTCTCTATGGTGCTTAAAGTGATGTAATATCCCCCTGACACGAGATCCGAGGAAGGGTCCTTTCATTTCTGTCCACAGATGCTGACAGACCTGTTGAGCTTTCTGTTGCTGCCAGTCTTTGCTGGTCTTGCCACTCCACTGTACCGGTGGAAGTGGAGGGTGAAGATCGTCAGCAATTTAGTTTGGGAGGGACAGAGGGAGGGCAGCAGCTCACAGCACCATCAACACACACACAGACATACACACATACAAACACACACACAAAACACAAATACACTCACACATAAACACATAGACCCACAGATACACACACAAACACACACAGACACACAGAGACACACACAATCACACACAAACACCCACACACAGACACATATACACAGGCACGCACACACATACACACAGACACGCACACACACTCACAGAAACTGGCACACATAGACACAGACACACACACAAACACACAGTCAGACACAGACACACACTGAAAGGAACAGACACACACACAGATGCAGACACACGCACACACACACAGAGTCAAACACAGATACATTCACAGATGCACATACACTCTCAGGAACAGGCACACATGCATACACACAAACAGCTGCACACAGACACACACACATATTCACAGAAACCCCACACCCACATACACTCAGATGCAGAGAGACATCCTGCTCCTTGGATGCTGCCTGATCAGTTGTGCTTTTTCAGCACCAAACTCTTTCTAGACAGAAACACACACACACACATACACAGTCACAGACACAGACAGACAGGCACACACATACTGACACACGCATAAACACATAGACAGCCACACTCCCCATACACGCACACATACGCTCTCACGCAGGCACAAACAGACACACACATACAGACAGACATACTCAAACAGTCACATACATACCTGCACTCCCCACACATGTACACATCCGCTAACACAGACACACACAAACAGATATATACACACAAACAGACGCACACTAACACAGCCGCAGACTCACGCATAAAAAAACACACATACACACATACAGGCACATATATGCACACACAGACAGATATACACACGCAGGCACACAGACAGAGGCACACACGCATTGACATACACCAAACAGAAAACACACACATACGAACCAACAGACTGGCACACACACACAAAAAAACAGACAGATATTCACGACCACCAATACACAGACACCCACATTCTCCACACACATGCATACCCATTCACAGACAGGGATGTACACAGACACAAAGGCACGCACGCACACAGAACAAGGACACACACTAACACAGAGACACACAGAGACGCACAAGTCATGGACACACACACAGACGTACATACATACACACAGCTACGCACACACAGACATACAAACACATAGACACACATATTGATACACACAGACACAGACAAACATCTTGCAAAATGCAACGTTTAGTGACTTACCCTTACAAATAATCTTACATGTAAGAAAGGATTGAAAAGTCCTAAAATACACCAGGAGTGCATTGTATAGTATCACTTTCAACAAAAGAGGGAGAGGGACGAAGGGAGGCTTTGAACCCCATTCAATGATTCACCCAAAAACAACACAGTTCCTATTGCACACAGATGCAGAGGTAGAGATACAAACATACACTAGTGCAGAATACACAGAGAGATAGATACATTGAGATACACAGATAGACACACAAATCGACAAGCCCGGATATACATGGAACCATTGAGTTATGCAGGGGGGTTGAAAACAGATCTGTCAGCTCATACACTAAATGCTAACGATAATCTCAAACTAAACTAGTCCCACGTTCCTGCGCTTGGACCATATTTTTCCAAACATTCTCTTATCGTTTTACTTAATAGAATGTTTTTTAAACATTGGAACTTTACTCACATCCATCACTTCTGAAGATGTTCATGCCATACACGAAGCAAATGATGTGTCATCACAATGCACTTCATAGGTATTGATCAGGTGTACACAAGAACTCTGTGGGAAGCTCGGGAAGTGACTGCTGGAAGTCTTGATGAGATTTTCTTATCATTAATAGCCACATGTGAGGTGCTGGAATACATGAGGCTAACTAACGTGGTGCCATTTTCTAACAAACTGGCAAGGAAAAGCCAAAGAACAAATGACCAGTGCGCCTGACATCGGTGGTGGGCAAGTTGTTGGAGGGAATCCTAATGACAGGATGTAGATGCATTTGGAAAGGCAAGGACCGACAAGGGATAGTCAATAATGCTTTGTGCTTGGGATGTCATGTCTCACAAACTTGCTTACTTTCTTCTTTAAGAAATAACAAAAAGCATCATGAGGGCAGAGCAGAGGACGTTATCTATATTGACTTCAGTAATGCATTTGATAGACGGGTTGGCAAGGTGAGATCTCATGGAATACAAGGAGAACTAGCCATTTGGATACAGAACTGGCTCAAAGGTGGAAGACAGAGGGTCGTGGTGAAGGTTTTTTCAGACTGGAGGCCTGTGACCAGTGGTGTGCCACAAAGATTGGTGCTGGTTCCACTGCTGTTCATCATTTACATAAATGATTTGGACGTGAACACACAATGTATGGTTAGTAAGTTCATAATTGACACCAAAATTGAAGATGCAGTGGACAGAGAAAATGATTACCACAGACTATAACGGGATCTTGATCAGATGGACCAATGGGCTGAGGAGTTGCAGATGGAGTTTAATTTAGATAAATGTGAAGTGCTGCATTTTGGAAAGGAAAATCAAGGCTTGGCTTATACATTTAATGTTAAGTCCCTGGGGAGTGTTGCTAAACAAAGAGACTTGGAGTGCAGGCTCACAGTACTTTGAAAGTGGAGTGGCAGGTATATAGGATAGTGAAGAAGGCGATTGATCTGCTTGTCATTGTTTGACAGTGCATTGAATGTAAGAGTTAGAAGGTCATATTGCGGCTGTACAGGAGATTGGTTCGGCCACTATTGAATACTTCGTGCAATTATGGTCTCGCACTTCGAAGAAGGATTCAGAAAAAAGTTACGAAGATATTGCCAGGGTTAGATATTTTGACATTTGTGTAGAGGCTGAATATGCCGCGGTTATTTTCCCTGGAGCATCAGCAGTTGAGGGGTAATCATTGAGGTTTATATACTCACAAGTGGAATGGATAGTGTCAATAGCCAAGGTCGTTTCCCCAGGGTAGCACGTTCAAAATCTAGAGGACAAATCTAGGTTGAAGGTCACAGGGGAAAGACTTAAAAGGGATCTAAGGGGCAACTTTTTCAAAGAGAGGGTGCTTTATATGTAATGGGCTGCTAGAAGAAGGTGTGTAAGCTGGGACAATTACAACCTTTAAAAGGCATCAGGACGGGCACGTGAATAGGAAGTGTTTAGGCGGATATGTGCCAAATGATGGCAAATGGCAGATGTCCTACATTAACGTAGGACATCTGTTTGGCAGGGACAATTTGGGTAGAGCTGGGTAGCTCTACGACATTATATCTTCTGTATACCTTTCTCTTGTCACCATAAAATTGCCCCCTTGTCTTGAAATCCAGTACCCTAAGGAAAGGACACATGCCACTCAACATTATCTATCCCCCTCATTGTTTTCATAAACCCCTATAAGGTTGATAAGGTCTCAACCTTCTACGTTGCAGTGGAAAAGGTCCTAGTCCACCGAGCCTGTCCTTATAAATTAAGCACACCATTCCCAACAACAAACTGATAAATATTTTCTGAACCCTCTCCAGTTTAATAATATCCTCAATGTAACTGGGTGAACACAACTACACAGTAGTTCAGGAGAGACCTCACGAATGTCCAGCTCAACCTGAAGATAATGTTCCAGCTCCTGTACTCAAAGGGCTGAGCAATGAAGGCCAGCAAGTAAAACGCCTTCATAATCACCCTGCCGACACATGATGTAAACTTCCAAGAAATATACCAGAACCCTAGATCTCTCTGTTCTACAACGTTACCAATGGCCCGACTTTTACACTTTGATGTCCTCTCCTTGTTTGTCTTACCAAATTGCAATACATTGTATTTATTGAAATTAAACTCCATCTGCCACTCCTCAGCCCAGTGAGTGATAGTGGTGGGGAAGAAAGGCTGGACAGTAATCATCTGCCTTGGATTCCTTCGTGGTTTTAAGAAGAGGGCAGTCACACGTTAGAGGCAGGAAATAGTGATTGATGTTTTTGATCCAGACAGTATGCTCTTTGTTCGTCTCTGGTGTTTGGTGATAAATATCTATTCCAGGTCCTTTATAGTGCAGAGTGTGTCTGCAGGATGTTTTTCTCTCATATTGCAGATCACAGACAATAACCATTTCAGGTGGAAATCATAGCTAAACAATTAAAGATCTTAATAGTTTATCTCGAAGGCAGCGCACATAAACTCAACATACTAGAGTTGAGGGGAGTACCTTTCATCTGGTTAACAATGTAATTAATTTCACTGTGTAATTCAGTAAAGTTAACCAAATTTTAATGAATCCACACAGAGCTGAAAGCAGACGTTTAAAATGTGACCCAAAATCTGGGCATGGTTTAAAACCTGTGTAGTGGGTAACGCCCATGCCTCTGAGCCAGAGCTTTGGAGTAGATTCCAATACCTGAACTTGCGAGGTAGTGTCTCTCACTCTGGACCAGTCGGTTTGGATTCAAGTCCTGCCTGTCACAGAGTTATGTCACAATATTTCCAAACAGGCTGATGAACAAACACGCATGTGAACAATGTTGCAGCGTTAGGGTTTAATGCCAAGTGGTAATAGTATGCCTATTTCTGAGCCCAAAAGTTTAGGTACAAATCCCACAGAGGTGCTTCATAATGTGGCTGAACAAGTTGTTCAAATGAATTTAGAATTGTATTGTGATGAAAAAGGAAGAGGAGTCAGTATTGATTTTAAGCCCAGGTTTACTGAAAACACAGCCATTCGAGTTGATTGTGATCAAAGTTGCACATTAGATTAGATTACTTTACAGTGCGGAAACAGGCCCTTCAGCCCAACAAGTCCACACCGGCCCGCCGAAGCACAATCCACCCATACCTCTACATTTACCCCTTACCTAACACTACGGACAATTTAGCATGGCCAATTCACCTGACCTGCACATCTTTGGACTGTGGGAGGAAACCGGAGCACCCGGAGGAAACCCACGCAGAGAACGTGCAAACTCCACACAGTCAGTCGCCTGAGGCGGGAATTGAACCCAGGTGTCTGGCGCTGTGAGGCAGCAGTGCTAACCACTGTGCCACCGTGCCACCCTAGATGTTTATAAAGCCACGAGACCATGGATAGGGTGAATAGTCAGGGTCTTTACTCCAGGGTAGGGAATTCCAAAACTAGTGGACATAGAATTAAGGTGAGATGGACAAGGTATAAAAGGGACCTAAGGGGACCATTTTCACCCAGAAGTTAGTATGTGTATGCAATTAGCTGCCAGATGAAGTGATGGAGGATGGTACAATTACAACATTTAAACCGCATCTGGATGGCGACATGAATTGGAAGGGTTAAGAGGGATATGGTACAAAAGCTGGAAGATCAACCGAAGTTAATTTACGACATCTGGTTGTCACGAATGAGTTTGACCAAAGTGTCCATTTCTGTGCTGTACATTTCTATGATTCATTGATCCAAATAAACATGATCTCTTTGTAATCTTATTTAACCTTCTTCACCATCCACTATATAACTAATCTTGGTGTCATCTGTAAACTTGCTCACCATACTTTGTATAATTCTCATCTAAATCATTCATATAAATGACAACCAAAAGTCGATCCAGCAGCAATCCCTGTGGAACGCCACTGGTCACAGGCCTCCAGTCCAAAAGTCAACCTTCCTCCACCATCCTCTGCCTCCTGCCAATAAGCTGAAACACACACACACACACACACACACACACACACAGACATAGAGACACAGACTCAGTTCTGCCATTAAGACAGAGATAGATACTTTTTAATTGATAAGGGGATCAAGGTAACTGTGAGAAACCTGTCAGCCATGACTTAACAGCAGGTCAGATTTGATGAACCAAACAGTCTAGTTCTGAACCAATTTCATATGCTCTATGATTTACGCTGTCTGAAATGACTCACCAAGAGAGCAGTGAAGGTGGATTTTGGTAAATACTTTACTGCACTGAGTCAATTGGAATGTGGGATCGGTTTGAGAGGCTGAATGCCTTTGTGTTTCCTATTGGTTGTGCCCTTATTTTTTAAAAGTGGAAGCTGACTTGCTGTGAGGTTCATTCACTTTTAAATTTAAAGGCTTCCCCATGTAAGATTGTGAGAAGGATGTTCCTATCATCTTAGGGTTGTGCTGTGTGTGGTATTCTCATCCCCAGGGAACAGTGAAGACTGTGCCATAGGGTCATAGAGTCCTAGAGATGTACAGCACGGAAAGAGACCTTTCGGTCCAACTCATCCATGCTGATCACATATCCCAACCCAAACTAGTCCCACATGCTAGATCCCTCCAAACGCCCCCTATTCATATACCCATACAGATGCCTTTCAAATTTTGCAATTGTACCAGCCTCCACCACTTCCTCTGGTGATTCATTGCATACACGTACCATCCTCTGCATGAAACAGTTGCCCCTTAGGTCTCTTTTATATAATTCTCCCCTCACCCTAAACCTATGCCCGCCAATTCTTGACTCCCTTACCCCAAGGAAAATATCTTGCCTATTTACCCTATCCATGTCCCT
Source organism: Chiloscyllium plagiosum (assembly GCF_037043375.1). Lineage (NCBI taxonomy): Eukaryota > Metazoa > Chordata > Chondrichthyes > Orectolobiformes > Hemiscylliidae > Chiloscyllium > Chiloscyllium plagiosum. The sequence goes on from NW_028270176.1 coordinate 197,448, forward strand.
CATTTTTTTCATATATAAACTCTATCAGGTCTCCTCTTAAAGACAATCACATATTGTACTGTGTAGTGACTGTGGCAAATTTTCAACACAACAGCCAAACATGAAATTAATGATGAAGATTATTGGTTATGTTGCTAAGGGGACGCATGTTCATCAGGCTAATAGGAATTATCCTCCGCTCCTCAGTGTCTGAAGGTCAAAATTGAGCACATGACTTATATTGCAGATGGTTCTATCGTTGCAACCAAATGACAGCATTTTTTACCGTGTAGCGATCCCTCACATCGAACATCGAACGTAGAACAATACGCACAGAAGACGCCCGTCGGCCCACGATGTTGTACCGAACATTTGTCCTAGCTTAATCACCCATCCATGTACCTACCTATTTGCCGCTTAAAGGTCACCAATGATTCTGACTCTGCCACTACCACAGGCAGCGCATTCCATGCCCCCACCACTCTCTGGTTAAAGAACCTACCCCTGACATTCCCCCTATACCTTCTACTCTTCACCTTAAATTTATGTCTCCTTGTAACACTCTGTTGTACCCGGGGAAAAAAGTCTCCCCACTGCCTGAATTAAAGTGAATTCAGCTAAATCCACCTGTTCCAGAATGTAATCCCATTACCAGTAGCTTGTAAGAGCAGAATAGCTCCAAAAGCTGAATCATGTTTGGGACAAGTACTCGTGTTTCCTTTTGTGACGAGTTCAATTGATATTTGGGCAAAATACTTTAAAGTTAACACTCTGCAGAGATTTTAGTTTTCAGTTTGTCATCAAATGTGTGCATGTGTCAGTATTTTTCGAATGGGAAACATCGGAGCACAGATTTGCAATATCCAAACTGTTATTTATCTTTCCTTCGTAGTTTGAGTAATTTTGTTTGGGCCATAAACTTGTTAATTGTAGTTGATCAAAGAATCCTGCATGACTTGTTCCTTACCCTGACCAAGTCTGAGACTTATATTATTGATCATATCACCAACCTGATGACATTAACATTTACAATGAGCAGCAGAAGCGTGGGACGAGGAAAGGGAATAATGTCCTGAACTATGGATCAATGAGTCTGACGTCATTGGTCGCCATGTTGTTGGGGAGGATTGAGCGGGGCAGGATTTACATGTATTTGCAAATGCAACAGCTGATGAAGGATAGTCGACATGGTTTTGGCATGGGAAATAATTTCGAACAAAGTTGACTGCGTTTTGTGAAGAGGTGACAAAGAAGATTGGTGATGACAGTGTGGCAGATGCTGTTCGTATAGACTTCAGCAAGGCATTCAACAGGATTCCGCATCGCAGAACAAGTTAGTAAGGTTAGGTCATAAATAGATACAAGATAAGATAGCCAAAATACCACAAAATTAGAGCGAAGGTAGGAAACAGAGGGTGGGAGAGGGGTGCTTTTCAGACTGGAGGCCTATGACCAGTGGTGTGCCACAAAAGGCAGTGCTGAATCCACTGCTTTTCATTATTTATATAAATGATTTGAATGTGAATATTTGCCTGTTTATTATGTTTACAGATAACCTTAAAATTGGACGTGCAGTGGCTGGCAAGGTTTGCCTCAGAGTACAATAGGACCTCGATCAGATGAGCCATGGGCCGAGGAGTGACAGATGAAGTTAACTTTAGGTAAATGTAAAGTAAGGTAAAATAGGGCAGGACATATACAATTAATGGTGGGGCCCTGGGAGTGTTGTTGAATAAAACTGTGCAGGTTCATTGATCCTTGAAAGTGGAGTCGCAGGTAGACAGGGTGGTGAAGAAGGGGTTTGGTATGCTTGCCTTTATTGGTCAGTACGTTGAGTATGTGAGCTGGGAGATTATGTTGCGACTGGGCAGGATGTTGGTGAGGCCAGATTTAGAATACTGTGTTTAATTCAGTTCGCTCTGCTACAGGAAGGATGTTGTTAAACTTGAGAGGGTGTAGGAAAGATTTACAATGATATTGCCGGGCATGGAGGGATTGAACTACAGGGAGAGACTGGACAGACTTGGACCTGTTTACTCTGGAGCATCGGAGGCCGAGGCGTGACATAATGGACGTTTGAAAAATCATAAGAGGCATAGATAATCTGAATAGCCAAAGTCTTTTTCCAAGGATTGGGAAGTCCAAAGATATAGGACAAAGGCTAAAGGTGAGTGGAGAAAGATAGTAAAAGGACAATATTTTCATCCACATTCTGGATTTCATTTCATCCAAATTTTCATCCAACATTTAAAGTGCATCTGGGTGTGCATATTAATAGGAAGGATTGACAGGGATATGGGCCTCATGCTGACAAATTGGTTGAGATCAGATTGGGATGTCTGGTTTATGTGGACAGGTTTCCCTGCTTTATGACACTGTAAGGGAGATGAGGAGAAATTCTAAAAAGGCAATTTGAGTGGGAATTCCCTTCCCCAGAGGTATGTGGTGCCTCTTTGTTCACATTTATTCAAACTGACTTCATTAATATTTGACAGAGATTGAGTCATGGACAATGGAATACAGACAGGAAAGTTGGACTGAGTCCACAGCGTGATCGTCCACAATCTTAGTGCCTGGTGGAGCAGTTTCATAGAGTCGAACGACCTAATCTTGCTCCTGAGTGCAATGCTCCATTGTTCCATTCAGCCCCTCCAACCTGTGAGACAGGAGCAGTTGGAGGCCACTTACTGTCTCACCTGGTGCACAGAAACAGGGAAGACCATTCAGACATATTTCAGTGATTTAGCTCCCCAGACTCTGTGGAATAGAGAATTCCTGACATTCACTCACCTCTGTTTGAAGAAACCACAGGTCTGCTCATACACCATGACCCATTGATGTGAGCGATAGAGGTGAATTCAAGGGCTTAGCGGAGAGTGACTGGCCCTGGTATCAGGGCAGTATTTAACTGAGGATAACATAAAGAATCCTGAGAAAAATCGCACCTCACGAGAATCCATTGCAAACTCGCCGTTGTTTGGAGTCATTCACAGCATAAGGGAAGATGTTTATCATCATTGGGCATTAATCAACTCAGCTGTGGGGCATCACTGCAGGAGATCCTCAGTGTAGCTCCCTCAGCGCAGGCATCTCCAGTTTGTCACGGGGAATCCCTGCAGTGTGGAAGCAGGTCTTCCAGCCCATGGGATTCACACTGATCAGAAGTGGGGATATTCACCCAAGTTACACAATGTTCAGAACACTTCGTCATCCCTCAGGTCCGAAAGCAGTCTGTGTCCATGCGCAACAAGATCTGGACAGCATTCAAGCCTGTGCTGTTAAACTGTCCGTAACATTTATGTAACAGCGCTGCCAGACACTGCACATTTCGACAGTAAACGAAGGAGTTCACGCTGCACCTCAATCTGGCTTCACAGGAATGTGGAAAAGTCATTCAGCCCAAAAAAATATTGTGTAAAAAGAGGGACGGCCCATTCAGTCCCTCAAGCCTGCTACACAGGAAGACAAGCACTCTGGCACACGTCAATTACACATGATCAGAAAGAGACAATTTCACACTCGGAGTCATTTATAAAGGACCAGGAAGAGGTCATTCAGCATCTCAAGTCACTAACGCAAGAAAAGGAAGGTGTCAGAGGTGGTCCAACATCACAAACAAATGTAGCAGGGACTGAAGAGATAAACTGGGCTGTTTTGTTTCTCGTGGCTTCATTACTCATAGTACATATGTGTTACTTTAACATGGTTTCCTGTGAGTAGGAACGAATACAATTTTTAACCAGATTCAAAGACATCTTCCATCGCTGACAGAGCAGACCCATGTTTTCTCTGGAAGTCAGATGCTGCTGGGGAATGGTTAATTGTTCCAGAATGAAAGTATTATAGCTTCTGACAGGATTGTGTGCAACGTGACATTGAGTGCAGAGTCACGCAGTAACTGTGCATGAAAGTGTTCAGAGTTCATTCAGAACCTGTACCTCACTGTCAGTAGAAATATGGTTTGCACAGGCACGTAAACTATTGCGAATCGAGGACCCTATGGAAAGTATGGAATTTTTCACCTTATCAATGGCTGCTTGAGAGATAATGAGGGTCCATCAATAACCATCAAGTTTCAATTTCTTATTCTCTCACAGCGCTGCAGATTAAACAGATAGTTATTGCATTCTATCCTTATGGTAACATCATGCCAGGGTTCAGTCTGTTGAAACTCCTTTGCACTGTCTTGGTGACGTGGAGATCATTATTTATTTCGCAGACTCAGCCTGTACATATTACCCCAAGTACTGGCTCAACAAAACACTACCATTGAGTAAGATATATTTACTCTGGTACTTTAATAATTTTCCATGACAGACCATATATCCTATACAGTAATAATTATTATCTGCCCCGTAAGAATTCTGTTAGTGACTTATAATCAAGGTCGTTTTCAACCATAGCCCTTCCCAACCTTTCACCATTTAACAAACTTAAAAGTCAATGATGGTATTTGTGGTTCACATCTGTATCATTTTTATCTCTTGTGAACAGCTATTGCACAAGAACTGATCCTTCTGATACCCCACAAGCCTTCCGTCCACAGAAAAAAAAACACTACTCTGTTAATTTTGTTCATTATCCAATTTTTAAGCCATATGATGTATATTCCACCACTATCTACCCATGGACTCTAACATTCTCTACTCACATGCATTCAACAATGTCAACCTTCTTCTGAAAATTCAATTACTCTACTCACACTTGTTCTCAATTGTCAATGACACAATGGACAGAGTCCACAAACTCCATCAGGTTTATCAAGGATTATTTCCATTTACTGAATCTCGGCCAAATACACTCTCACACGGACACAGGTACACACAGACGCGCACACAGACATCCATACACACCCCTATAGACACACACACTCCCACATTCACGCATGCACCCCCTCACAGACCTAAGACACTTTGCACTCACTACACACACACACGTTCACACACTCACAACCCCAATCCCAGACAGACAGACAGACACACACACACAGAGACAAAGACTCACATGCACACATATATTTTGTGGGGTGAATTTGTACTTGCAGAGTTACATTGTACTTTGCTCAAACATTGCATGCATTCATGTAGAAATCCGAGCTCAAAAACTGCATGAATTTATGTAAAATTCCGTTATCTCACTTTTTAGATTAGAATCAATCTAAACATCATGGCATAGACAGAGAACACAGGGGGCTAACACCTTCATCATATTGTCTAGCTATCACCATTGTTAACAGCTAACCCGAGAATGCAACTTTAAAAAAAGGTTTTGTGATTTACACTTGAAAGAAGTGAAAATATCACTGTATTCTAACAGATGAAAGTCTTAACAATCAATTTTTCAATTTATAATTTCAGTTACGTCACACTGTAGATTTTTGCTATAGATTCTGTGTTACGATCGAGCCCTCCACTATCACCTGGTGAAGAAGAGTCGCTCCGAATGCTCGTGTGCTTCCAATTACACCTGTTGGACTCTCACCTGGTGTTGTATGATTTTTCACTTTAAACAGGGTCATATCTAGATTGACGTGATGTTCAGGAATGTGGGGAAAGGGGTTATGTTAGAAGAAGGTCCCTTTTTATTTTCCTTCTAATTCATCATCAGCAGTCCCTTTGCTTGCTTTTAATTTCTTTCTCTCTCTTGCTGACATTTCTCCATCCATTCAACTAACCTCCCCCTCACTCATCCAACTATGTGATATAAATAATATTATTTCTCGGTTGCTTTCAGTGTTGATGTAGGGTCACTGGACTTGAAACTTTATCTGTTTTCTCGTGACAGAGGCTGCCATATTCGCTGAGATTCTCCAACATCTTCAGACACTGGAGAACTTTATTCAAAGCTCCAGAATCCACAGTTCATTAGTTTATTTTACCTTTAATGTTGTCGTTTCACGGAATGTCAGCATCATAGGGAAGGGCAGCATTTGTTGTCCATCACTAGCTGCCCTTGACTGTGAAGTCATTTGTCAAGACAATATGGAGCCAACCATGTGGTCGTGCATCTAAAGTCACACTTAGTTTCCTTACCAAAGGCTGTAAGTGAAAAATATGAATGAAATCCTGATGGTTTATCGATGCCGTTTGTGAAGTGAGATTTTATTCCAATTTTTGTCATTCGAATTTCAGTTCTGTCATTGGCTGTGATAGGATTTGAAACAATGCCATTAAGGTTATGACCTGTGCCTCTCAATGACCCCCGTCCAGTGAAGTCATTACTCTGATATGGGGTCCCTATTAAGAAATAGCTGGAGAAGCAAGAACAAGTATGTGTTCAAATTATTTGCCATTGGACGAGAGCTCAGAAGAGAACTGGAGCTGTAAAAGCTGAAGTTAACAAAGGGACAGATGAAGGCTAATTCAAGAACACCACTGAGGCAGAGGTGGAGACTGGGGTTATTATGGAGGTGGGTGTAGGCAGGTTTGATGGCAGAGAAAATATAGAGAAGCAGTTCAAGGAAAAAGGAAGATTCACTGATCTGAAGAATTTTCTTCCTTCTTAGAATGTTATGAGTGAGGAATCTGAAATTGATGGAAATGAAGTAGAGTTTGTGACTGAAACTGAAGATAACAGTTTATACATATGTTAAATATGTATAACTGAAATAGCAATAACCTTCAACATCATTTATAGAATTGACAGAAATAGGCTTACCGGGAACACCAATAATAGCGAGGATGGCATAGTACTCAGCTTGAATAATCATCAGTACGGCTTCTATCTGCAACTCTAACCATGCCCAATCCTGAGAAAACAAGTAAAGACCATCGGATAAACTCCTGTCCATTGTTGGAACACTCCAGTCGAATGCATTCAGATTCTGATCCATTGTTGGAGCATTCCAGTCTAATGTTCTCTAATTCTGATTCGTCAGAATGTTGACATCGCTGACGATTGGGTGAATGGCACATTCCATTTGTAAAGTAAGATGTGAGTGAGAGAAATGATGCTTTTTCTTCATAAGCTCGATGTTTCTACTGTGTTTTGGCAGGGTAGGAATTGCTGGGGCCCCGAGGCCATCTGTGTGTGATCACCAGGCCTGCTGCATCCTTTGGCTTTAATTATTAATATTTAACTTTGACATTTATCTTACCAACATTGAGGGGCGTAGGTGGGGTTAGGCACTTTTTAGACGCTTCTACAGTGGCATAGATAGTTTAGAAATAGTCAATTCCTTGTGGTCCTTGCAGCCGCGGCCTGGTCCTGTGGAGTGATAGTCAAACTCTCACAGAGCCAGGATTCTTTGTTTTACATTTCCTTATTTATTGCTGATATCTCAGCAGGGTTGAAAGCAAATCTCTCCCGGCTGCTACGCTCTCTCCCTGAGATTTCTCGTAGTAATGTCTCTTGATGTTCGTTCCTCCTGAATTGGAGAACTGCATGTGAGACAATAGTTTCCTGAATTTGTTTTTTTGACAAGTGTGTGTTTCCAGGATGATACAATATTGTAGCAGTTACTATTTCGTAATTAAATAATCAATTAATCTGTTGAGTTTTCCAATAAATTAAGTTTTTCCAAGTTCCTCTTGTTTTGTTGTATTTTGTCTACAGTGTTTGAATAAGTTGTGTCTTGCTTAATGTTGAATATTTTGACCAAAGGAATTGAATCTGAAACACAGCACCACACAATTAACTTTAAAATAAGGAAATGTTCGGGTCGACTACCTTCTTCATATATTGTGAGAGGCGTCTGTTGGAGCCATGACAAGAAGGACAGATTTTCATATTTTGATTGGATAATTACTTAATGGACAATAGATTTCAGAAATACGTGGTTTGGCAGCGGAATGAGTCGGGTTGGACGATTGATAGCTCTTTCAGAAATTATATCTGACACACAATCCACCTCACGGATCCAGCCCAGATACCATAAGACCAGATGAATTATCTGCTCAGGACGGAGCACTGTGCAGACCAGTCTCAGTCAAAACCAGCAATCTGTCCAGGATTGAACACTGTGCAGATCTGACTAATCCATTAACTATCGGTCCAACATGGGGAACAGTACAGACCACACCAGTGCATTGATTCAGAAATATGGACAAAACACTTAATCCTGCATGGAGTAATGTGCAGCGCAAACAAGTGGGCTTGTTCTATAAACGTGGATAAGGTATCTGTGCAGTATGGGGAGCTGCACAGTGAATAGCAGTGAATTGATCTGTAAACCAGGAGGAGTTACCCTCCCAGCATGGAGAGCTGTTTACATCACCCCAGTGCATTGATCTGTAAACCAGGAGCAGTTACTCTCCCAGCATATATAGCTGTGTACCCCACCCCAGTGCATTGTTCAGTAACACTGTATTAGATACCTGCCCAGTGTGGGGAAACTTCCAGTTCATACTGGAAGTGGCAGGATGTCCAGCTCCCATCCATTTAAAGCTCCATATCCCCATTGTGCCATGACAAAGCGGTGGTCTGGGTGTGAAAATCCCTGCCAGAGAGAGATGGTAAGGAAATCAGTTTAAATACCAAAAAAAAAGGACTTTGGGAAAACGAGGAAGGGAGGTTGAGAGACAATTTAATGGAAGATCACAGGGGGTTTCAGAAAGCTGAAGTGAAGATAATTCAACAGCATCTTACCACGTTAGCCAGTGTTCCCTGGAATGATGGGTGAACGGGATATCACTGCGAATTCAGATGATGGAGTTTTGAATGAGCATTTGTTCTGCAGCTTTGCAGCTGGGAGTGGGCTCAGCAGAGTCTTCGACTCATTGGGCTGAATCCAGCAATAATCTGTCTCAGTGCCATTTTCGCTGAGTGTGACAGAGGAATTGTCTGCACGAGGCCGAATTAGTTTCCTGGTTCAATCTTACTGAACTCACCTTATTAGCTACCGTCCCCACCCCATGGTGTCCCTCTCATTCAATGACAGTCCTATTCTCCCACCCATCATTGTTGGAGGTACTCAACATCGTCCAGATGCCCCTGGCTATTCCAGAAACACTGGCACTAGTGCCATCTTTAAAAGGCCAATGGGCACACGGTTGAGCTTTCTCTGTTTGGAGCTGCCCTGCACAGTTTACCCCGAGCATGGCAGATAAGGGGCAATTACACCACGGTTTGTCGACAGGGGCACGTGGATGAGGTAGTACAGAAGGGATTATTTTTTTCCCAGAAGGGGCCATAAAACCAGACTCACCAAGCATGGTCTGAGCTCACCATCGAGCTAAATGCAGTGTCTGCGGTCTGAAGAAATGCCCAGCAATACAGGACAAGCATCAATAACTTTCTCTGCTCTGTCAGGATACGGCTCATTGTATTTTCTCTGCTCATACACACACACTGTATATCTGTTATAGCACCTATACCCGAACAAGGCTCATGCTCCAAAGCTCTCACTATCACATGCAGCAGCTTCCCTCTCTCCCTTTCCCTCGCTCTCTCGCCTGTTCGATACTCCCACATGGCGATAGAATATTCTGGAGAATGCTGATTATGGGTTGTTCGGGATAATGTTCCAAATAATTCAATTTTTCAGGAAAATGTCACTGCCCCAAGAGTAAAGATGTACGGTTTTAAATCAAATACGTTTCAAATCCATCATGATGCCATTCAGCCCACAAAATGTGTTCTAGCATTCAATAAGATCGCAGCTGATCTGATGGTTTTCTCATCTCCATGTTGGAGGAATTTTCAGTCATTCAAACCCCTGGATTCCTGTCACTGACCAGACAACACTTAGGCACTTTTACCCCGATTATCTTCAAGCGTCTGTTCAAGGGCTTTTCCAATGGGAACACACTCTCCAAACAATATATTCCATCCGCTTTATAATTCTACGTAATGATAAGCACATTTTCCATAGATCAATCAGAAATACACACTTATTTATGGTAAACGATACCAAATTACAATTAATAATCCAGGCTAATTCACTTGTCTCACTTTATTGTATTCAGCCAAATGCAGCTTCTTAACAATTGTCTCGGTATAGAATTCAATTTCTGGCAGAGAACGTTTTTATCCTCAACTGTTACCCTGACCATTATCTGAATTGTATCTTTTTCCTTGTTATGAAAGTTTCTCTTGTCCTTTGCCTGTGACTGTTTCTGGCTGTAGCAGTTGCACTGTCTCCAACTCAGTTGGCTACAGGGCTGGTTTGCAATGCAGTGAGAGGCTAACAAGCGCAGGTTCAATTACCCACACTGACAGAGGTTACCATGATGGGGACACTCTCTCAATCTCACCCAATCACTCGAGATGTGGTGACCCTCAGAGTAAACCATCGCGAGTGGTCTCTCTCTAATGACAGAGCAGCCCCATGGTCCTTTGGAACTGTATTCTGTCACTATTGCATTTTAAATTTTTATCTATGTTATAATTTTGTTTTGCATTATATTTCTGGATGTTTGGAATCAGAGTCATTTGGCACCCCTGTCAGCATTTCCCCCACACTGCACATTCTTGCCTAATAATCTTGCCCTCGTTGTTATTTATGAACCTTCCATCTGTGCCTGAAAAAAACTTCAATATCTCTGCCTCCAATACTCTGCGGAAGAGATTTACAAAGACTCACTACTCTGAGAAAACAAACATAAAAATCATCTGAGATTATTTTCTGTCTCCTTATCTGAGTAACGATATAATGACATTGGAAGCAGTTCAGATATGTTTTGCTTCTGATATTTTTGTTTTTTCAGCGGCAGCAGCAACTCGAAGGGCGGGAGCTTGCACCAGGGGTCTGCCGGGAGTAGTGAGTCACTGATGTGAAACTCTAAAAACTTACCACAAGCGCGGGAGTCCTCTCTTCAACCCTTTCATCCCAGGAATCCATCTAATGTACAAACCTAGTTACTTGCTGCTGAAAATGTGTTGCTGGAAAAGCGCAGCAGGTCAGGCAGCATCCAAGGAACAGGAGAATCGATGTTTCGTTCATGAGCCCTTCATGCTGACGTTATGTTTCAAACACATGAACACGCCAATCCCTTTGTACTGCTCTTTAGTTTGGGAGTCATCTTCATTAAGTAAAAACCTGTGTTTTCATTCTCTGTGCCATCCACAATACAGATGTATATTGCGTTCAGCTCCCACCGTCAGGCTATCAGTATAGGTTGTAAATAACTGAAGCCGTCAGACTGATACTTGTACTCCAGTCGACAAATCTTTATCATAAAGATCGATGAATCCTGATTCTCCGATTTCTATGTGTTAACCAATCGCCATTCAATGCAAATGTCATCTGTCTTCTATAAGAAGATGCCTTATTCTGATGCCTTGTGGAAAATCTCTGGACAGCCTCGTGTCTGCCAGTGTCCCTTTATCAATCCGCCCATTAAATTCTCAGGGATCGCCAGAAAAACTTTGCATGATTTTACAGGCAAAACAGTGATCCCCTTGAGTGAAGCTTTACTAAATGCCCTGTAATTACTTCCTTAATAACAGACTCTAGCAGATGCCCAACAATAATTGTTAGGCTAAATGTTCCTGCTTTCAGTCTCGCTCCTTTCTTGAAGACAGTCGCCACATTGGAGTGTCTCCAGTTTCGCTGGAAAACTCCTGCAATCCAGAGAGTTATGGAATATTTCACACAGTGCCAACAGTCTCTCTGTAAACATATCTTTTAAAACCATGAATCACTGTTGATCTGTCTCCCCGTAGTCTTATATGTTTGTTAAAATTCTGGTTTCTTTTGATAGAGACACGTCATGAAATTCCCTCCAAGTACCATTTTGACTGTGTCATTGAAATACTTACAGTACCTTCCCTGTGAGGAACGACGTCAGATACTGGCATAAAATATCAGCCTGTTCCCTCCAGCCAATTCTGCACTCACACTCTCCAAATATCCTCAGATGCTTTCCTGACTTCATTTCTGTCATAGGTCACACACTCATCTTGAACTTTCTTTTTATATGCATGGAAAAGCTCGTGATGCTTGTTTTATATTTCTTGGAAATTTGCTTACATCATATCTTTTCTTCCTTCTCCCTCGCTTTCTAGATTCATACAGTAATATTTTGTGAGAAGATTTGTAGCTCGGGTGATCATTGTTGTGGTTCTGTTCGCCGAGCTGGGAATTTGTGTTGCAGACGTTTCGTCCCCTGTTAGCTGACATCCTCAGTGTTTGGGAGCCTCCTGTGAAGCGCTTCTGTGATGTTTCCTCCGGCATTTATAGTGATTTGTATCTGCCGCTTCCGGTTGTCAGTTCCAGCTGTCCGCTGCAGTGGCTGGTATTTTGGGTCCAGGTCAATGTGAAATTTGATAGAATGAGTGCCATGCTTCTAGGAATTCCCTGGCTGTTCTCTGTTTGGCTTGTCCTATAATAATAGTGTTGTCCCAGTCGAACTCATGTTGCTTTTCATCTGCGTGTGTGGCTACTAAAATTAGCTGGTCATTCGTTTCGTGGCTAGTTGGTGTTTATGGATACGGATCGTTCACTGTCTTCCTGTTTGTCCTATGTAGTGTTTTGTGCAGTCCTTGCATGGGACTTTGTACAATACGTTGGTTTTGCTCATGCTGGGTATCGTGGCCTTTGTCCTGGTGAGTTGTTTTCTGAGAGTGGCGGTTGGTTTGTGTGCTGTTATGAGTCCTAGTGGTCGTAGTAGTCTGGGTGTCAGTTCAGAAGTTTTCTTCGTGTATGGTAACGTGGCTAGTCATTTGCGTTGTGGCATATCCTCATTCCGTTGTCTTTCCCTTAGGCATCTGTTAATAAAATTGAGGGGATATGTTTCTGGCGATAACATTGTAGAGATGTTCGTCTTCCACTCTTTGCAGTTCTGGTGTACTGAAGTGTGTTGTGGCCCTTTTGCTGTAATGCAAAGATTAGAACAAACCGACTTACCACAAATTTAACCCAAATTCTGGGTGAGATATGTAGATGACACCTTTGTAATCATTAAAAACACAGAAATAGAGAAAACACACTGGATCATCAACGCCACACTCACAGGAATCCGATTCACTAGAGAGGAAGAAAAGGACAACCAACTCCCATTCCTAGACGTGATGGTACAGAGAACACAGAACGGAAAATTCGCCACAAAAATACACAGGAAAATCACACACACAGACCAAGTCCTGAACTTCGAAAGCAACCACCCCAACACACACAAAAGAAGTTGCATCAAGACACTGTTCAAAGAGGCACAACACACTGCAGTACACCAGAACTGCAAAAAGAGGAAGAAGAACACCTCTACAATGTATTCGTCAAAAATGGTTCCCCCCACAATTTCATCAACAGATGCCTAAGGGAAAGACAACGGAATGAGGACATGCCACAACACAAAGGACTAGCCACGTTACCATACATCAAGAACATTTCCGAACTGACAGCCAGACTATTACGACTACTAGGACTCATAATAACACACAAACCAACAGCCACTCTTAGACAATAACTCACCAGGACAAAGTACCCGATACTCAGCATGAGCAAAACCAACACAGTGTACAAAATCGCATGCAAGGACTGCACAAAACACTACATTGGACAAACAGGAATACAGCTAACGATCCGCATCCATGAACACCAACTAGCCACGAAATGACACGATCGGCTATCTTTAGTAGCCACACACGCAGATGACAAGCAACATGAGTTCGACTGGGACAACACTACTATTATAGGACAAGCCCAGCAGAGAACAGCCAAGGAATTCCTAGAGGCATGGCACTCATCCACAGATTCTATCAACTTTCACATCGACCTGGATCCAATATACCGGCCACTGCAGCGGACAGCTGGAACTGACAACTGGAAGCGGCAGAGACAAATCACTATAAATGCCGGAGGAAACATCACGGAAGCGCTTAACAGGAGGCTCCCAAGCACTGAGGACGTCACCTAGACACGGGACGAAACGTCTGCAACACAATTTCCCATCACGGCGAAGAGAAACACAACAATGCCGTCATATCGCACACAATCAGAACCTTTGGCCCAACGTGTCCACGCTGACTAAGTGTTCCAAACTAAACTAGTCTAATCTGCTTGCATTTGGCCCATATGCCTCAAAACATTTCCCGTTCATACGTCTGTCCAACTGCCGATCTTGAACTTAGTGGCTGGTTCAGATGTTACAGAGGACAGTAAAGTGCAAAAGACATTGCTGTGGATTTGCATTCACGCACAGACCTGACCAGGGCAGGATGACCCATTGCCTTCTCTGAAGAACATGAGGCAAGCAGATAGGCTTCTGTTTATTACAAATGATGATAATTTCATTTAAATTCCATCAATTTGCTTTATGAGACATCAACAGGTTATTATTCGGTGCCTCTATATTAAGAGTCAATGATTGAGCACCATGCACTATCTTCATGTCTGACAGATTCTGTGGAGAGTACAAATTAAATATCTCAAGTGCAATTATCTTGTAATGGACATGTGGTTAGAAGGGACTTGAAACATATTAATCCAGATTTCACAAGGGCTCAAATTCTGAAGTTTATTCAGAAGTTGCACTGAGGCTGACGAGTAGACCGACACATCATAAAGGTGGTACTGGGCAGGATTTGTGAGCGGGAAGGTTATGGAAATGTAGACCTGTGCAGGGCTCGAAGGATTCTTGAATTTGAGAACAGTCTGGTTCCTTTTCGCATATCAGTGAGTAATTTATAAATAGTAATTTACTTTATAGAATTCATCAGGAAAGGATTCTTTAGTTGGCAGTGAAGACACTAACTTCCCATTTTCCAAAATTTAGCTATCATGAGCAGACACACAGTTCAACCCGGTTTAATAGACAAAGAGAATGACTTATTAGGAACACCAACTACGGCGAGGATGGGATAATAGCCACCTTGTATAATCCAAAGGATTTCTTTGATCCGTGATGCTAATGATATCCAAGGCTGAGAAAGATAGCAAAGTCCGAAGAATAAACTGCTGTCCATTGTTGGAACGTTCCAGTCTATTCTTCTCAGATTGTGATCCATTCTTGGAACATTCCAGTCAAACGTTCTCAGATTCTTATCCATTGTTCGAACATTCCAATCTAATGTTCTCAATCCATTGTTGTAACATTCAGGTCAAATGTTCTTAGTTTTTGGTCCAATGTGGGAACATTCCAGTCTAATGTTGTCATATTCTGGTCATGCCTCCTTCTCTGTCTGCAGCTGCTGCTCCCTGTTAGTGCTGTTAGCGATGCTCCTTCTCATACTATGGGATAACACATTGAACCGAGTCCTAATTTAAAGAAGAGGCTAATCCTCCAGTGAGACATTTATAATCCACGGAGATGGATATTATTCACATTCACTGAGTAAATAGCTCCAGCTAGCTTCTTTCAATGAAATATTATTAATAATGTTATTATTAAATTTGAAAATAACTTTTAAAAATTACTCATTCTGAATGGGTGACTAAAGGAAGTAATGGTGGAGATGGTAGATTGATTGTGTGTTATCATTCAATCTAATTTGGATAGGGGAGTAATGACAGAGAATTGCCAGAACATTAACAAGTTTCTCTGTTTATAATTGGAAACATACAGCCTGAAACTCGTGATCAGTCATTACAATATTAATAAAACATTGAGACAACTTTGATAGTCGATAATCTGAGAGGAAAATGTGCCTAAGACAATATAGAGTTATAACAGACAAACGGCATGGGTATCTTAACAGACAATTGTCGCTGACAAATTCAATTCAGATTATTATTCCCGGATTAGCGAGGGCAGGTGAGGATCATACTGTTGATATTATTGATGTCAATCAACTGTGATGAAGTATCACTTACTGGACTTCAAATAAAGTATTCCTATGGCATTGCGGAGGAGACAGAAAACAGATAGATTTTGAGGGTATGGCTGAAGAGACGAGGGTGAGTGAACATGATATTGCCCAGTAATCCGTATTGGAACGTTTCTATTTATAAATCATATGAAGATCAGATTGAAGTATAAATCTACAATGAGGACTAAGGATAGCCAATATTAGTAAAGACCATACGAGCAGAAGACATAGAAGTAGAAACCGGGCCATTCAGCCAATCGAATCTGCTCCAACACTCAATCAAAGCAGATAGGTTTCTCAACCCCATTGTCCTCATAACCCTTGCTCCCCTTTACAATCGAGAACCTATCCTACACAGGCTTATATATACTCAATGACCTGGCCTCCATAGCCTTCTGTGACAGTGAATGTCATAGAATTACAATGCTCTGGCTGGAGAAGCTTCTCCTTATATATGTTCTAAAAAGGTCTTCCCTGTAATCCGTGGCTGTACCTCGGATCCCTACCAAAGGATACATTTTCACCAAATCCACTTTGTCCAGGTCATTCAGTACTCTGTAAGTTTCAATTCGATTCCTTCTCATTCTTCTAAACTTCAGAATCCTGAAGAATTCGTCATATGTTAAACTTTTCATTCCTATGACCATTCTGGTCAACCTCTTCTGAACAGGCTCCAGGGCCGGTACATCCTTGCTGAGATAAAGGGTCCAAAACTGCACAAAATAATCTAATTGGGGCCTGACCAGAGCGTTTAGTGCCTTCGAAGTATATTCCTGCTTTTATATTCAATGTATTTGCCTTCCGAAGCATTAACTCAATAAGTCTCTTTGCACTTCAGACTTGTGATTTTTTTTGCCAGTTTAGAAAATATTCCACGTCTCTATCCTTCCTACCAAAGTGCATAACCTCATAGTAGTGCATGTTTTACTCCAACTGCAACATCTTTTCCCATCTCCTAAACTGTCCAAATCCTTCTGCAGCTTGTCCGCCTCCTCACTGCTACCTGTCTCTCTACATATCTTTGTAATATTTGCAAATTTAGCCAGAATGCCCTCTGGACCATTAATGTACAGAGTGAAATGTTGCCCCAACACTGAGTCTTGTGGAACACATTTTGTCACCTGTTGCCATCCCGAAAAGGATACTTTTAGCCCCACTATCTGCTTTTTGCCAAAAAGCCAACTTCTATCCATGCCAGCAGCTTGCCTCTAACACTATGGGCCTTTATCTCAATCATTAGCTTCCTGTATGGCACTTGGCAAAGGCCTTCTCGAGATCCAAGTAGATAATATGCATTGGCTGTCTTTGGTCTAAGCTGCTCGTTACTTCCTCAAAGAATTCTAGTAGATGTGTCAGGCATAAACTCCCTTGATGAAACCATGCAGAGTTTGCCCTATATTATTATACACCTCCAAATATTCAGATATCCCAGGTTTCCCGGTCGATTCATGGATCTTAACACTGACTGAGATTAGGCTAATTGGTCTGTACTTTTCTGTCTTCTGACGTATTCCATTCTTAATCAGAGATTTTATGCTAGTCCTTTTCTAGTCCCCTGGGATATGCCCTAATTCTAATGATTCCTGAAAGATCATCACTAACGCCTCTTCTCCCTCTTAGCTTTCTCCCTGAGAGCTCTGTGGTATAGTTCTTCTGGTCCAGGTGATTTATCCACATTCAGCCCATTCAGTGTTTTTCTACCACGTTTGCCTTGGCGATGGGTGACATGGATATACAATCCCTCTACACCTCCATCCGCCATGACCAGGGCCTCCAAGCCCTCCGTTTTTTCCTCTCCAGACGTTCCCAACAGTACCCCTCCACCGACACTCTCATTCGTTTGGCCGAACTGGTCCTCACCCTTAACAATTTCTCCTTTGAATCCTCCCACTTCCTCCAGACCAAAGGGGTAGCCATGGGCATACGTATGGGCCCCAGCTATGCATGTCTCTTTTTTGGCTACGTAGAGCAGTTGATCTTCCGTAATTACACCGGCACCACTCCCCACCTCTTCCTCCGCTACATTGATGACTGCATTGGCGCCACCTCGTGCTCCCGCGAGGAGGTTGAGCAATTCATCAACTTCACCAACACATTCCACCCTGATCTTAAATTTACCTGGACCATCTCTGACACCTCCCTCCCCTTCCTGGACCTCTCCATCTCCATCAGTGACACCGACTTGACACTGACATTTTCTACTAACCCACCGACTCCCACAGCTACCTGGATTACACCTCTTCCCACACTACCTCTTGCAAAAATGCCATCCCGTATTCCCAATTCCTCCGCCTCCGCCGTATCTGCTCCCAGGAGGAGCAGTTCTACCACAGAACACACCAGATGGCCTCCTTCTTTAGAGACCGCAATTTCCCCTCCCACGTGGTTAAAGATGCCCTCCAACGCATCTCATCCACATCCCGCACCTCCGCCCTCAGACCCAACCCCTCCAACCGCAACAAGGACAGAATGCCCCTGGTGCTCACCTTCCACCCTACCAACCTTCGCATAAACCAAATCATCCACCGACATTTCCGCCATCTCCAAACAGACCCCACCACCAGGGATATATTTCCCTCCCCACCCCTCTCCACCTTCCGCAAAGACCGTTCCCTCCGTGACTACCTGGTCAGGTCCACGCCCCCCTACGACCCACCCTCCCATCCTGGCACTTTCCCCTGCCACCGCAGGAACTATAAAACCTGTGCCCACACCTCCTCCCTCACTTCCATCCAAGGCCCTAAAGGAGCCTTCCACATTCATCAAAGTTTTACCTGCACATCCACTCATATCATTTATTATATCCGTTGCTCCCGATACGGTCTCCTCCACATTGGGGAGACTGGACGTCTCCTAGCAGAGCGCTTTAGGGAACATCTCCGAGACACCCGCACCAATCAACCAAACCGCCCCGTGTCTCAACATTTCAACTCCCCCTCCAACTCTGCCGAAGATATGGAGGTGCTGGGCCTCCTTCACCGCCGCTCCCTCACCACCAGACGCCTGGAGGAAGAACGCCTCATCTTCCGCCTCGGAACACTTCAACCCAAGGGCATCAATGTGGATTTCAACAGCTTCCTCATTTCCCCTTCCCCCACCTCATCCTAGTTTCTAACCTCCAGCAACATGATCCCCTTGACTTGTCCGGACTTGTCCGACCTGCCCAGCTCCTTTTCCACGTGTCCACTCTGCCCTCTCCTCCCTGACCTATCACCTTCATCTCCTCCCCCCACTGACCTATTGTACTCTATGCTACTCCCTCAGCTTCTCCCTCTAGCTCAAATAGTCCAATCCTGGTAATATCATTATAAATCTTTTCTGAATCCTTTCATGTTTCACAACATCTTTCCGATAGCAAGGAGACCAGAATTCTTACAATTGATTTATATTCATTCTTACTAATAAGGCAATCGCTTCCCCCAACCCCCTCCGCCCACCCCCCCCCCCCCCCCGCCTACCTTTACGATAGGATGCACATCATTTAATATTCAGCTGTCAATCCTGCTCCCCTTGTCGTCACGTCTTTGTGATGCTTACCACGTCATAACTGCCAATTTCAACCTGCCACAAACCCATTTACCTTATTCCTTATACGGCATGCATTCCTATGTAACCGTTTCAGGCCTGTATTAACCGTCCCTCCTCTCAGTGTAATTTATTTGTCCAGTGTGCTTGAAGTTTCAATCCATTCTATCCTATTTGTGTCTGTGCTGGAGATTTTAATAAACTCTCCTAAGTTCTGCACTCTTACCTCCTCTTTTACTTCGAGTTTTCTAAAATTCCCTATAAATGAAACCCCAACCCAGACCTAAAACGCTTTTGAAAAATCTATCCAGAGCCCTAGTTATGTAATTTGTAAGGACTCTGGTCCCAGCATTGTTCAGATGAAGACCATACCATCAGAAAAGGTCCCTTCTTCCCCAGTAATAAAATGTTTTATTAATACAAAATACAGGGACAAAATGACTTTTTGTAAGTTCCTAAATATAGAAAGTACAAAGTGATAAGATTGTTACAATCCATCCAGACGTGAAGCTATAAAAAATGAAATGTGAATTATAAAACCATGGAAGTAGTGTGCAAAGTTTATCAATCATTATTTGACCCACAGCTGAGATTCTGATTTCCCCTCTGTCAGTGATCTCCCTCACTGAGATTCTCTGGCCCAGTCTCTCACACAGTATCTCGTGAGTTCATCAGTTCCTGCTGCTGTTGACACAGTCCATTTCAATTAATCCACCTTCTCTCTGGAACCAATCTATTGGTCTATTGAATTCTGGTTAACTGTAAGCTAATCAGCTCTGTGATGTTATTGGAGATAAATGATCCAGGATGACAGCCAGTATCAGCACAGTGCTCAGAGGGTATGGCACGAGACAAAGGACTTGCATTCCAGGGGAACTTTTAACTAAAATTCCCATCTTCTGAATATCTTCCTTATGCTGACTTTTGATCTATCCAACCTCACTCTCGTTTAACACCCGCTCCTCTCACTCAGTCTGACGCTCCACTTTCTATCCACTCTGTTTATCTCCCTTCACATTCTTTCTTTCTGTTTCGTTCGTTCTCTCTCTCTCTCCCTCACACACACACAATCTCCAGATACTCTCTCCTTTCAGATAGTGCAGTTGGAGGACTTATGAATATATGATGGGCTGAATGGCCTCCATCTGTGCTGTATTAATTGTGAAGTTCTCTGGCCCACAACAAACACTTTAGCAGCCTGGAGAGACAAGCTGTTCCTGCGAAGGACACAGTGCACAATCATCCATTATCGCTTCCTGTTTTCTGATAGATTAGATTACTTACAGTTCGGAAACAGGTTCTTCGGCCCAACAAGTCCACACCGACCCGCCGAAGCACAACCCACCCATTCCCCTTTACCAACACTACAGCCAATTTAGCATGACCTGCACATCTTTGGACTGTGGGAGGAAACCGGTGCCCCCGGAGGAAACCCACGCAGACATAGGGAGAATGTGCAAACTCCATACAGTCAGTCGCTTGAGTCGGGAATTGAACCCGGGAGTCAGGCGCTGTGAGGCAGCAGTGCCGACTACTGTGCCACCGTGTCGCCCATATGCAGTGCGCTCGAAATAGCTGTTCAAACAAAATAGATTTAAATTCGAGCAGTTTGGAGGACAGTCACCAGATGATCTTGCAATCATGATTTAATAAACAGCTCCCCCATGCAAAATGTGGGTTTGCCTGACAGCAGCTCAGGATGGCAACCCAACCGCCTCATACTGGGGATGTTAAAGTCACTCACCATGCTAACTCAGTTTTTAATGCACGTTTCCATAATCAGCCTCCATATTTGCTTCTCATCTCTCCGTGGCTGTTGGAGGGACTACAGTATAATCCTAACACAGCTTAAAATTGTGTTGCTGGAAAAGCGCAGCAGGTCAGACAGCATTAAAGGAGAATGAGAATCCACGTTTCGGGCATGAGCCCGTTTTCAGGAATGAGGAGGGTGTGCCAAGCAGACTAAGATAAAAGGTAGTGAGGAGGGACTTGGGAGAGGGGCGTTGGGAATTCGACAGGTGGAAGGAGGTGAAGGTGAGGGTGATAGGCTGGAGTGGGGGTGGGGGCGGAGAGGTCGGGAATAAGATTGCAGGTCAAGAAGGCGGTGCTGAGTCCGAGGGTTAGGACTGTGAAATGGTGTGGCGAAGGGAAATGAGTTAGCTGGAGAAATCTGCATTAATCCCTTGTGGTTGGAGGGTTCCTAGGTGGAAGATGAGGCGGTCTTCCTCCAGGCGTGGGAGAGGGAGTTTAAGTGTTCAGCCACGGGGCGGTTGGGTTGGTTGGTGCGAGTATCCCAGAGGTGTTCTCTGAAACGTTACGGAAGTAGGCGGCCTGTCTCTCCAATGTATAGGAGGCCACATCAGGTGCAGCGGATGCAGTAAATGATGTGTGTGGAGGTGCAGGTGAATTTGTGGCGGATATGGAAGGATCTCTTCGGGCCTTGGTGGGAAGTGAGGGGGGGGGGGAGGTGTGGGCGCAAGTTTTGCATTTCTTGCGTTTGCAGGGGAAGGTGTTGGGAGTGGAGGTTGGGTTGGTGGGGGGTGTGGAACTGACAAGGGAGTCAGGGAGGGACTGGTCTTTCCGGAACGCTGATAGGGGTGGGGAAGGAAATATATCCTTGGTGGTGGGGTCTGTTTGGAGGTGGCAGAAATGACGACGGATGATCCGATGTACCTGGAGGTTGCTGAGATGATAGGTGAGGACTAGTGCAGTTCTGTCCAAGGTGGCAATTGGAGGGGTGGGGTTCAAGGGCAGAGGAACGGGAAGTGGAGGAGATACGGTGGAGAGCACCGTCAACCATGTCTGAGGGGAAATTGTGGTCTTTGAAGGAGGCCATCCTAACACAGTGCTTGCATCCAACTTACTTTTGAGCTCAACTCATGTTGCCTCAGTGGATGAGCCCCCAGTACTCCCTGTCTAAATGCAGATGTAATATTCTCACTGATTTGTAATGCAACTCCTCCCCCTCTTTTAACTCCCCCTCTATCTCATCGTAAACAATAAAACCCTGGAAAGTTGAGCAACCAGTCCTGTGCCTCACTCAACCAAGTCTCTATAATATTTGCAACATCGTCGTCCCATGTACACATTCAGTCTCTAAATTCATCTGTTTGCCCATAATAATCCTTGCATTGAAAAAAACACACTTCAACCCAATGCATCAGATGCTGACCTGGTATCCGGTTTGACTTTCCCTGGTGTAAATTCTCTGCTTCTATTTTCCGGTGACAGGAGATTACAAAAGACTATCAGTAAAGCAGAAACACCTTTGTCACTTCAATCTGTCCATTGCATCACGCACTTACCGACTTTGGTAAAGTGCTGGATAATTATTTTACTTCAAACAATTGTCTCAAGCCACTCACTGCATATTCGGCAACTCTCTCCGGACCCACTGAATTGACTGCTCTCTTGTCCCTCTCTCAATGAAATCTCTGAATTATTTACATAGTAGTTATGTGTACTCAACCAAGCTCCAAGTTCTTACCTGCCAAATTCCTCACATTAAACTAATCACACTTCAGGTTGCCAGTCCCATTGTGTTCAGTCTCCTCTACCTGTTTGTTGTTGGTCTGAGATGCACTGGTGTAAGTCTCCAATTCCTCCTCAGTTACTGTATTATGGACCAACTGCTCTGGTTCCCACTCCAAATCATCCTCCCCCCACCCTCTGACCACACCAGTTTAAACACTCCTGAGTGTCAATCGCAAACCTGCCAAGATTTTGCTGCCAGTTCAGGTCCATCCCGTACTTCTTGTGTAGGTCCTACCGACCCGGGAATCCCAATGATTCACATATCGGAGATTGCTGCCAGTTCAGGTCCATTTGTCCTTCTTGTGTATATCCTACCGAGCCAGAACTCCCAATGATCCACATTTCGGAAGGGCTGCCTCCTGTACCAGCCCTTTGGTCATGTATCTAATTTACTACCTTTCTATTTCTTACCTCATTTGCACGTGGCAGAGCCTTGTCTCTCCAAAATTCAAATATCCTTCAGCATAACTGGCAAGTCCTTTTCTTTTTAAAATCGGTATACTTGATAATAAAAACTTAAGTGTGACCTCATTAAGCAGGAAAGTGGAGTCCACTGAATGAGTGCAATGACCACAGGATCTGATATCTATTATCGCCACCAAACCTGCTCGACACATATACATATGAACCATCTATTTGCAGATGGACAGGAATAAACAGAAGTTAGTCCAAAACACCAGAAAGTATCAGAGCAGATGGATGCCATTCAGCCTCTTTACTCTGCTTTGCTGTTCAATGGGATTTTAGGTTTTCTATTCCCTTCAATAGCAGAATCTTTACGCAGCATCCCTCGTGGGTCTGAAAGTGCCCAATGTCTTTGTGTGCACAGTCCTGCATAGGGAGCATCCAGGGCCAAGCCTGGGATGCTGGGGAGTCCCAGGTGTGGCAAAAGGAAAAGCTACATGCAGTCACGGATGGACTGAGGGACTGAGAGTGATGGAGTTGGTATCCCGGGACACTTCACTCACACAAGTGGCCGGGCAAGATTCCTAAACACACAGGGGATCCAGGGCACCACGGCCGCTTGTACAACAAACCAGTCGCATTTGCAGCATTTATCAATTGAACAAAAGCAAAAAATACTGTGGATGGCAAAATCCCAAAACTAACACAGAGACACACTGTGGAGAGACAAAAACGTTAATGCTTCCAATGCAGACACGGGGAGATTGTACTAACTCCAGAGATTGGAATTGAACCCAGGTCTCTGGCGCTCTGAGGCAGCAGTGCTGTGCCACTGTGCCACCCAATGATGGACAATGCGTTTATTATATTTACATGCTTACTTTCATCAGTCAATTCACTGGAATACTCTCACTCAGTCAGTGTTAGATTGGGAAGCCTTTATATAACAGCAGAGGGCAATTAAAAAAAATAAAGTGGTGAACTGAAACAGGTAAGCTCGCTCGCTCGAGAAAAGGGGACTGCGGGAGTTTTGTTAAGATATATAAAAGGATCAGAAGAAAAGTGAACATTCGAGAACTAGATAATGAGGCTGGCTACAGAGAAATGAAGAACAAAGAAATGGAGGATGAACTGAACAGGTTCTTTGCATCAATTCTCACAATGATAGACACTAGGAGCATTCCAAACCTTCAAGAGAGCCAAGGGCGAAAGTTGAGTGTAGTGATCGACGCTGAGGAGAACGTACTGTGGAAGCTGCAATGTTTGAAGATTGATAAATTACACAGGCTGGCAAGATAACAACCCAACGTTCTGAAGGAAATAGAGTAGGAGATTGTGGAGGAAATGATGGTGAATTTTCAGAAATAGCTGTCGTCAGGGTGAGTCCCAGAGAACTGGAAAATGCACAATAGAAAATCTGTGTTCAAGGATAGAAAGAAGGCAAAGGACAAGAAATCAGAGGCCAGTTAGCCGGACATCGGACATTAGTAGGGTTTAGAGTTCATTATTAACAATGTGATTGCAGAGCAGTTGGAGGTGTATGGCAAAATAGGGCTGAGTCAGCATGGTTTCATCGAGGAGTGGTCCTGCGTGACATTTCTTCAGAAATCTTTCAAAAAATAATGAGCAGGTTTGATCAGGGAGGTCTGAAATTTGATTCACTTGTAGGGACTCTGCTAAAGATCAATCTGCATTAAATTGAATGGTGTTATGCCATTTGGATGTGAGCATAAGAGGTCAGTTAGTTAGTTTGCTGAAGATACCAAAAAGTAATGGACAGGGAAGAAGGTTACCTCAGGTTACAACAGGATCTTGATCAAATGAACCAATCGGCTGAGAAGTGGCAGATGGAGTTTAATTTTGATAAGTGTCAGATGCTGCATTTTGGGAAAGCAAATCTTAGCAGGACATATCCACTTAATGGTAAGGTCCTCGGGAGTTTTGCTGAACAAAGGGACCTTGGAGTGCAGGTTTATAGCTCCTTGAAAATTGAGTCACAGGTAGATAGGATAGTGAAGAAGGCGTTTGAAATGCTTTCCTTTATTGGTCAGAGCATTAGGTCTAGGAGTTGGGAGGACATGTTGCGGTTGTACAAGACATTGGTTAGGTCACCATTGGAATATTGTGTGCTATTCTGGTCTCCTTCCTATCGGAAAGATGTTGTGAATCTTGAAATGATTCAGAAAAGATTTACAAGGATGTTGCCAGGGTTCAAGCATTTGAGCTATAAGGAGAGGTCGAATAGGCTCGGGCTGTTTTTCCTGGATTGTCGGAGACGGAGGGGTGACCTTATGAAGGTTTATACAATTATGGGCAATAAATGTCAAAGATTCACCATTCTCTGGTTAAAGACGTTTCTCCTTATCACTTTTCTAAAAGGTGCTCCCTTTCATCTAAGGCTGTGCCGTCGGATTCTAGTCCAATGGCCATATCTTATCAACATCCACTCTGTTCAGGTCGTTCAGTATTCTGTAAGTTTCCATTACATTCCCTCTCATCCTTCGAAACTTTATCAAGTATAGACCCAGAGCCCTCAAACATTCCTCATACAATAAGTTTTTCATTACTTCGACCATTCTCGTGGAAATATTCTGCACATGCTCCAGGACCACTACATCCTTCTTGAGATATGGGACTCAATATTTCGCACATTACTCCAAATATTGTCTGGCTAGAGCCGTATACAACCTGTTTTACATTCAGGTCCTCTCGTATTAAATGCCATCAATAATAAATGCAATTGCGCTACTGACTACTGCCTCAGCCTGTAAGCTTACCTTGAGAGAACCCTGCACTAGAACTCCCAAGTCCCTTTGGACTTCAGATTTCTGATTTTTTCCCAATTTTGAAAATAGAGCATGCTTCTATTCTTTGCGCGAAAGTGCATGACCTCATACTTTCCAACCTTGGAATGCATCTGCCAATCTCTTTACCTGCTCAAATCCTTCGTCAGCCTCTCTGCCTCCTCAATACGACCTGTCCATCTGCCTGTCTTTGTATCGTCTGCAAACTTAGCCAGAGTTCCCTCATTTCCATCATCCAGAATGTGAACGTAACAAGTGAAAAGATACGATTCCAACGCTGAGCCTTGTGGAACACCACTTGTCAGCGACTGTCATCCTGACGACCATTTTATTCCCACTCTCTGTTTTCTGCCAGATAGACAAGCTTCTATTCATGCCACGAACTTGCCTCTAACACCATGGACCCTTATTATACTCAGTAATCTCCTCTTTGACACCTTGTCAAAGTTCTTCATGAAATCCAGGTGGATGATATCCATTGGCTCTGCCTGGCCAAGCCTGTTCGTTTACTCTTAAAATAATTCCAACCGATTTGTCAGGCATGATCTTCCCTTGATGAAAACAATAGTGATCTTGCCCTATTTTACCAAAAACTTCATAATATTCCAAAATCTCATCCTTCAATATGGATTGCGGAATCTTCCCCACGACCGAGGTTCAGCTAGTCATTTTGAATTTTTGTTTTTATCTTTTTCCTTGCTCCCTTGTTAAAATGGGGTGTCACGTTCGTGGGTTTTCGTTGCTCTGGGACCGTTCCTTACTCTAATGATTGCTCAAAGATCACCACTATCGCCCCCACTCCCTCTTCAGCTATCTTCCTTATATCACTGCGATGTAGTGCATCCGGTCCAGGTTATTTAACCACCTGCAGGCCATTCAGTTTTTTCTAGCACGCTCTCAATGGTGATGGCCATCATACTCAGTCCTGGCCTCTCACTCTCTGGAATGTTAAGGTATTACTCGTATCTTCCACCGTGAACCTAACGCAAAATTCAGTTCGTCGGCCTTTTTCTTTTTCAGCACTACTATTTCTGCAGTATCATTCCCCAACAGTCCGATGCCCACTTTTGCTTCTCTTTTGTACTTTATATATTGAAAGGATCTTTCGCAGTCTTCCTTTATATTAGTGGCGAGTTTATCCCCATATTTAATAATCTCCCTCCTTATTTTATTTTGTTTGCCCTCTGTTCCATCTTTGTCAGCTTCCCAATCCTCCGGTTTCCCACTGCCCTTCGCCACATTATATGCTTTTGCTTTTGCTTTAACGTTATACCTGACTTTCCTAGTCAGCTATGGTTGCCTCATCCTCCCTGTACAAGACTCGTTTTCCTCAGGATAAATCTCTGCTGTATCCTGAATTACTCCAAAAATCTCCTGCCATTGCTGTTGCACTATCTTTCCTGCTGGGCCCCGCTCCCAGTCAGTTCTACCCAGCCCCTTTCTCATGCCTCTGCAATTGCCTTTCTTCAGCTGTAATTCTGTTACTTCTGATTTTAACTTCTCCATCTTGAGTAAATTCAATCATATTATGATCACTGCCTCCTATGATTTCCTTCACCTTAAGCTCCCCTCATCTAGTCTGCCTGCGCAAGCTGCTCCGAAATGCCATCTCATAGCCATTCCACAAATTCCTTTCCTGCAAATCACTGAAAACCTGAATTCCCAGTCCACCTGCACAATGAAATCTGACATGATCCCTGTAACGTTGCCTTCCCTACAGATCTTTCTAGTTCCTGGTATATCTTGCACCCTATCTCCTGACTGCTGTTTGGCGGCATGTGCATAACTCAAACTGCATTTTTTTCACCTTTTTGATTCCTCAATTCTACCGACACAGATTCTACACCATCTGACCTTACTTCATTTCCTTTTATTGATACAACTTCATTTCTTACTAATGAGACTAATCTCGCTCACTGCCCACCTGCCTATCTTTTCGACAGGATGAATATCCTTAAATATTCAGCTCTCAATCCTGATCCTCTTGCAGCGATGTAACTGTGATGCCCATCATGTCGTACCTGCCAATTTGTGTATGAGTCACAAGCGTATTTACCTTTTCCTTATACTGCATGCATTCCGATATAACACTTCAGTCCTGTTTAACCGTCCCTCTCCTCATTGTCATTTGTTTGTCCAGCGGTTGGTACCTACACAGACCCAAGTTCTGCAGCCCAGATGACATATCCCAAACCCAAGCACCATGTAGGCAACACAACCTCAGGACTCGCAATCCTGGTCACAGAGAACAGTATCTATGCCTCTAACTATACTATCCCCAATTATCCATCATGAGGCAGCACGGTGACACTGCAATGCTGCCTCACAGTGCTTGGGACTCGGTTCAATTCCAATCTCTGGATTCTGTCTGTGTGGAGTTTGTACATTCTTCCCATGTCTGCAATGGGGACATTAACTCCTTTCTCTCTCCATAATACGTCTCTATGTTTGCTTCAGATTTCCACTATATACAGTATTTTTGCTTTTGTTTGATGGAGAAATGCAGCAAATGTGATAGTTTGTTTGTAAAAGCAGCCGTGGTTCTCGGTTCCCTGGGTGTTTAGGAATCTTGCCCGGCCACTTGTCTGAGTGCAGTGTCCCTTTATACCCATTCCATCTCTTTCAGTCCCTCTGTCCATCGTCAGTACATGCAGCCTTTCCTTGTGCCACCTCTGGGATTCCCCACACCCCATCGCCTGGCACTGGATACTCCCTTCGCAGGACTGTGCACACAACGACACTGTGTACTTTTTGACCCGCTGGGGATGCTGGGTGAAGACACAGTCATTGCAAGGGTCAGAATAACTAAAATCCAATTGAATAGCAAAGCAGAGTAAACAGGCTGAATGACATCCATCTGCTCAGACACTTTGTAGTATTCTGTTTATCCTCTTCCATCTGCAAATAGATGGTCCATATGTATAACTTGTCAACCAGGTTTGGTGGAGGTGATAGATATGAGATGCTCCGGTCATTGGACTGAGTCTGTGGACTCCACTTTCCTGGTTAATGAGGTCACTGAAGTTTTTATTATCAAGTCTATCCACTTTAGAGGAAAGGCCTTGCTAGTGTTGTGCTGAAAGGATATTTGAAATTTGGAGACACTAGAATATGCCACGTGCGAGTGAGGTTAGGAATAGGAAGGTGGCACAGTTACATACATGACCAAAACGCTGGGAGAGTGGCAGTGCTTCTGATAAGTGGATCATTGGAATTTCCGACTCAGTAGGATATGCACAAGAAGGACGGGATGGAGCTGATCTGGCAGCAATCCCTGATATGTGGATCATTGGGATTCCTAGGTCGGTAGGATATATGCAAGAAGAACGGGGTGAACCTGAACTGACAGGAATCTCCGATTTGTGGATTATTGGGATTTCCGGCTCAGTAGGATATACACAAGAAGGACGGGACAGACCTGAACTGACAACAATCTCCCGGCAGGCAGATTTGCTATTATCCCTCAGTGGGGTTTAATTTAGTGGGTATCGTCGGTGGGCACTGTGCGGATACTTTTTGTCATCCCACATCATTTATCGCCAATGACATCACAGATCTGGGTTGCTGACAGTTAAAAACAATCCAAAAGTAGTACAGATTGGCTCCAGGGAATAGGTGGATTAATTTAAATATTCTGGGACAAAATAAACTTGTAGCCCCTCTAGACATTGGGTGAGAGACAGGGCTAGAGAATTTCAGTGAGGGGGATTACTGACAGAGGGGAAATCAGGGTCTCAGCTGTGGGTCAAATAATGATTGATAAAATTTGCACACCACTTCCATGGTTTTGTAATTCACGTATCAATTCATATAGCTCAATATCATGTGTGTATTTTAACAACCTTGTGGCTTTGTCGTTTTCATAATTTAGTATGTACAGAAATGCTTGTTTTTTTGTCCCTGTATTTTGTGTTGAATAAACACATTTTATTACTGAGGAAGAAACGAACTGCTCCGATGCGATAGTCTTCATCTGAACCGCGCTGGGACCAGAGTTCGAGTGAATCCTAACCAGGGCTCGAGACAGAGCTTTAAACTGATTAGGTGTGTGTGTGTGTGTGTGTGTGTGTGGTGGTTCGGTTATAGGGTTTAATTAGAAAAGCAGAATTCAAAGAGTAGGTTAAAGTACAGAACTCAGGAGAGGTTATTAAAATGCGCAACACAGACACAAATAGTATAGAGCATCTGGAAATGTTTAACATATCAAATTTCAAGCACACTGGACAAACGAATGGCACTGAGAGGAGGGGCGGTTAATGCAGGACTAAAGGTGTTATATCTGAATGCATGCTGTATAAGGAATAAGGTAAATGAGCTTGCGGCGCTGATTTAAATTGGCAGTTATGATGTGCATCATGGAGATATGGCTGCAAGGGGATCAGGATAATCAAGGACACATATCCTATCGAAAACATTGGCAGGTGGGCAGAGGGAGTGGATTTGTATCTTTAATAAGAAATGAAACTAAATCAATAATAAGAAAGGAAGTAGGGCCAGATGGTGTAGAATCTGCGTGGGAAGAATTGTGGCACCACAAATGTAAGACAACCACAGTTGGAGTTCTGTACAATCCATCAAAGAGTAGTCAGGAACTGGGGCACAAGATACACCAGGAGATAGAAAAGATGTGTAGGAAAGACAAAGTACAGTCATCATGGGAGATTTCAATATGCAGGGTGACTGGGAAAATCAGATAGTGGTTCACATGTAAAGGAATTTCAGGAATGTCTCCGAGATGGCTTTTTGGAGCAGCTTGTGATGGAGCCCACTCGGGAACAGATGACACTGGATTTAATGAGGGAGGCTAGATAAACGAGCATACGGCGAAGGAAAACTTCGGAGGCAGTGATCAGAACATGTTTGAATTTATTCTGCAATTCGAGGGAGAGAAGGCAGAATCAGAGGTAACAGTATTTCAGCTGAATAAAGGCAACTACAGAGGCATAAGGTAGAAGCTGGGTAGGATTGGCCGGGAGAGGGGTCGAGCAGGAAGTTCAGGGGAACAGCAATGGCAGGAGATACCAAGATTAAATCAGGAGACACTGCAGAGATTCATGCTGAGGAATAGAGGATTGGTAGAGGGAGCATGAGGCAACTAGGGCTGACGAGGGAAGTCAGGGATTGCGTACAAGCAAAAGAGCAAGCATATAATGTGGAGAAGGGCAGTGGGAAACTCGAGATTTGGGAAATTTACAAAGACCAATAGAGGGTAAGTAAAAATAAATAAGGAGGGAGAAGATTAAATTCAGGGGTAAACTAACTAATAATAAAGAGGAAACTGTAAGAGATTCTTTCGATATATAAAGTGTAAAAGAGAGGTAAAAGTGAATATGGACAACTGGAAAATGATGGTGGAGAGAGAGTAGTGGGAAACAAAGAAATGGCTGAGGAACGTTGCATCAGTCTTCACGGTGGAACACGCGAGTAATTTCCCAATAAATGAAGAGAGTGAGAGGGAAGAGCTGAGTATGGTGGTCATCATCCAGAAGAACAGGTTAGAAACCTGAATGGCCTGAATCTGTGTAAATTACCTGGACCAGATAGACTGCACCCCAGCCTTGTAAGGGAGATAGCTGAAGAGATAGTGCAAGCGTAACTGGTAATCTTTCACGAATGACTAAAATCAGGAAAGGGCCAAGAGGCTGGAAAATTGCTAACGTGACACCCATTTCATAAGGGATTTTGGCAGAAGATGGAAAATTATAGACTGATTAGCTTAAACTTTTTTGTAGGTAACATCCTGCAATCCATCGTGAATGATGGGATTTCTGAATACTTGGAGGTCGTATGTAAAATAGGACAGAATCAGCATGGTTTCATCAAGGGGAGTTCAGGCCTGACCAACCTGTCAGCACACTTTGAGTGAGTAACAAGCAGATTTTAGACCAAGGAGAACCAATAGATATTATCCACCTGCACCTCAAGAATCCTTTCACAAGGAGCCACGCAGGAGGCTATTGGGAATGAGGCAAGGTGCTAGCATGGATAGAAGCTTAGCTGTCTGACAGAAAGCAGAGAGTGGGGATAAAAGGGTCCTTCGAGGAGCGCAGCCAGGGACAAGTTGTGTTCCACAAGACTCAGTGTTAGGACCATATCTTTTCACTTTGTGCATTAATGATCTGCATGAAGGAACTGAGGGGAGTCTGGCTAAGTTTTCAAACAGTGCAAAGATAGATAGAGGGAAAGGTAGCATTGAAGAGGTGGTTCGGCTGCAGGAGGGTGCTCTAGCGCATCTCACCAAGTTCCCACAACTCCG
Source organism: Chiloscyllium plagiosum (assembly GCF_037043375.1). NCBI lineage: Eukaryota > Metazoa > Chordata > Chondrichthyes > Orectolobiformes > Hemiscylliidae > Chiloscyllium > Chiloscyllium plagiosum. The sequence continues at coordinate 229,638 of NW_028270176.1, forward strand.
CCCTTGAACCTCACCCTTCCAACTACAAAAGGATAGAACCCCTCTGGTCCTTGCCTCCCATTCAACCAACCTCAGGATACGATGCATCATCCTCTGCCATTTCCGCCACTGACAGTCAGGCTCGTTTATCTAGCCTCCCGACCGCCAGAAATATACTTCCCTACCCACTTTATCAGCATTCTGCAGAGACCACTCCCATCACAACACTGTCAGTAGGTCCACGCCCTCCTCCCCCACCAAGCTACATTCCACTCCTGGCACCTTCTCGTGCCACTGCAAGAGGTCTGGAATCTTTGCGAACATCTCCAGCCTCACATCAATCCATGGCCTCAAAGGATCCTTCCACATCCGGCAGAGAACATCCTGTGCATGCAAACAACTCATGTGCTCTGTCCACTGCTCCTATTCTCCTCCACTACACCAGAAAGGGAATGCAATGGGCAACATCAATGTAAGCAAGATCAGCATAATTTGAAGTTAGAGAGTCTATTCCTTAGTTTAATACTGGCTGGGAAGATGCTGTTCATGAGCCGCTGGTTTGTGTGTTCATGCCTCTGTAGTGTCTGCATGATGGAAGAGATTGTAGAAGATCCAGGGTGCGATGGGTCTTTGATAATGTTGTCAGCCTTTCCGCGGCAGTGAGCTGTGTAAATGGAGACAATGGATGGGACGTTGGTTTCCGTGATGGCATTGGCTGTGCACACACCCTTCTGTCATTTCTCTTACTGTCCTGGACAGGGCTGTGGCTACACCAGTTCATTATGCACCCAGATAGTTTGCTGTCAGTGGTGCATTTGTAGACATTGGTGAGGGTCCTTGTGGACATGTCAAATGTCCTGAGCTGCCAGAGAAAGAAGAGGCGTTATTGTGCCATCTCGACTGTCACATCTACATGGGAAATCGGTTATCATCACTCCAAGCAACTTAATGCTTTCTCTCCTTTCAATTTCAGTTCCATTGATGCAGATTGGGGCATGTTCTCCTCCTTTCTTTCTGAAGTCATTGATCAGTTGGTTCGTTCTGTCGACGTTGAAAGAGAGGATGGTCTCAGTGCACCAAGTCCTCTATTTCTGTTCTGTAATTTGACTTGCCTCATTACATACCTGTCCTACTATGATGGTGTCATCAGTGAACATGTAGATGGCATTCGTTCAAAATTTGGCAATACAGTCGTGAGTGTACAGGGAGTATAGTAGGGGGCTGAGGCCACATCCTTTGGGATTTCAGTGTTGAATGTTATCATGGAAGAGACACAGTTACCTATTTTCAATGATTGTGCACTGTGGGTCAGAAAGCTGAGGATCCAATTTCAGAGGGCGGAGCCAAGACTAAGGTCAGGGAGTTTTGTGATCAGTCTGAAGGGAATAATGGTGTTGAAGGTGAACCTATAGTCAATGAGCAGGAATCTGACGTGGGTGTCCTTGTTGTCCAGAGATGTTCCAGGGATGGTACATATGGCACCCGCTATGGACCCATTCCACTGGTAGGAAAATTGTAGGGGATAGAGACATGCTAGGAGACTGGCGCTGATGTGGGCTATGACCAGCTTCTCGAAGCACTTCATGCCCCCCTCAGTCTCCTGCACTCTAAAGAGAAATGTCCCAGCTTATCCAACCTCTCCCTATGACTCAGACACTTGAGTTCTGGCAACATCCTTGTAAAGTTCCAGATTAATTCCATCCTTCCTATAGCAAGGTGACCAAAACTGAACACAATGCTGAACTTGGAACTATTTGAAACTGTAAGTTTTACTCTGCTGCCAATTATTATGCTGCTGTGATATTGTTTTATTTTTTGTGTTATTCTGAAATCTTATTATTCATTAAATCCTCTGATGGCAATCCCCTCGGGTGAACGTCCTCCTGACTGCGTGAATTTGAATCAATGTATTTTGTTTGGGCAGATATTTTGAGGCCGCTGTATATCAGAGAACAGGAAGAGATGATGGATGTTTGTGCAGTATGTATCCTTTACTGGACCAGCTTGTCTCTCCAGGCACCTAAAGCTTTTATTGTGGGTCAGAGTACCTCAGAATCGTTACATCACAGAAGGAAGCTATTTAGCCCATTGTAGGTGCATGAACATAGAACATTACAGCTCAGTACCTGCAACATCCTTCAGCACTGCCGAAAGCTCCACCGACCTTACTGCCAACCGTAAATTTACTAACTCATCCTTCCATTCCCTCATTAAGATCATTTTCAAACGGACAAACAACAATCACTCCAAAGCAGATCCTTGCAGTATACCACTAGTAACTAAACTCCAGGATGAACATTCCCCATCAACTACCACATTCTGTCTGCTTTCAGCTAGCTGATGTGTGATCCAAACGCAAAATCCCCCACAATTCCACGTCTCCATATTTTCTGGGAGATAGTAAGGACTGCAGATGTTTGAGATCAGAGTCGAGAGTGTGGCGCTGGAAACACACAGCAGGTCAGGCAACATCCGAGGAGCGAGGAGAAAATGAAGACTGCAGATGTTGCAGACCAGAAAACTGATTCCTGATGAAGGGCTTACAAGAGAAACATCAACTTGTCTGCATCTTGCATGCTGCCTCATCTGTTCTGCTTTTCCAACACCACACTCTCCATATTTTCTTCAATAGCCTCCCATGGGGGACCTTATCAAAAGCTTTACTGAAATCCATATACCCCACTTTACCGTCATCCACCTGTTTGGTCACCTTCTCAATGAACTCGGTAAGATTTGTGAGGCATGACATACACTTCACAAAACCTTGTTGACTATTCCGAATCAAATCATTCCTTTCTAGATGATAGTAAAACCTATCGCTTATAATCCTTTCCAACACATTACCTACAACTAAAGGGAGACAATTACCAGGGTTGTCTCTTCTCCATTTCATCAGCAAGGGGACAACGTTTGCTATCCTCCAGTCTTCTGGCACTATTCTTGTAGACAATGGCGATGTAAAAATCCGAACAGATGGTTGTGTAAACTCCACCCTAGCTTCTCAGAGAATCCTAGGATAAATCCCATCTGGCCAGGGGACTTATCTATTTTCACACTCTACAGAACTGCTAACATCTCCACATTACGTACTTCAATCCCGTCTAGTCTAATAGCCTGTATCTCAGTATTGGCCTCGACAGTATTTTCTTTTTCCATTGAGAATACTGATTCAAATATTAATTTACTGCCTGTCCTATCTCCTCAGACTCCACACACAACTTAACACTACTGTCCTTGATTGTTATTAATCTTCATTTGGTCATTCTTTTATTCGTGACATACTGATAGAAAGCTTGAGGGTTTTCCTCGATCCTACCTGGCAAAGATTTACCATGGTCTCTCCTGGCTATTCTTAGCTCTTTCTTTAAGTCCTTCCAGGGTAACTTGTAACTCTCAAGCATCCGAACTGAGCCTTCACGTTTCATCTTTACATAAGCCTCCTTCTTCCTCTTGACAAGAGATTCAACTGCTTCAGTAAACCACAGCAGCCTCACTCAACCACTTCCTCCTTTCCTGACAGGTCTAAACTTATCAAGGACACACAGTAGCTGTTGTTTGAAAAAGCTCCATCCAAATAATTGTGCCCATCCTCTGCAGTTTCCTTCCCCATCCTATGCATCCTAAAACCTTTCCTAATCGCATCATAATTGCCTTTTCCCCAGCTATAACTCTTGCCCTCTGGTATACACCTGTCCCTTTCCATCGCTAAGGTAAACATAACTGAATTGTGGTCATTGTCAGCAAAGTGTTCACCTACCTCCAAATCCAACAACTGGTCTGGTTCATTACTCAGCACCAAATCCAATTTGGCCTCAGCCCTTTTTGGCCTATCTACATAATGTGTCAGGAAACCATTCTGCACACATTGGACAAAAACTGACCCATATAAAGTAATCGAACTGTAGCGTTTCCAGTCAATATTTGGAAAGTTAAATTCTTCCATAACAACTAGTCTGTTACTTTCGCTCCTATCCAGTATCATCTATGTAATCCTTTCCACGACATCTCTGGAACTTTTCAGAGTGCAATAAAGAACTTTCAACAGGGTGACATCTCCGTTTTTGTTTCTAACCTCTTCCCATACTACCTCAGTAGATGAGTCCTTATCAAGCATCCTTTCTACCAACGTAACGCTGTCTTTGATTTTCAATGCCACCACACCCTCCCCCACCCCAACCCCAACCCCCGCCCCACGTTTGGTACCTTCCTTGTTCTTAATGAAGCATCTAAACTCCGGACCCTCCAACGATCAGTCCTGTCTCTGCTCTATCCATTTCTCCAAAATGGCCACGACATCAAGCTGTACAACTGCACAATTTGGAAACAGGGAGTGATTTGGAGGGATGTTAAACGAGGGTGAGTTGGATAGATCAGAAGACAGCATGAGAGGAGATAGACAGGAACAGACAGAAAATGGAAGTTTTATTTAGAAATTCTCACAGACTGCAAGACCTTTATCTATTGCCATACGGCTTGAGCACTATGCAGATACTGGCTGTGGTCCCAGATCATTTATCGCCAATAATATCACAGAGGTGAGTTGCTGACAGTGCAACAGAGTCCAAAAGGCCAAGTGATATTTTTCTACAGTGAGAAGGTGATTTATTTTATATAGTCTGGGTGAACAACAGCAGGAACTGAGAACCCCCTCAGTACTGAGATACTGCGCCAGAGAATCTCAATGAGGTGGATCACGTACAGAGGGGAAATCAGCATCTCAGCTATGGGCCAAATAATGATTGACAAAGATTACACACCACTTCCGTGGTTTTGTAATACACATTTCAATTTATGTAGCTCAATATCGTGAGTGTATCTTATTTCTTTGTACTTCCCATAGTTTAGTATGGACAGAAAATCATTTTGTCCCCGTATTTTGTGTTCAACAAACAAATTTTACTCCTTATCCCTCACTTTAGATGTATCATTGAATCTGTTCTTCATATGAGTTATAAAGAGTAACATTCCAATACTGATGACTGAGGAATATTATTGTCCATCCCTCCAGTCTGAACTGCCATGTCCCAAAATTCTGTTTTCTTTCTCCTCCACAATGCCATAATCACACTGTAATTGAAGTCCAATAAATGACATTTCATCACAGTTCACTAACAAGCCATATTATCCTGTACAACAGGCCTCATCTGCCTCTCTCTGAACTTGGAATGACAGTCTGAATTGCATTTGTCACGTTCAGTTCTCTGTTAACATACCCATGCCATTTGTCTGTTACAACCCCACGTTTCTCAGACACACATTCCCCTCAGATAATGAACTATAAAAATGGTCTCAATGTTTAATTGAAATTATGATGCTTGATCAATAGTTCCAGGATGTATGTTTCCATTTATAATCAGAGACGCATATTTATGTTCTGATAAACCTATGGCATTACTCCAGCATCCAAGACAGATTGTATGGTTGCACTCAATTGATCTACCAGCCTCAAGATTTGTTCCATCAGTCACCCTTACATAGCCCATCCAGAATGCGAAAGTTTGAATCATTGTTTTGAATTTGAGTAAAACAATATTGAATTGAACGGCGTTGGCTGGAGCTATTTGTTCAGTGACTGTGATTGATGTCAGTCTCCGTGGATCCGAGATGTGTCACTGGAGGGTTTGCCTCTTCTATTAATTAAGGACACGGTTTAATGTGTTATGCCAGTATGAGCGGGAGCATCAACGACTGGACTAACAGGGATCAGTAGCTCGAGAGACGGGGAGGAGAGATCAGAATCTGAGAACATTAGACTGGGATGTTCCATTAATGGATCAGTATCTGAGAACATTAGACTGGAATATTACAACAGACAAGAGTTTATCCTCGGGTCTTTACTACCTTTCTCAGCCTTGGATATCATTAGCATCACGGATCGAAGATATCCTTTGGATTATTCAAGGTGGTTACTATCCCATCCTCGCTATAGTTGGTGTTCCTGGTAAGTCATTCCATCTGACCATTAAGCTGAGTTGAACTGAATTGCTGTTCATATTCACATTTTAAAATTTGGAAGTCATCATTTTCAGATCAGGTCAATTTTTTTTTTCCTTCCTGATGATAACTAGCAAATTACTATTCAAAACTTACTCAACAATACGCGAGGATAAACCAGACTCTTCTTAAACTCCATGATCTTTTTTCTCCATTCATATTTACATTTCTGCATAATGTCCCCGCTCACCAATTCTGCCCAAGACCACTATCGGGATATTTCAGTCTCCTTCTCAGCCTCAATGCAGCTGCTGAATAATCCATCGTTTGTGCCTTTGGTAAATCCAGATATAACTGTTTCAAGTCCCTTCTAACTATGCTTACATCACAAAATATTTCCACTTGAGATGGTTAATTTGTCCTCTCCACAGAATCTGTCAGATGGACAGACAGTGCATGGTGGTCAAGTCATTGACTCATAATCAATCGGCACAGAATAATAATCTGTTGGTGTCTTATGAAGGGAGTTGATGGAATGCAAATGAAATCATCACCACTTGTTTTAAACAGAAGCATATCTGTTTGCCTCATGTCCATTAGAGAAGGCAATGGGTTATCCTTCCATGTTCAGGTCTCTGTGTGACTGCAAACCCACGGCAATGTGGTTTACTCTTTATTATCCTGTACAACAGCTGAATCAACCACTCAGATAAGAGATCAGCATAACATGCTGGCCTGTCCAGGGCTGCACACATCCCATGAGAGCAGAACAAAAGGAAAGATAGCTCCCTTCCTCTGCCTGATTTCCATGTTCCTGCAAGTCATTTCCATTCAGGTAGGTGACCATTCCCTGTTTCAAGTGAATTCTTTCTGATTGAGTGTCCCTCTGAACGTTATATACATCTCCATCGACAGCGCTAGTGATGAATGACGCAAAGATGTAAGAGACTTCTAAATTCCACATCATTCGCCGTGTAGAGAGAAGGAATGGCTTTTTATACCACAGGAAAAAAGCTGAGACAGCTAAGTGAGGGAACAGAATCATTGTGATCAATCCTAGAGTGTTGTTGACATAGTATTTGGGGTATTGTGCACAGATCTTCTCTCCTTTATAACGAATAATCCTCTTGGCAGAAAGAGTGCAAAGGAGTTTCACCAGACTAATTGTTGGGATGATTGTACCATCGGGGATGCATGAGGATTAATCTGTAGTGCTTTGAAGAATAAGAGGTGATTGCATTGAACCTTAAGGTGATGGACAGTCACTCATTATATTCCAAACAGGACTAATATGGTGATAAATTCCATGTTTTTTTTTACTTGGTTTACATGATTCCCGATGATTTAAAAGACTCTGAGAACGTTCCTCTCACTCCACGCCACTCCCCATTTAGATTAAGAGAGAGCGAACCAGTCTTTAACTAAACTCTTCCAACATTAATACAGTGCATTTGGTGTGTGATCAGACATAGAACTTCACGTTATCCACCATTCCGACAGGAGCCACAATACCTTCATTTTATTCCCACCAGCTCCTGACCCCCACGGAGAACATGGGTCTGTCTTCTTGGAGATGGAAGATGCCTCCTTGAGGCTTGGCACAAAACATTTAGCTTCCTTCCTCACTGCCGGCAAAACACGTTAAGGTATCATTTGTCCCACAGGCAATGGAGCCACGAGGAACATTGTGAGCAGTCTATGAGTGCAGTCTCTGCTCCATTCGTTTGCCAGGTTGGAGCATCAATGACACCCTCCTATTCCTGTGTAAGTGTCTCGAGGGGTGAATGGTCTCCTCCTGGTTCCATAGAACAGGTTTAGGGGTCTTACTGGACTCTGCCTGTTCCTGTTTAACAGCTCAATGTACTGACCAGACGCCTCCTCTTCCTGTGGAACAGGCAGTAGGATTGAATGGGCTGTCCCTCTTCTTGTTCAGTCATTTCGATGGGCTGGATGATTTCCACATATCCATGTAACTAGCTTGAGATGCTGAATGAGCTCCTCTTTTAACTGTGGAAATGTGCAGTGTCTGGCAGCACTGTTACCTGAATGTTACCGACACTTTAACAGCACAAACGTGAATGTTGTTTGGGTCTTGCTGAATATAGACACAGACCGGTTCAGGAGCTAAGTGAGGACAAAATGTTCTGAATATTGTGTGATCTTCAGTGATCACCCTGCTTCTGATCTTGAGATAGATGGGGGGCGCCGGGAATGGGGGCACATAGACATTGACAAAGGAGCTGAAGATGTTTGTGCTGAGGAAGTTAATCTGAGGGTCTCCTGAAGAGATGTTGCGGGACTGAGAGGATTGTCGGCCACCGACCACAAACATCTTCCTTTGTGCTTTGAAAGACCCCAACCAGAGGGGAGGTGAGACCTGATTCTCATTAAGCTCAGATAAGTAGGTGGTCCCGATGACATCCTCAGTCAACTACTGCCTTGATATCAAGGCCATTCACTCTTTCCTGAGTCCCTGTGATCACCTCTTGCTCATATCAATAGGTGACGGTGTATGTGTAGAGAGTGTTTTCCTCTCACAGAGGGTAATCAATGTTAAGAATTATCTGGATTAGAGAGTTAGGGGAGCTACATCACTGAAAGTATTTAAAGAGGTGGTACATGAATCTTTGACCTGCAGAAAGCTGAGGAGTGTGAATAACTGGGCATTAAGGAGGAGTTAGTGCTAACAGTCGATCAGCTATGATCGTAGACAATGGCTTGACCGTCCGAATTACCAATTCCTGTTCCTTATGTTTTCATTTTCTGTAATTTCAAAGTAAACAGCTGTAATTTTCCTAGATGTACTGTTACCGCATGTTGTAATCAGAGAGAGCAAAGCACTTTTGAGTCATCTCTGAGTGAGGCTCTACCATGCACTATGATCTGATTAAGGTCTCAGCAGCACTTTTCTGTCAGTGTACCATTTCCCTACATTCATTTGTCTTTCAAATGTCTTACATAGACAATTTTGAACAAATGGAAATATCCAGACATCACAATCTTCTGTGGAAGGGAATTCACACCTTAACAACCCTTTGAGAATCTCTTGTTCGTGGTACTGACCAATGTTGGAGGGTCACTGATGTCTTCTCCCACTCCTCTATTGGTGAAAGCAAATTTTAAATGATACCAGTTGAGTGCTGTGTCCAATGATATAGGTATCGGACTGGGTAATGTTTTTTTGAAAAATCTGAGACACAGAAAGTTGAACTGTGAACAAATGGTAAAATGATAAAGTGTCCCAAATGTTTTTCCGACTTTGAACTTATTCTGCTCACACAAATGTCTGGGAATGCGGATTTCTTCTTGGAACAGTTGGATTTGGCTGAATTCCCTTTGCTTCGAGCTGTACAGAGACTCTTATGAATCCTCCACGAATGGTAAAGATGACTCAGGATTTTTCTGCTCTCACGCCTTGTTTTCAGGCAGAACAAAGTAAGACAGAGAGACCAATTGGCTGCTGCTTCTGAAGCAAGTAATATTTTTCTCCGTTTCTGCGTGGAAAAATGCAAGAATGTTAACTGAACACCAAACTGGACCATGTGCACTCTCCATATACATTCTCTAGAATGGATGATAATAGACTGTATGCTGTATGCAGCATCATTGCTGTTGTTGTGCACAGTGCCTTTCATTAGCAAAAGAAAATAATGTGCCCGTTTTATGATTTGATAAAATGCTTATATGCGTCTGCGTAATTTTTTTAAAATGGGTTGACATCTTCATAATATTTGTGTTGATACCAATGCATCTCATTCAAAAAATTATTATCTAGCTTTAGTCTTCTTAACAAGAGAAAATATGTATCCAGCTGAAGGACTTCTCTGAAAATCGTGGTTCAGTAAGATTTCTCATCTAAGATCTAAACAGATAATCCCAGATAACAAAAGGCCTTCATTTCAGGAATGAGTAAAGGGAAGCATCTTTGAACATCTTTGAAAGGAATTGTATCCTTTTTTTAGTTTAGAGGATCAGACCTGCACCCAGAGTATCTGATGTGGTCTCAGAAATGCCCTGTACAGATGCAGTGAAATATTCCTAATTAAACCCAATACCCGTTGCCACAAACAGCATCATTCCAGTTACCTTCCGAATCACTTGCTGCATCTGCAGACAGACTTCATATATTCATGTACCAACAATATGAAAAACATCTGCATCACAGAGTTCTGCAATCTCTCTCCATTTAAATTGTTCCCAACTGCAATAGACAACTCACGTTATATTATTTCTGCTGAAGGTATGCTCACTACCCTTCCCTGTCTACATCATAAAGCAGATTCACTACCTCCATTTGAAGATATATTGAATGATCATTTTGGTGTACAAGGTAATTCAGCTTTGATCCATTCGGTCCCTTCATCCAAATATTTTACATAGATTCTTGATCATTGATGACTCCACAGAGATCTCTGAGGCAAAACTAGTTTCAGTTTTGTTAAAATACATCATATATCTCAATGTATACTCCCTGTTAGTGACAGAGTCCTTTTTCCTGTGCAGCAGTTCGTGCGGGTTGAATGGCCTCCTCCTGGGCTGTGTAATGTACTCAACAAGCTGAATTACCTCATTCTATATTCCTGTGTAATTCCTTAGAGGGGCAGAATGGTCTCCTCCCGTCTCATTGTAACAATCCAGTCTGACTGAATGGGATGGTCCTCTACCCTGTAATCGCATTGAGGGGTGGATTGAGGGAACAACACATGGGGTAGGGACGGCAGTATATCTCTGTAACTGCATCGAGGGGTGGATTGAGGGCACAACACATGGGGTAGGCACAGCAGTATATCTCCGTAACTGCATCGAGGGGTGGATTGAGGGCACAACACATGGGGTAGGGACAGCAGTATATCTCTGTAACAGCCTCGAGGGTTGGATTGAGGGCACAACACATGGGGTAGGGACATCAGTATATTCCTGTAACGGCCGGGAGCGTGGATTGAGGGAACAATACATGGGATTGGAGCAGCAGTTGGCCATTTGGCTGATCCGAGTGTGTCTGACCATCCATCTCCTGTCTGTTCCCAATAAACATTGACTTTCCTGTCCGGCAAAGATCAGTCAACGTCAACCTAGAATACCTTCATTAACCGAGTCTTCACTGCTCCCTGAGGTTGAGGACACCACAGTTAGCACAACATTAAAGGGAAAGGGACATCCTTCTTTCATTGTGCGACCCATATTTATAAGACTGTGTTAACCTCACATCAAATCACTGCCCCTTTTCGGATATAGTGGTACAATAACTAGGAATAGGCATAACCATTGTGCCCTCCAAACTTTTCCCACATTACCACTGACTCTTTCCAATCAAATACGCTGCTGCTGCTGTCTCCGGAAGAGAATACCTCATAACACCATAGAGCATTTTAAAAGGAGCAGAATTAGACTATTTGGCCTATTGAGTCGGATATGCCATTCAGTCATTTCTGCAACATCATACTCCTACCTTCGCCCTAGAATCTTTGATCTCCTTATAAATCAAAAACGTATTTATTTGTGTCTTAATGGCACTCATGTCTGTGTCTTAATGTGTATTTATGTGTGTGTGTGTCGATGTGCTTGTTATCTGTGTATTTGTGTGACCATGTCTGTCTGTCTTTGTATCAACCTGTGTGTTTCTATCTGTGTTTGTCTCTATTTGTGTGTGACTGTATATGTCTTTGTGTGCTTCTATGTGTGTGCATGTTAGTACATTGGGGTATTTACCAATACTTCTGTGTATTTCACTGCCCACATCTCTGTGCAATGGGGTATCTGTTCTTCTGCAAGTGAGGGAGATGAGGTTGGAATTGACAATAGGTTTGCATTGAGAATTGTTCTTTACTGAACACTGCTCCTTATTCGATTGGTGGGACGTGGATGTTTCAGAATCTCCACACAAGGCCTCCTGGCCCTCTCCGGCACTCTCCAGGATCCTCCCCACATGTCGGGGTAGAGGAATGTGGGAACAATTATCCGGCACTGCACCACCCGGCTTGGCGCTTTCTGTCCTATTCCAGGCTGTTTCTCCTGGAATGGGAGAAAGGGAGGGAATGAGTGAGGGTGGTAGTGGGTGGCCCTGCTGTTATTGCTGGGGTAGGTGAGGTGTGACATGGTGAGATGGCCGGAGGGAATCTGTCCACCGTGTTGTATCCATGCAGTGTTATTAGTGTGTGGGGCTATTGCGTCAGGGACAGAAAATGTGGGGGAGGGAAGTGCTGAATTCAACAGTGAGTGTGGTCGTGCTTGAGCCGTATTTGGAGATAGAGCGTGAGCCTTGGTCGAGGGTAAGTGCTATAAGAGACATACAGTGAGTTTGAGGGAGCTGTGAGAATATACAGTGACACTTATCCTGACAGAGCGGGGTGGATATTGATGCTTGTCCTGTATTGCTGGACATTTCTTCAAATCATCTCAGCATCGAGGTGAGTCTCCCCGAATGTCTTATCCAAGTCTATCACTAATAACGACACAGGCTCTGTCCCTCAGATTCCACAGAATCAGTTTGGGTCGGTCATACAAATAGCCAGGAGAAACAAACTTGTTGTGTTATATATCTGAACCAAAACTATCGTACAAATATTTTGCATCGTATGCTCTGGAAATTAGGTGTGCAACTATATGCAAAGGGAAGCTATGACATACTGATCTTAACCCAGAGACCCAGGTAATGTTCTGGGGACATGGACTCAAATCCTGACATGGCAGATGTGGAATTTGAAGTCAATAAGTATCTGAAGTCGAGGGTTTATGATGATCAGGAATCCATTGTTGATTGTTGGAAAAACTCATCTGATTCACTGATGTCCTTTAGGGAGGGAAACGGCTGTTATTACCTGGTCTGGCCTGCATGTCACTCCAGATCAAAGGCAACGCTGTTGACTCTTAACTGCCCTCTGGCATGGCCAGTAAATGTTGGTTATCCAGCGAAGCCCTCATCCTGTGAATGAGTAACAAATACTCGTGGGTTCTGCAGTAATAATGGATGGTGTCAAGTTGCATCGAAACTGCGTTAACTAACTGACTGCTAATGTTGTGAAAAATAAATTCCATAAGTGTATATCAGGTAGCTTGAAGAGTATATTGTGAACCAAACGACAGAGCAGATTATTTCGCATTTGGTGTTGTCTGGTCGGAAGGACTAATTACTGACCTGGCTCTGAAGCAGCTTTAGAGGAATAGTGACATTAATATGTTGTATTTTACACGGCGTCTGCAAACAATATGGAATGTTTGAACATTCTGGTCAAACATTATGGAAGCCCAGACGCTAGCGGGTCAAGTGAATTGGGGATGTACAATATAACATTCAGTGGTTGTTAGACTCAGAGAGTCTTACAGCACGGAGTAAGGCCATTCGGCCCAAACAGGTCCATTCCGAAGAAAATGTCCTTTCATACTAACCCCATTTCCCAGCCATTTCCCCGTATCCTTCCAATCCTTTCCTATCCATGTATTTGTCCAAATGTATTTTGAATTTTGTGAAGGTACCCGCCTCAACCATTTCTGCTGGCAGCTCATTCCATATGTGTACCACCCTGTGTGTAAAAGAAATTGCCCCTCAGGTTCCCTTTTACTCTTTCCCCTCTGACCTTAAATTGATGCACTCTAGTCAGTGATTGCCCAATCCTGGGGAAAAAAACGGCTGAGTGCATGCCTCCCATGAGCTTATACACTACTATCAGATCCCTCTTAATCTCATACAATTCAAAGTAAAAACTGCTAGTATGTCCAACCTCTCCCTATAAGTCAGACCATTGAGTCATGGCAACATCCTTGTAAATTTCTTCTGCACTCTTTCCAGTTTCATAACATCCTTCCTAGAGCAAAGTGATCAAAAATGAACATGATGCTGCAAGTATGGCCTCACCAACATCTTGTATAACTGCAACATAACTCTCTAATTTCGATACTTGGTGCTCTGACTGATGAAGGCCAGTGAGCCAAATGCCTTTTTCACTGCCTTGTCTACCTGGGACTCCAGGTACTGAGAACCGTACCCTTAAACTCCAAGGTCCCTTTGTTCCACTACACTCCTTAAGGCCCTGCCATTTACCATGAAACCCCTAGCTTGATTTGACATTCTAAAATGCAAGAACTTACTCTTATCTGTATTACACTCCATTTGCCATTTCTCGGCCCACTTCCCTACCTGATCAAGGTACTGCTGTAATTTCTGAGATTTCTGATAATCTTCCTCACTGTCCACAATCCCGCCTATTTTAGTGTCACCTTGAAACTTACAAATCATGCCTGTACATTCTCATCTAAATCACAGATATGTGTAATAAGTGAATATATATATAATCTTCTTCCTATCATCAAGCCAATTTTGGATCTGATTTGCCAGCTCCCCCTCAATTCCATGTGATCTAACCTTCCAGAGCAGCATACCATGTGGAACCTTATTGAAGACCTTACTGAAATCCATAGACTATATATGCAACCACACCCTTGTCAAAATTACTGGTCACTTCATCAAAGCACTCTAACAAATTTGTGAGGCATGATCCCCCTGTCTTCCCAAATGCATGTATATCTTCTCTCTCAGAATCTTCTCAAGTAACCTACCTGCTACAGATTTTAGGTTTACTGGTCTATAGTTCCCCAATTTTGCTTTGCAGCCCTTCTTGAATAAGGGCACAGCATTCGCTACCTTCCATTCCTCCAGAACCTCACCCGTTGGCTACCGATGATGCGAAAGTATCAACCAGGGCTCCTGCTATTTCTTCTCTGTCCTCCTGCAGTGTTCCTGAATATATCTGGTCAGGACCAGGAAATTTATTGAAATACTACAAAGTCTAAAAAATGTATATTTATTTCAGGTAAAAAAAAACACCAAAGAGTGAGAAAGTGAGTTCACAATGATTAGCATAACAAATTAAAGATTATATTAATCACAGGAAGTGATTTCAGAAGAATTCGAGACATTGTGGAATCCTGAGAATTCTCAGAAATTTACGATCAAGAAAAGAGGGCCATGAAACTGGTGAGGAAATCAAAAAGTGACAATGCATGCAAACAAACAGGAACACAAAGACTGCATGTATCTATGGTCTATATTTCAAAGGAGAAAAAAAAAGCATAGTCAAATGTGGAAATCTGCAATCAGGAGAGATGGGTTTATTGTGGATAACAGGGAAATGGCCAAGCAAATGACCAGTTACTTTGCTTCTGTCTTCATGGAGGAAGTTCGAGAAAATCACCCAGAAATACGAAGTGATCATATAGGCATTGTGGAACGAAAGACATAAAGTCAATTAATATCGGTAACAAGGCAGTATTGAACATGCAGCTGGATGAGCATTGCTAAGCTTGACAAACCAGATGGACTTCATACCAAAATCTTCAGAAATAAATCATTTAGAGAAGTATTAATTGCACTATCAATGACTGTGTTCTATTTTCCAGTGCATTTTGCAGAGTGTGGCAGCCATTGCAGATAAATGGAGATGAGTAAACGTGAAAGTGAGGACTGCAGATGCTGGAGATCAGAGCTGATATTGTGTTGCTGGAAAAGCGCAGCAGGTCAGGCAGCATCCAAGGAGCAGGAGAATCGACATTTCTGGCATGAGCCCTTCTTAAGGAATGAGGAAGGTGTGCCAAGCAGGCTAAGATAAAAGGTAGGGGTGAGGGACTTGGGGAGGGGCGTTGCAAATGCGATAGGTGGAAGGAGGTTAGATGACCTGTGGGGTGCAGTGAGACAGGGACTCACTAATATCCTTGTAGAGGGAGGAAGAGAGCTTCTTCAAGGAAGGCATCCTTGTCAGAGGATTCGCAGTAGGTTAAAAATCAACTAGGAGAAAGTGAAGATTGCAGATGCTGGAGATCAGAGCTGAAAATGTGTTGCTGGAAACGCTGGAAATGAGTAAACGTGATCCAAGCACTATAGATGAACGAAAGGGATCCAAGCATCTACAAAGGGAAGAAGAGATAGTGTGGAGAACTGCAGATCAATTAATTTGACATTTGTTGGAAACTGTTGAAATCTATTATATAGGATGTGATATTCGTTACTTAGAAATTAACAGCAACATTGGAGAGAATCAGTATGCTTTTCTGAAAGGGAAATCCTACTTGACAAGCTTTGGAATTGTTTGAAATTGATGCTTACAGCATAGATAATGGGGAACCAGTAGAATTGGCATATTTTAGATTATCAGAAGGATTTCTATAAGAACTTACACAATGAATTCGTAAATGCAATGAATGTGAAGGGTATTTGGAGGAATATATGCAAGTGGTAAGTTAAAGTTTGGATTGCCTTCCTGAAAGGGCGTAAGAATATAGATGTAAAAACATGTTGAATCAGTTTAACAGCGTGTTGGTGAGTACAGTACCTGGAATACTGAATACAGTTTTGGTGATCAAATCTGAGAAAGAATATACTGACCACAGAGGAAGTATAATGGACATTCTCCAGATTAATCCCTCAATTGGCGAGATTGTGTGATGAGGAAACTCGGCCTGTGTTCTCTAGAGTTTCAAAGATTAAGGGATGGGTCATTGTGAAATTTATAAAATTCACAAAACATGCGACAAGTTTGAAATTAACAGAATGTTTCTCCGGCTGCCTAATCCACACTCAAGGCCAATGATGGGAGGATAAAGGACGACCATTTTAGACTGCTATAAGGAGGAAATTCTGCACGCGTAGTGGACTAACTAACACCGGGGCACGGAAACCCGCTGGCAGAGCAAGATTAGGGCGATTTCCCAGATATTCTACAAGTGTCTCCAGCTGAACAGAATACCCAGGGAACAAGTAGGACTCATTAGTGACTTGCCAAGTCGCATCCAAATGAACTTTAGTTGCAGGAGACAGAAGGTGGTGGTAGACGGCTGCTTGTGTGACTGGAGGCCAGTGTCCAATGGTATACCACAGGGATCAGTGCTGTGTCCCTTATTATTTGTGATTCAGAGGTGCTGGCGTTGGACTGGGTGGACAATGTTATAAATCGCATAACACCACATTATAATCCAACAGGTTTATTCGGCGGCACAAGCTTTTGAATTGCTGCTTCTTCATCAAAGCGCACAATCATCTGATGAAGAAGCAGCGCTTCGAAAGCTAGTGCCTCCGAATAAACCTGTTGGACTATAATCTGATGTTGTGTGATTTTCCACTTTAATATCTGTGGTATTCATAAATGATGTAGCTGTGAATATGGACGAGGGGTGGGGAGTGAGATAAATAAGTTTGTGTTTGATACGCAGATTGGCCGGTTGGTTGGCAGTAAGGAGGAAGGCCATAAGTTACGGGACGCTACAGATGGAATGGTCAGCTGGGAAGATCAATGGCAGATGAATTATAATCCTGATAAATATGAGGTGATACACTTTGGAAGAAGGAACCAGACAGGGGATGACTCAATGAATGGCAGCACACTAGGAAGGTCAGAGTGTGCTTCTCCACACATCCCTGAATGTTACTGGACAGGTAAATACACAATTTGGGAAAGCATAGGGGACTGTAAACATAACCTTGATTCATTGAGGTACAGGTTATAAGAGCTATGCGGAACTTTGGTGAGGCCAAGATGGAATACTGTGTGTAGTTCTGGGAACCAAATTACAGGAAGGATGTGACTGCACTGGAGGGGGTTCAGAGGATATTCACCAGGATGTTCCCTGGGATGGAACATATCAGCTACGGAAAGAGGCTGGATAAGCTCGGGTGTTTGGTTTGGAGCAGAGAAGGTTGAGGGGACCATATTTCAGAAGGATAGGATTACGAGAAGCATGGACAGGGTGGATGGACAGCAGCTGTTCCTTTTAGTCAAAGGGCGACACTTTTAAAGTGAAGGGTTTGCAGTTTAATGAAGATTTGAGAATTGCTTTCCACCCAGAGGGTGTTGGGATCTGAAATGCACTTCTTGAGAGGGGAGTTGACATGGCAAACTCAAAACCATGAGAAAATACACGGTTGTGCACTTGAAATGCCTTAAGATTCACGGCGACGGTTATTGTGTCGGAAAGTGGGTCTAATGTAGACAGTGCTGTATTTCTGATAGTACAGAGTCTTTGCTTCTGTGATTGTACGGCTGTGGAAGGCCAATCACTGAGTACCTTAAAATAGGAATTGATAGGTTTCTGAAGAATATCTTAACAAAGTTTATAAGACAGAACTTGTAATATTTTCTGAAAATATATCAATGGCAAAATTAAGAGAAGAAAATGTGCAGCTTTCCGACAGTTTGATACCAGATAATTGAGGACCGGGAAATGGCAGGACGATGGAGCAAATACTTCAGTTATGCATTCACAGAGGAAAACAAAACAAAAAAGAAAACTTCCTGGCAATAATAGGGAACTTTAGTCTGGTGAGAAAAGGGGAATAGAATGATATTATCAACTAAACAGTTTAGAGAAAGTATCGGACTGAAACTAATGGGCATAGATAAAGTCAACAGAGATTTATGAAATGGGAATCATATTTTAGAAAGTTGCTTTTAGCAAAATTATGTAGAAGCTATCATTGCAATTCGAGTTGGAATCTCAGAAAGAGTTTTGATAAAGCCCCAAGCCTATTGTACAAATTCGAATCCTGTGGGACTGGGGCTAATACATGGTCATAGTTTTCGAAGGGCAGAGCTGGCAGGAAACAGTGAGTAGGAATAAAACAATTTTTTTTAATGGAAGGCTAGGAGGATATAACAAGGATCGTGGCTTGGGCGCCAGTTATTGCCAATACACATCATATATTTGGTTGAGTGTCTCAAATGCAATATTCCCAAGTTTGCTGACAGCACGAAACAATGTCAGCTTGTGAGTGGGTGAGAAGGATGTAAAAAAGCTCCAAGGTGACTGCGACAAGTGAAATGACTGGGCAAATACCTGGCAGATGGAGAGCAATGGGAAAGATATGATGTTGTGTACTTTGATGGGAACAATAGAATGGCAGCCTATCAGTTGTAAAGGGAGTGGTTGAAAAATGTTGGTGTACAAAGCACCTTAAGCTGCATTTTTGTTTATTTCTGTGCAGCCCTCCGAGTCCATGTAAGGCAGTGAGTTCTGAATCCAGGAGTCAATACTGGGAATGGCATTGGCACGCTGACCAGTGTATATAGACCCAGCAAGTGGGGAGCTGTAACATTGAAAGGAATCTGGATCTCACTGTACACCAGTCACTGAAAGCAATATCGCAGGAGCAGTAAAGAGGTAGGAAGATAACTGCTGTATTCACCTTCATTTCAGTGGGATTTGAGTACAGGAGTAAGAGTATCTTACTGCAGCTGTACAGGGCCTTGGTGAGACACCATCTCGAACATTGTGCAGCATTGTGTGCAGGTTTGGTCTCTGTATCCAATAGAGGACAAACCTGACATTGAGGGAGAGCAGCAAAGGATGACCAGACTGATCTCTGGGATGACAGACTTGTTATGGGATCTGAGTTTGGGGGGACTGGACTTGTGTTCCATGCGGTTAAGGAAAATGAGTGGAAATGTCAGTGAAATATATAATACTCTGATTGGGCGAGACAGATTAGAAGCAGGGATGGTAATTCCCCTGGCTCGGATGTCTAAAGCCAGGGGCCACAGTATCAGGTACAGACAGGCCGCATTGCATTGAGGTGAAAATAAATGTCTGCACTCTGAGACTGGCTAACCAGGGGTACTCTCTCCCAGATCAGGCTGTGGAAGTCATGGCGCTGAATATAAATAAGGATTTCTGGAAATTAAAGGGATAGGGAGAGAGCAGGAGTACGGTGTGAAGATAGAAAATCAGCTATCAGTCCAGGTTGTTCTCCAATAACCCCGTAGCTGTGTTTCTGTGCAACACTCTGTTGTCGAAAATCGTGCAATATTAATAAATGAGTCTCTGGTAAAAAGAGGGTAAGGAGCGAACCCCAAAAATATCAGTAAAAAACAAAAATTAAATTTGGTCTAACACACACACTAGAACAGTCTAAATAAATCTTTAAATCACATGTTGTAATGGAACAGTCCTGTAAATGTAACACTTTCACACAACAGTAACTCACTGGAGCACTGTACCTTTCACCAGAAAGCACGTGGGGGCTAACTGACCCCGTGATGCCGATAGGGATTTCCAGGTCTCCTCAAGATTCTTTCCACAGTTTGAAATAAAGTTCTTTCTAAATGTAGTCTACAATTTCCAGTTTCAGGCTCAGTTTCAAGGCTTCCTGAGTATATTGCATTCCTGTTTTAGCTGAATACATTGTTTGTACATTTTGCAGAGAGAGGATCCTGAGGCAGGGTTTTGCTGTTCAGCTGGTTCCTGGCAAGGAATCGCGTCACAGTGAATGGGAATTCACTTTATAGAAAAAGATGCACGAATCACTTTGCAACCAAATTGTATTTAATCAACACGTGTTATCGGAGAACTGCCTGTATATTTAATGGGGAACAAAACTGATGGGCTGAAGGCACTACAGAAGTTCTCATTTTATATTTCACAATGTTTAAACATATTAAGGGATATGATTATTGTATGGGGAAAACTGCACTGAACAGATGTTCGGCCATTAACTAGCACAGGGAAAGCTCAATGTGTCCATCTGACCTACTCCTGTCACAATGTTTCCGTGCAGTGTGTGGGAAAGCTCTGCAAATATTGTCACAAGCTCTCAGCTGTTCGAAAGGAGCTCTCTGCAGGGTCGACAGGATTGTGTTTCCCATTCCCTTTTCTAATAACGAGGATGGGGCCTGGTGTTCGCTACGGGTTTATCCTTTAAGACCTCAGTGCAGTTTGATATAATTAAGTGTCTTGCTTGGCCGATTCAGAGACTATTGAAGAGTTTATCACATGTCTGTGTGTCTGGAGTCACTTTTAGGCCAGACCAGAAAAGCACGAGAGATTTACTTCCTGAAAGTACATTGCGGAAGGAAATCGATGTTTGTATTGAACACAAGATCGCTATTACAGACACCAGATTTTAGATCTTGATATTGTATTAATTGTTTTTAATTTGCACCAGCTGCCAGAGCATTAGTCTGGTCTAGGTTAGTAATCCAGTGACATTTCCACAACAGCACCATCTCCACATAGGGACCTATCGGAAACCACACTGAGCAAATTATTTCTGTGCTGCTTGACAGCTCTGTCAAATAGAACTCCCACCAATTTAACTGTTGTGATGGGACTGAAGGACTAGTAAATAGTCAGATTGCAGTAATCCTCCTCTTAGCGGATTGGACATAGTTGAGTAATTTTCCATATTGCCAGGGAGATGTCAGAGTTGTAGCTGGAGTGAAACAGCTTCCCCAGGGACGCGGCTTGTTGTGCAGCACAAGTCTTCAGTCCTATTGCAGGAATGATGTCAGGACCACTGCCTTTTTTGTATCTACAGTGTCCAGCTGTTTTTTCCATGTCACGTGCAGTAAATTGAATTGGTTGAAGACTACCATCTGTGATTCTGTGGGCATCATGGCGAAGGTGAGGTGGGTAATCGACTCAACACATCTGGCTAAGGATAGTGCAGATACTGCATCTTTTACACTGAAGCACAGGGTTGTTCCATTATTTAGGGTGCGGATATTTGTGGAGTCCTCTCTTCCAGTAAGTTGTTTAATGGTCCATCGACATTTATGCATGGATTTGACAGGTCGACAGAGCTGAGATCTGATTTGTTAGTCTTGAGATCATTTATCCCTCTGTATCAGATGTTAGTCCTGCTGTTTGGAGTGTAACCAGTCAAGTGTGGTCGCATAAATGGGTTGTCATCAGGCTTAGGTGCACGTGATTCCGACCCTGGCATGTTCACCCACACTCGTCACTGAACCATGGATCGGCTTGATGGTAATGGTCGACTGATGGATTATTCTTAAGAAAACGTTACAGATTGTCATTGAAAACAATTCTGCTTCTTCTGCTGCTGTGATCTGCAGCATCAGATGATAACCCAATTTTAGCCTCAATATTTACAATTCAATTCTACCGACTGTTCCCCATTTCACACCGAGACCCATTCACTCATCAGCCCTGTACTCAGTGACCTACTCTGGTTTCTGATGCGGAAATACTTCCATTTTCATGCTCTCATTCTACTGGAGTCTTTCCTTGGTGCCTCGCCTCCAATTTGTTGCATAAACTCTATCCATTTAAGGTACTAATCTGAATCTGCTCCTTTCCATAATGCCATCTTCTGTGTTCGAAGTGAGTGTGTTTCCCTCTATTTTTCTCCCTGACCATGATTCAGAGCTCTGTAGTGTCAGTGATGCCAACCTTATGCAATTTCAGAGTCAAGGAACTTGTGCACCATGCGTTATTGTTCAGTTCCCAGTGTACGGCGCTCCATGTTGGACAGGATGTTTGGGTATCTTTGACATACGTCATTGGAAATTGTTCAAAAACAGAAATTGCAGAAGAAATTGCTAAAGGTGTTGCAGCATTTTCTGGAGTGAATGCAGAGTTAAACTTTCAGGTCCAGTTCATCTTCTATAAAGGTACCAGCATCTCCAGTATTTTTTGTACTCTCATTTCCAGTATCCATAGTTATTTGTTTAATTGAAATTTTTTTCTGTGCCTATTCATTTCTGGTGAAACTCAGCAGGTCTGTCAGCATCTGCAGAGACAGAGAAACAGTGTTAGCGTTTCCAGTGTGACACTTCTTCAAAACTGAATACAATTGCAAAATGGTCTTTTCATCCCTTGCCAGAAGAGCGGATAGTTGGCAGGGAAAGGAGGGTGTGGCAATAGATAAACGGGCTTTTAGCAGTGGTGAATGAGAAGATTCTGTAAAAGGGGTTTAAATTAAGGTGTAATTGGGGGAAAGGGGTTCATTCTATTGATTGCAAGATAAAGAAGACACAACCACACACAGTCACAGGGAGAATGTTGGCCATATGGTATTATATAGATATGGCCACAGATACGTTTTCACTGTAGTGATCATCATCCCCTTTAGACAAAGGAATTCAGATGCTTAACTTCTTATTGGCTCTAATAAGCATTTCATGTCGCCTTAGTATTGTAACATGGAGAAAAACAAATAACAGTATGAAAATTGGGCTGAGTATTGGTTACCTGTGATGTTTAATATCGCTTCAAATTTGCAGTGTTTATCTTTAAATGCTTGTTCTTGAAGTTAGTATCAGACGGAGTGTAGAAGGTTGCCGGCTGACATTGTAGAAGCTTATAAAATCATGAGAGGAATGGATAGGGTGAATAGCCAAAATTCTTCCACGGGCTGGGGGAGTTCAAGCATAGAGGGAATGGGTTTAAGGTGTTAGAGGGAATATTTAAAAGGGACGAAGGGACAACGTTTCTATGCAGAGTGTGGTGTGGGTATGGAATGGGCTGCCAGAGCAAGAGTGGTAGATGGCGTGTTCAGCTGCAACATTTAACATCATTTCGACAAATATATGACTGGGAAACACTTAGAGGCATATGGGTCAAAGGAAAGCAGATGGGACTAATATAGTTTGGAAAACCTGCCCAGCATGGACATTTAGTAAAGCTTCACACAGAGTCAGTGTTGGTCTGTGAAAGGGAAATGATATTTTGCCCTGTAAAATCATGCAAAGTACTTCTGGAGATGTCTGAAAATGTAAAAAGCAGACTTGATAAAGGGGATCTGGAAGATGCAAAACTTTCCAGAGATTTTCCACAAGTATTACAAAATGAAAGTTCTTACACAAAACAGAAGCTCTAGGACGTCGGATACTTTATTAACATGGGATGATGATTGGTTAACACAGAAATCGAAGAATCAGGATTAATGGATATTTATGATAAGGGTGTATCTGCTGGAGTACCACAAATATCAGTCTGATGGCATCAGTTATTTACAATCTATACTGATAGCCTGAAGGAGGGAGCTGAGTACAATATGCTTCCGAGTTTGAAGATGACACTGAGAATCAAAAGGCAGGCTGTTATTTAATGGAGAGGGCTTCCAGAAAAGCAGCAGTACAAAGGGTTTGGAGTCTTCCTGTGTATGAAATGTTACGTCAGCATACTGATGCAGCAAGTAACTATGTTGGTACATTAGGAATTTTCCTGCGTTGAATGGATTTAGTTTTAGAGAATCTCTAAAAAGGTGACGCAATCATTCAGTGGGTTTAAATGTCTCCATTCTTGGGCAAAGTGTCGAACTCGAGGATATAGATTTCGAATAAGGAACATCGATTTCAATCTGAGATGCAAACCGATGTCTTCTCTCAGAAGGTAGTGAATGTCTGGAATTCCCTGATCCAGAGAGGTGTGGAAGGATACAAGGAGTCGGCAAGAAAGTGGTTGGGGCACTTTCTGGCCCTGCCTGGATTTTCCACGTACATTTCCGCAACTGCGCCTAACCATCGGAGTGGCCTCGATCTGCCCCTGTGTAGCAGGTCCGAAGGGCTGAATGGAACATCAGAACACAGGGCTGAGGAACACGAGGGGGCCATTCGGCCCTTTGACACTACTTCACCAGTAAATAAGGTCGTGGCTCATCTCATTGTGGTCCCAGTTGCACTTTGCTCTCCATGCATCATTATCTCTGATTGACCTGTCTATAGACAAAGCCAGCCTCGGTATAATATAAATATCTGGCCACTCCAAATTCTGGGAAAGAGAATTCCCACTGGAATGAAATACCACTTTGTGTTTCTTTCTCACTCCAGTTGTGACTGAGGATGGAGGGTGTCACTCTTTCCTTTTCTAGTCCCACTCTTCCACTGCTCACAACAAATTTTAAATGTAATCAGGTTGGTGATATGGCCGATGATAAAGGTCTCAGACTGGGTGAGGTTCAGTGACAGGAACAAGTCAGGCAGATTTCTTAAGTCAACCACAGGTAACTAATAGAACTAACGGATGCACATCGTGGATCTGTGGTTAGCACTGCTACCTCCCACCGCCCAGCAGCTGCATTCAATTCCAACCTCTAGCAACCCTCTATTTGGATTTTGTACATTCTCCCCATGTCTGTGTGGGTTTCCTACCAGTGTTCCAGTTTCCTCCCACAGTCCAAAGATATGCAGCTTAGAGTGGATTAGCCATGCTAAATTTCCCATAGTGCCCAGGGATGTGTAGGTTAGATAGGTTAGTGATGGGAAATGCAGGGTTACATGGATGGAGTAGGGGGGCAGGTCCCGGGGGATATGGACATTAAGGGTCAATGTGGACATGATGGACGGAATGTCCTGCTTCCACACTGTAGAGATTCTTTAAAAATGACAAGAAGTTTGGACTATACAAACACCCAATGGGTATCTATCTGATCCACTCTCCTCTAGGTTTTGTATGTTTCAATAAGATCACCTCTCATTCCAAGAGTAACCTGTTAAAGCCTTCATAATATAAGACCCTCATCCCTGGAATACATGAAGTGAAACATCTCCGAACTGCTTCCAAATTAATTATATCCTTTCTCAGGTAAGGGGACAAAAATGATCTCACACACCGTTGAGGTTAACATTTGTTTTCTCCGTGGGGAGAGTATTTGGAACTCTCTTCCCCGCAGAGCTTTGGAGGAAGAGATATTGAATATGTTTGAGGCACAGACAGAAGGTTCATAAGTAACAACAGAGTCAAGGATTATCGAGGAATGGGCAGTAATTTGCAGTGTAGGGGAAAATGTAGTCAGTGATACAAAATCACACTGCTCCAGAACATCCAGGAATATAATGCAAACCGAAATGATAATATTGATAAAATGTTAAGGGAGAATCCAAGATTGTGGCGATCCGGAAGGTCTGCTTTGTTGGGCTCTGCATCACAGCATGGGCAAAGTGGTTCCCTAACCCACTCCACCCCAGTAACTTAGTTAAAATTCAACCCGAAAAGAGTGATAGAATCTTTACTATCCCGGTTTGTCAAGTGGAGGTGACAAAACATGGGAAAGGATCGAGTAAGTCCCAACACACGGTGCACCCGTCAGAAGCATCGAGCCTGCCTGAAGCTGTAGCTGCAACCCACTCTGCTCGTTCCATGGACCCAGTTACTCACCAGGCCTTGGTCACTGAGTTAACCAAGTTATGTGAAATGATTGAAGCCGTGATTGAAGAAGGGTTCAACAGAGGCTAGAACCACTACTACTCTCAGGCACGCTCCAAAAACATGAGCAGCAACTTGACAGCCTTGGAAATAAAATGGACAATGTCAAGCGCCGAACTGCATGACAGAGTCTGCGATAATAAATTCCTCACGAGAGAGGATCCTCACCGTTGAAAAACAGGTCCGTATCTGAATTGAACATGATGACGACATTGGGAATAGGGGCAGGATGAAGAATGTTCACATCGTCGGTCTGCTGGCCCAGACTGCAGGTGGTCAGCCAGTGAGTATTTGTTGAGAACTGGCTGCAGCGATTCCTTCACTTCGAAACTGAAGAGGGACGGGTGAAGACTGAGACAGTCCATCGGGTTACGGTGCACAGGACAGGCTCAGACCAGTGCTCTCGCCCTGTCCGCGTGTGGTTACACAGTTATGGGGATAAACAAAGACTAATGGAAGCTTCCAGAACCCAACGGCAAAATCCAATGCCTTTAATTCATGGGCTCCAGGATTATGTCCTTTCGGAACGTTTCGGCGGCGGTGATTCGGAAAAAAATCTTTTGATGATACAGAACATACAACATTACAGCGCAGTACAGGCCCTTCGGCCCTCGATGCTGCGCCAACCTGTCATACCAATCTGAAACCCATCTAACCTACTATTCCAATTACGCCTATATGCTTGTCCAATGACGACTTAAATGTACTTAAAGTTGGCGAATCTGCTACCGTTGCAGACAAAACATTCCATACACTTTATACTATATGAGTAAAGAAACTACCTCTGACATCTGTCCCATATCTATCACCCCTCAATTTAAAGCTATGCCCCCTCATCTTTACCATCACCATTCTTGGACAAAGGCTCACCCGATCTAACCCTCTGATTATCTTATATGTCTCTATTAAGTCACCTCCCAACCTTTTGCTCTCTAACGTAAACAGCCTCAAGTCCCTCAGCCTTTCCTCCATACCAGACAACATCTTAGTAAATCTCCTCTGCACCCTTTCCAAAGCTTCCACATCCTCCTTATAATGCGGTGACCAGAACTGTACACAATACTCCAAGTGCGTCTGCACTAGAGTTTTGTACAGCTGTAGCATAACTTCATGCTTCCTGAACTTGATCCCTCTATTAATAAAAGCTAAAACACTGTATGCCTTCTTAACAACCCTGTCAACCTGGGTGGCAACTTTCAAGCATCTTTGCGCCTGGACACCGAAATCTCTCTGCTCATCTACACTACCAAGGATCTTACCATTAGCCCATTACTTTGCATTCCGTTTACTCCGACCAAGGTGAATCACCACACACTTGTCCACATTAAATTCCATTTGCCACCTCTCAGCCCAGCTCTGCAGTTTATCTATGTCTCTCTGTAACCTATAACATCCTTCCTCACTATCAACAACTCCACCGACTTTAGTGTCATCTGCAAATTTACTAACCCATCCTTCTACACACATCCAGGTCGTTTATGAAAATGACGAACAGCAGTGAACCCAACACCGACCCACTACTAACTTGACTCCAGTATGAACATTTCTCATCAACCACGACCCTCTGTCTTCTTTCAGCAAGCTAATTACTGATCCGAACTGCTATATCTCCCACAATCCCATTACTCCGCATTGTGTACAATACCCCACTGTGGGGAACCTTACCGAACGCCTTGCTGAAATCCATAGAAACCACATCAACCCATTTACTCTCATCTACCTGTTTGGTCACCTTCACAAAGAACTCAATAAGGTTCGTGAGGCACGACCTACCCTTCACAAAATCGTGCTGACTATCCCTAATCAACTTATTCTTTCCTAGATGATTATAAATCCTATCTCTTATAATCTTTTCCAACACTTTATCAACAACTAAAGTAAGGCTCACTGGTCTATAATTACCAGGGTTGTCTCTACTCCCCTTTTTGAACAGGGGAACCACATTTGCTATCCTCCAGTCTTCTGGCACTATTCCTGTAGACAATGACGATTTAAAGACCAATGCCAAAGACTCTGCAATCTCCTCGCTGGCTTCCCAGAGGATCCTGGGATAAATCCCATCCGGCCCAGGGGACTTACGGACTTTCACACTCTGCAGGATTTCTAATACCTCCTCCTTGTGAACCTCAATCCCAACTAGTCGAATAGCCTGTATCTCAGTAATCTCCTCGACAACATTGTCATTTTCCAGAAAATGTTGAAAATATTGTTGAAAACCATTCATTTAGTGCTTCCCCTATCCCCTCTGACTCCACACACAACTTTCCACTACTATCCTTGATTGGCCCTAATCTTACTTTCGTCATTCATGTATTCCTTAAATACCTACAGAAAGCCTTAGGGTTTATCCTGATTCTATCCGCCAACAACTTCTCATGTCTTTTCCTCGCTCTTCTGAGCTCTCCCTTTAGGTCTTTCCTGACTACCTTGTAACCCTCAAGCGCCCGAACTGAGCCTTCACATCTCATCCTAAAATAAGCATTCTTCTTCTCTTGACCAGAGATTCCATTTCCTTCATAAACTATGGCTCCCGCACTCTACAGTTTCCTCCCTGCCTGACAGGTACATACCTATCTAGGACACACGGTACCTTTTCCTTGAATAAGCTCCACATTTCTTATGTGCCTATCCCCTTCAGTTTCCTTCTCCCTCCTATGCTTCCTAAATCGTGCCTAATCACATTGTAATTGCCTTTCCCCCAGCAGTAACTCTTGCCCAGTGGTATACACCTATCCCTTGATATCACTAAAGTAAACATAACAGAATTGTGATCGCTATCACCAAAGTGCTCACCTGCTTCCAAGTCTAACACCTCTCAAGAGAAGAGTAAGGGAACTCGGGAATCAGTATTCCCTCTGGTACCCAACGATTCTCCGTATTGCATTTAATGGATCCATGAACTCGTCTGACTCTGCAGAGAAAGCGAAAACTTTGTGAAAATTTTAAATTCCCCTATCGATTTTTTTAGTTTTTTGGATTTTTTATATGTTTAGTTTTGGAAAGTTTGAGCGCTTGTCAGTTGTAATAGTTTTAGATTGTGTAGTTTTTAAGCTCTATGAGACTTTGTTTATTCATGATCAGTAATTCGAGTTCTTCCTTTATCGAGTTCAAATGTTGCTACAGTCGGTTCTGGAAAATGATATGCTAAAATGGTGTACCTGGAACATTAAGGGGAGCCATTGCCCAGTCAGGAGGAAAAACTTACTTTCTAGTCTTAAAAAAGAGAGGGTGGATTTTGTCCTAATGCAAAAGATGCACCTCGATGACTAGGAACATTTGACGTTATAGCAGGGCGGGTTTGAACGGGTTTTTATTTTCGTCCTTTAATACAAGTAGTGGGGGAGAAGAAGAACCTTCCATTTAAATTACTAGATTGTATTTGATACTCACGGAAGGATCATAAATCCCCCAAGCCTTGAACTATGGTAAATAATCCAATATTTTGAATAGTAATTGCGACCCCTCACCCCCACCCCGGTGCACCCTCTTAAAATCCTGGTAGATGCATTTTCCAAATTCAGTTATCTTGCATCATGGCACATTATTGTGGAAGGAGATTTCAACTGTCTTATGGAACCACGGTGGACAGAATGTCCGAAGGTCCCTCAATACCCTCATTATAATGTAACCAATTGGTGGATTTGTGTGCAGAACTAGAGCTGGTGGATGTCTGGAGGCACATCTACCTCACAAATAAGATTTTAAATATCTACTTTAACCTGCAGAAATGCCACACCAGGTTTGATTTCTTCCCCATCCCTGCAACAATCTTAGATTCGGTGGCATCCTGCACAATTGGGAATACTACCATTTGTGACCATACTTATAGATAAATATATAGGGAAATATAACAGATTCGAGACACTGACGAATGTATCCCTTTATTGTTAAGACTAGCTCGTTCATTGAGTATTTCTGTAATGAATTCAGATATTTCTTAGCCATTAATTCAGATTCAACCAGTAACTCATCCATTCTATTGGAAATTGCTAAGGCTTATGCCAAGGGAATAATTATCCCTTAGGATGCAGCAGAAGGGGGAGCAGGAACGCTGGTTTGCGGCACAGCTGAGGGCAGCCGAGAGGGCATACTGTGATAGACCCTCAGTGGCTAAGCTGCAGCGGATCACAACGCTTTGGTCTACGGTGAATTCCACGCTCTCACACACAGCCAAGAAGGAACTTACTTTTGCAAAACAAAGGCTGTTTGAACATGGTGATAAGCCAGGCAGGTATTTATTCTATCTCGCCAGGAAAACGAGCGCCCCTCTCAAGCCATTACCTCAATTAGGGAAGGTACTGGGATTCTTACCTTCAATTCCAAAAAGATTAATGCCTCCTGTCCGAGATTTTTCTCCGAATTATTTCAGACTGAGAATTATGTGGATAGATGGATTAAGATGGAGTCATTTTTCATTTTTCAGGAGTAACCCCTGAATACGTGTTGTGCCTTAATACACCATTGTCAGCGCAGGAGGGTGTGAAGCAGCTTCAGAATGCAAAGGTGCACGTTCCTGGCAGATTTCCTCGTGAATTTTATAAATAATTTATAAACCTATTGTCAGGGCTGATGTTTAACATGTTCTGCCACTCATACAGTCACGAACCCCTCCCTCCATCCTTAAGAGAGGCTCATCTCTCTGATGCTGCAGAAAGGAAGACCCTGGAGGATTGTGTTTCTTACACGCCAATCTCTCATTTAAATGTTGGTTTCAAAATCTTGTCTGAGACGCGTGCATTAAGGCTGGAAACCTTGCTACCTTCCGTTGCCAAAGAGGACCAAACGGGCTTTATAAAGGGCCGCAGATCTTCCTACAATGTGAAGAGGTTACTCAATATGATCCAAGAGTGTCAACAACAATCTGTCCAGGGATTATTGATCTCTTTAGATGAGAGACGGCATTTGATTGAATTGAGTGGCCGGATCTCTTCTATACAGTTGAACGGTTTGGTCTGTGCAAAGTTTTTATCAAGTGGGTGAGGGTCATTTACAGTTCTCACTAATGGTGTGCCAACCAGTAATATTAATATTTCTCCAGGCAGCCGCAAAGTTTGACACCTTTCACCATTGTTGTTTACGTTGGGGATTGAGCCACTGGCGGAGGCCACCCGTAGGGATACCAACATATCTGCCCCAGACGTGGGATAGAAGTCACATTGTATGCAGATTACATTGTATGCAGATGAGGGTCTTATGTTTTTTGTCAAATCCTGCAATTTCGGTAGTTTGTGTGATGCAATGCATTAATTCGCTTGTTGTCTTTCTGGGTGATAAGATTAATTTTACAAAGTTGGAGGCCATGCCTATGGGAGATCTTAGGGAAATACCTGATACTGAGGGCAAATCCTGGTTTCCTTTTAAATGGTCAATGGGGTGGTTTCCCTATTTTAGTATATTCACTACATCTGTCTTTGATCATTTATTTAAGGTGAACTATGTCCATTTGTTTGACAAAATTAAACAAGATCTTCAAAGATGGGAGGCATTTCAAATATCCTGGCTCGATCAGATAGCTGTTATTAAAATGAATGTCCTTCCTTATTTCCTAGACCCCGTGCGAATGCTTTCTTTGATGTTTCCCAGACAGATTTTTCTGAAACATAATGGCTGGTTTAGCTCTTTTATTTGGCACCATAAGCGATTCCTTATCAAGCTAACAAAATTGCAACTGCCCCACAGATTGTGGGGGGTAGATCTCCCAGATTAAAAGCAATCAATTAAGTTTTTTTATCATCCTATGTTAGTGCCTGGGCCGCTGAGGACTCGGCGTCAATACGGCTAGAAATTGAGCCCTCTCAGAAAAAGTGAACCCTTATTAATCTGTTGTTCTTAGATAAAATGACAACATTTTTGGAGTATTGTCAAAAACTAATGATCATCAATACTGTTAAAACTTGAAGAACTATGCGTCAGATCGAGGGCAATACAGCCAAAACCATGTTTCTTACCCCTTTAATTGGTATACCAGGTTGTCATCCGGGGATAATGGATTCCAGGTTTAAACTGTGGGCAGCGAGGGTGGTACCTTGCTTGGGTGATTTAGAATTAGTAGAATCCCTACAGTGTGGATACAAGCCCTTGGGCCCAACAAGTCAGCTTCGACGCTCTGAAGAGTAACCCACCCAGACCCATTCTCCTACCATTCTATATTTATCCTGACTAATGTCTGAACTTACAGATTCTGGAACACTGTGAGCGATTTAGCAATGGCCAATTCAGCTAACATGCACATGTTTATGACTGTGGGAGGAAACCTATGCAGACATAGTTGAGAACATACTAACTCCACCCAGCCAGTCACCCAAGACTGGAACCAAACCCGTGACCCTGGTGCGGTGACTCAGCAGTGAAAACCACTGAGACACCACGT
Organism: Chiloscyllium plagiosum; assembly: GCF_037043375.1. Lineage (NCBI taxonomy): Eukaryota > Metazoa > Chordata > Chondrichthyes > Orectolobiformes > Hemiscylliidae > Chiloscyllium > Chiloscyllium plagiosum. Next base: position 261,847 of record NW_028270176.1, read on the forward strand.
GTTACTTGAGGGAGAAACAATGATATCATTTGATCAACGCTAGTAGAGATTTATTCTGCTTTTTTTCCAGATTAGAGATTTGATTTTAAAAACATACACTCTTAACAGACTCTTACAGATCCGATACAGAGCTGCGGGTGTTTATTGCTAAGAATACACTCTTTGTTAGTACCGTTTATCATTTGTTGGAGAGTGTCCCCTCAGACAAGACTGTGCAGCTTCGTGACGTCTGTGCGAGAGAGTTGGGGGTTTAGATCTCTTCAGAGACATGCGAGGATATTTGTGAAAATGCTCAAAGGATTTTTATCTGTAATAGGTCCCATTCCTTGCAGTTGCAAATTCTTCATAGGGTCTATCTGACTCCAGATTTTCTCTCAAAATTCAATGTGGGATTATCTTCAGCATGTCCTAAATGCAGAATGACTACAGGCACTCTTACTCATTGCATGTGGTTCTGCTGCAGGCTTTGTATATATCGGAGCTCTGTGTTCGGTGTGGTAGAGTGGGTCTTGGGGACAGAATTGGAGATGGACACGGTTTCTCTTTTCCTGCGCCTGCCCAGAGTATCTTACGCAGATGCACATAGGAAAAAAATATATCCTTACTTTCTATGCTAGGAAATAATATTCTGTTGTGTTGGATGTCTGAAACTCCCAGGATGTGTTGGGTCTTTGTAAGCTCATTATGGAGAATATCCCTTTTAAATTTCTCACCAGTGTGGTGCACCAAAAAACAGAGATTAATATAAGTCATAGAGTCATAGAGATGTATAGCATGGAAACAGACCCTTCGGGCCAACCCGTCCATGCTGACCACATATCCAAATACAATCTAGTCCCACCTGCCAGCTCTCAGCCCATAACCCTCCAAACCCTTCCTATTCAATAAACTCATCCAAATACCTCTTAAATGTTGCACTTATACTAGCCTCCCCCAGTTCACCTGGCAGCTCGTACATACACGTACCACCCTCTGTGTGAAATAGTTGCTCTGTAGGTCTCTTTTATATCTTACCCCCTCACCTTAAAATTATGCCCTCCACTTCTGGACTCCCTGACCCCAGGGAAAAGACTTTCCCTACATACCCTATCCATGCCCCTTATACTTTTGAAAACCTCTATCATGTCATTCTTCAGTATCCGAAGCTGCAGCGAAAACAGCCCCAGCCGATTCAGCCTCTCTCTATAGGTCAAATCCTCCAATCCTTATAAATCTTTTCTGAACCCTTTCAAGTTTCTCAACATTTTTCCGATAGGAAGGAGAGCAGCATTGCACGCAATATCCCAATATTGGCCTAACCAATATTCTGTACAGCTGCAACATGACCTCCTAACTCCTGTACTCAATACTCTGACCAATAAAGGAAAGCATACCAAACGCCTTCTTCACTATCGTATCTACTTGCGACTGCACATTCAAGGAGCTATGAACCTGCACTCCAAGATCTCTTTCTTCAGTAAAACTCCCTGGGACCTTGCCATTAAGTGTATAATTCCTGCTATGATTTGCTTTCCCAAAATGCAGCACCTTGCATTTATCTGAATTAAACTCCATCTGCCACTTCTCAGCCCATTGGCCCATCTTGTCAATCCTGTTGTAATCTGAGGTGACCTCTTCGCTGTTTACTATACCTCCCATTTTGGTGTCATCTGCAAACTTACTAACTTTACCTCTTATGCTCGCATCCAAGTCATTTATGTCAATGACAAAAAGTAGTGAATCCAGCACCGATCCTTGTGGCACTCCAATGGTCAGAGGCCTCCAGTCTAAAAAACAACTATCCACCACCACCCTCTGTCTTCTACTTTTGACCCAGTTCTGTATCCAAATGGCTAGTTCTCCCTGTATTCCATGAGACCTAACCTTGCTATAACAGACATACAGTGAGATGAGGGAGCAGAGAGAATATGGTGATCCTTATCCTAACGGTGTGGGGAAGGTTATTGAAGCTTGTCCTGTTTTGCTGGACATTTCTTCAGACCGCAGATACTGCACTGAGGTTGGTGGTGAGCTCAGACCATGTTCGGTGTGTCTGGTGGTGTGATGCCTCTGGGAAAAGAATGGTCCCCCTGTGTACTAGCCCATCCTCCAGGACCACCGTGTCTCTGTCGACAAACTGTAATGTAATTTCCCCTTATCTGCCATGCTCGGGGTAAACTGTGCAGGACATCTCCAACTGAGAAAGCTCAACTGTGTGCCCCTTGGCCTTTTAATGATGGCCCCAGTGTCAGGCGTCATGGAATATCCAGGGGCATCCGGGCGATTTTGAGTACCTCCAGTCATGATGGGTGGGAGAATCGGTCTGGCATTGTATGAGAGGGACACCATGGAGTGGGGTAGGTAGTTAATGAGATGAGTTTGGTAAGATAGCATCAGGAATCTAGCTCAGCCTTGTGCATACAACCCCTCTGTCACACTCAAAGAAGATGTCACTGAGACAGATTTTTGTTAGATTCAGCCCAGTGAGGTGAAGACTCTGCTGTCCTCACTCCCAGTTACAAAGCTGCAGAACAAATGCTCATCCAAAAGTCTCCATCGCCTGAACTTACAGCAATATCCCTTTCACTCATAATTCTTCATAATACTGACCCATGTTGCATGATACTATCGAAATGTCTTCATTTCAGCATTCTGAACCTGTGAACATATCCTTCAATGACATTTTTTCTCAGTCTCTCCCACACTGCATCCACTCCATAACACACTCATTTATAGTCATACTGCACGAGACTGCCAGAATGACTGGCCATTTGGCCCAGCTGGTCCATGCAACACAAAATGTCCATCCACACTCACTCCATTTCCCTGCCCGTGCTCTGTATCCCTCTAATCCTACCCTATCTGTATATTTGTCCAAATGCCTTTTCAATGTTGCTATTGTACCCACCTCAATCACTTCCACTGGCAGTTCAGTCTGTATGCATACCACGCTCTGTGTAAAAAGGTTGCCCCTCAGGTTCCTTTTTATATACTTTTTTTCCTTTCCAAACATTAATGGATGTCCTCTCGTCCTCGATTCCCCAACCTTAGGAAAAAAATTGAAGTATTCACCCCATGCACGCCCCTCATGATTTTATAAGAGTTACACTTCTATAAGAACCTTCTCAGTTTCCTACGCTGAAAAGAAATAAGTTCTAACCTGTCCAACCTGTGCCTATAACTTAGAGCCTTTAGCCCAGGAAACATTTTTGTAAATTTGTTCCACACTCTTTCTCGTTCAATAATATCCTTTCTCGAGCAAGGTGAACAAAACTGAACTCAATACTCCAACTGCAGCCTTACCAACATCCTGTACAACTGCAACATAACGTCCAAACTTTTATACGCAATGTGCTGATGAAGACCAGTGTGCCAACAACCTTCTTCACTGTCCTGTGTATCTGTGACTCAAATTTCAGACAACCGTGCACCTAATCTCCAATGTCCTTTTGTTCCATTACACTCCTTAAGGCCCTCTCATTCATCATTAAACTCCTATCTGGATTTGACTTTCCAAAATGCAAGACGTCACACTTATCTGTATTAAACTCAAATTGCTAGTTCTGAGCCTACTTCCTCAGCTGACCAAGTTAATGCTGCAATTTCTGATAATGTTACTCCTTGTAAATGATGCCTCCTAATTTAGAGTCATCTGCAAACTTACTAACCTTGCGTTGTGCACTCTGGTCCAAATCATTGGTATAAGATAACGAACAGCAATGGGCCCGGGACCGACCACTGAGGCACTCCACTAGTCACAGGCCTCCAGTCCGACAAGCATACCTCCACCATAGCCATTTGCTTCATAACGTCAAGCCAATTGTGTCACCAATCTGCCAGTTTACATTGGAGTCCATGCGATCTAACCTTCCAGAGCGACCTATCATGTGGAACCTTATCAAAGGCCTTACTGAAATCCATGTAGACTATGTCCACAACCCTGCCCTTGTCAACCTTTATGGTCACTTCCTGAAAAACTCTAACAAAAATTCTAAGGCATGATCTGCCACGCACAAAACTATGCTGACTGCTCCAAGTCAAACTCTGTTTTTCCAAATGCATGCATATCTTTTGCCTCAGAACCTTCTCAAGTGGTTTACCGAAAACAGATATGAAGCTTACTGGTCTATCTTTCCCAGGCTTTTCTTTTCAACCCTTCTTGAATAAGGGCAGGTTTCTTCTCGCCCAGTCTTCCGGGTCCTTGGCCCCTGAACTTTCTTCTCTCGCTACCTGCATTGCTCTTGTATATATCTGGTCAGGACCAAGAGATTTATCTGACTTTCTGCATTCTAATATGTCCATCAGCACCTCTACTGTGATATGGACTGTACCAAGATATCACAACTAACCTCCCAAAGGTCACAGGGCTTCATGTCTTTCTTCATGATAAACACAGAGGGGAAATTGAGGGCCTCACCCATCTGTTGAGGTTTTACACATGCGTGCCCATTTTGGATTGTAAGGCGTCCTATTCTCTCTCTCTAGTTGTTCTTTTTCTTTCTTATACTGAATTTGGGTTCATATTAATCTGCTCAGCCAAGGCTATCTCATACCCCCTTTTCACCTTGCTGATTTCCTTCTTCACTAAACTCCTGTATCCCCTGTGTACCTCCAGAGATTTCCTTGTTCCCAGCTGCCTGTACCTGAGCCACGCCTCCTTTTTTCTGGTCAGAGCCTCAATATTTCTTGTTATCCAGGGTTCTCTCTTCCAGCCTCACTTTCCATTCATCCTCACAGGAACATATCGACTTTGAACTCGAGCTATCTCACTTTTGAAGCCCTTCCACTTGCCCGGGATCGTTTTACCTCGAAACAAACTCCTCCAATGACCCCCTGCAAACCCCTGTCTAACTCCAACAAAATACACCTTGTCGCCAATTTAGAACTTGATTGTGTGGACCAATTTTGTCCCTACCATTACTATTTTAAAACTAATACAGCTCTAGTCACTATTCCCAAAATGCTTGCCCACTTTACCTCCGACACCTCTCCGACCTTATTTCCCAACAATAGGTCGAGTTTGTCCCTTCCCCAATAGGAACCTCTCTATATTGCTTGTGGAAGCTTTCCTGAACACACTTAACAAATTACATTCCATCTAAGTTCTTAACCATCTGGAAGTCCCAGTCTATGTTAGGAAAATTAAAATCACCTGTTATGACAACCCTATTGCTCCTGCAAGTCTCGCCAATCTCCCTGAATATTTGTTCCTCTAATTCCCATTGATTATTTGCTGGCTTATAGTGCAACCACTATAACATCACCATCCCACTCTTACTTCTTTGCACAATTCACAAAACCTCATTGGATATTATCTCAGTTATTTCAACTTTAAATACTAGAGTGATATGCGCCTTAATCAGAACTATTGGTATTTAAATTATATCTCTTCCTCACATTGATTTTCACATTCGCAGCACCCCTTGTCAAGGTACAGTGCAGATATGGAGCTGGAAATGGATGGGAACTGCACATTCTGTCACTTCCTGCATTGGTTACATTTTCACCACACTGGGCAGTGATCTAATACAGTGTTACCGAACAATGCAACAACCTGGGTTTATATATGAATGAACCAGTGCGGACTGCACAGCTCCCCACACTGAACATTTAGCCCAGGATTATAGATCAAGTATTGGTGTAGGCTGCACAAAGTTTCACTCTGCACATAGCTGGGTTGCATACAGCCGTACACGAGCCGGATCTACACAGTGCTCCAATGTGAATATGTAATGGATGGGCTGGTTATGCGAGTTGGATTGCGAATGTGAGAGAACTCAATATCTGACAATACCTTTATTTTGTGTTTTCATTCTTGTGATTGGACCCCTCAAATACTGACTTATCCTGTTAGACCCATCCTTCTGGATGAGTCATGGTGAGTGTTGTTGCAGCATCTGAGTCTGCAACATGACCAAGAAACGGAGCAGAGGCTGCAGAGAGGGGAGTCTCCTAAAAATGGAATGATGGAATCAGAATCAGATCAGCCGTGGTCTTAGTGAATGTTGGGGCAGGATTGAATGGACCACTAATGCAACCTATTCATATATTTCTATTTGTTCCAAGCAAACTCCCCTTCTCTCCCAGTGTCCCATATTGGTGGGGAGTGAGTCACCTCCTCCTGTCCTTGCATAACAGGATGCTGGGGCCTCACTAACCTCCAGATTTCCCTGTGCCCCAGTTTCGAGCTCTGAGTGACTGCATCCTGTCCCTGTCTCACAGTCTCAAGCAGTTGAATGACTGCGTCCTGTTATGTGTCCCAATCTTGGGCAGTTGAGCGACTGCTTCCTGATCCAAGGTTTGCGAAAGTAGATGTCCTCCTCCTGCTACTGACTAACAGGTTCCAATAGCTCTGTGCAAACCTTCTGCTCCTGTGGAATGGAGTCGAGGGCCTGAATGGCCTCTTCACATTCCTTACAGCTTCTCTTGGCTAAAAGCCTTTCTCCTGTTTTTGTAAAACACCATCAAAATCTGAATGATGTATTTTTGTATTTTACTCTCAGCAATTGAACAAACAAGTTGCCTGACAGAATTCAGAAGCTGAATAGCCTCCTCCTGTTCCTGTGTTATACACTCAAGAGGCAATAGAGTTTCAGAGATGTACAGCACGGAAAAATACCTTTCGGTCTGATCGCCCATACCGACCAAATTTCCTAAATAAATCTCGTCCCCCTTGCCAGCACTTGTCCCATCTCCCTCTAAACACTTCCAAAGCATCTATCCACCCAAATGCCTTTTAAATGGTGTAACTGTACCTGCCTCCACCACCTCTTTTGGCTGTTCAATCCATACACACCCAGTCTCTGTGTGAAAATGTTGTCCCTCATGTTCCTTTTTAAATCTTTCCCCTCTCACCTTAAACCTTTGTCTTCTAATTTTGGACTCGCCTATCCTGGGTAAAAGACGTTGACTGTTTACCTTATCTATGCCCCTCATGATTTTATAAAACTCTTTAACGTCACCCCTCAGCCTCAACACTTGAAAATAGCCCCAGCCTATTCAACCTCTCCCTGTAACTATAACCATCCAATACCTGCAACATTATTTTAAGTCTCTTCTGCACCCTTTCACGTTTGACAACATCCTCCCGACAGCAGGGAGACCAGAATTAAAGGCAATATTTCAGAAGTGGCCAAACCAATGTCCTGTACAGATGCAACATGTCGTGAAAATGTTTAGACACAAAGTACGCACCAATAAAGGGCAGGTCACCAAGTGCCTTGTTCACTGCGCTGTCTACCTGTGACGGCACTTTCAAGGAACGGAGAACCTGCACCACAAGGTGACACAGTAGCTCAGTGACTAGCATTGCTGCTTCAGAGTGCAGCGAGCTGGGTTTAACTCCATCCTTGAATGACAGCCTGTGTGGGGTTTGTACATTCTCCCCGTGTCTGCATGAGTTTCCTCCGGATGTAATGTTTTCCTCCCACAGTATAAAGATATACAGATAAGGGTAGATTGGCCATGCTAAATTGCGTAAAGTACCCAGGGATGTGTAGGCGAGGTGGATTAGCCATGGGAATTGCAGGCTCAGAGGGTTAGGGTAGGGGTTTGTCCAAAGGGATACTTTTTAGAGGGTCGGTGTGGCCTCGATGGGCCGAATAGGCTGTTTCCTCACTGTAGGGATTCGATAATTTCTATGGAGTTCTCCTTGATTGGCAGCTTTCGACAGGAGAGAAAATGAGGTCTGCAGATGCTGGAGATCAGAGATGGAAATGTGTTGCTGGAGAAGCGCAGCAGGTCAGGCAGCATCTAGGGAACAGGAGAATCGACGTTTCGGGCATTAGCCCTTCTTCAGGAATGAGGAAAGTTTGTCCAGCAGGCTAAGATAAAAGATAGGGAGGAGGGACTTGGGAGAGGGGCGTCGGAAATGTGATAGGTGGAAAAAGGTCAAGGTGACGGTGATAGGACAGATTGGGGTGGGGGCGGAGAGGTCGGGAAGAAGATTGCAGGTTAGGGAGGCGGTGCTGAATTTGATGGATTTGACTGAGACAGGCTGGGGGGAGGGGAAATGAGGAAACTGGTGAAATCCGAGTTCATCCCTTGTGGTTGGAGGGTTCCTAGCCGGAAGATGAGGCGTTCTTCCTCCAACCGTCGTTTCGCTGTGGTCTGACGATGGAGGAGTCCAAAGACCTGCATATCCTTGGTGGAGTGGGAGGGGGAATTGAAATGTTGAGCTTTCGACAGGACCCTACCTTCACGTCTTGCCTTGATTTGTCTTGCCAAAATGCAACACCTCACAATTAAGTAAAATAAACTCGATCTGCCACTCCTCGGTCCACCTAAGCAAAGTCCCATTATAGTCTGAGAGATAATTCTTCACTGTCGACTGCACCACCAAATTTGGTATTATCTACAAACTTACTGACTATACTTCATATACTCAAATGCAAATGATTTGTATAAGTGACAAAAGGCAGTGGACCCACTATTGATCTTTGCGGCATGCCACCGGTCACAGGTCTCCAAGTTTAAAGAAGAAATGTCCACTGTCACGCCCTCTCTCCAATATTCAAGAAAATTTTGGATCTAACAGGCGAGCTCGCCCTGGATTCCAGGCAGTCGAACCTTGTTAACCAGTCTACCATGTAGAACATTTTGCTTTTCTTACTGAATTCCATAAGACAACATCCACTGTCCTACCTTCATCAATCATCTTCATCGCTTCCTCAAAAAACTCCACACAGTCAGTGAGACGTGAACTCCAATGTACAAACCCCTCTTCAGTCCTTGTCTTTCCAAATGCACATACATCCTTTTCCTCAAAATCCCCTCCAACAATTTAGTCACCATTAACGACAGGCTCACCAATCTATAGTTACCTGGTTTCTCCTTACTTTCTTAAATAATGACACTATGTTAGCAGCCCTCCAGTCTTTTGACACCTCACTTGTGGAAATCAATGAACAAACATATCAGCAAAAGGCTGAGCAATCTCTTTCCTAGCCTCCCACAAACTTCTGGGATTCAACTCATCAGTCCCAGGAATTTGCTCACCTTCGTATGTTTTAAAATGCCCTACATCTCCTTGTAATATAGATACTTTTCAAGATATCACGATATATATTTTCATTCTCTCGCTCTTGTAACCCCCTCCACATTAAATACAGTAGAGAAATACTTGCTTCGTATCCCTCCCATCTCATGTGGTTCCACACATAGGTGTCCTTACTGATCTATAAGGGGACCTATTCTCTCCCCAGTTAATGTCTTGCCATTAAAGGATTTGTAGAATTTCTTCAATGCCTCGTTAACCCTATAACTAAAGCCATCTCATGTCCACATTTTTCTGGCCCGATTTCCCCATTGACGATGCAGTTTCTGCCCTTATACACCTCTCGGGATATACTTGATCTCAGCTCTGTTTACGTGACTTATGCCTCCTTCCTTACCTTGACCAGAGCATCAATATATCTAGCCATCCAGCATTCCCTGCACCCACCAGCCTTGCCCATCTCACAAAAAGGAACACGTTGGCTCTGGACTCTCTGAATTCAAGTTTTGATGGACTTGCATTTTCCAACAGTCCCTTTACCTGTGAATAGGACATCCCAACCAGCCTTTCACAGGGCTCGCCTAACACTTTCAAAATTGGCCTTATTCAAAGTTAGAAATTTACAACAGGTCTTTCCCATTCCACAACTAGCGTAAAACTAATATTTATGCGTAACAGACTTGAAAGTTAAATAGACACTTCCTGCCCCTCTGTAACAGGAGCTTGAGAGGCTGAATGGCCTCCTCCTGCCCCTTAGTAACAGGCTTGAGAGGCTGAATAGGCTCCTCCTGTCCCTCTGTAATAGACTCAAGAAGCTTAATGGCCTCCTCCTGTTCTTCTGTAACACATTCGAGAGGCTTCATGGCCTCCTCCTGTCCCTGTGTAACAGACCCAGACATTAAATGACACAGCAACCCGTGGATTACGAGCAGTGGTTAAACTGTATCTGACGGAGGTCCATCCCTTCTCAGATACAGAAACACAGACAACAAAATGTACTCCAGGTGCCCTCTCAGTAACACCTCATACAGCTGCAGCGACACATCTCTTTGTTTTGAATGATTCTGTTGGCAACATGTGCCAATATTCCAGCTTTCCACCTTTCAATTAGCAACAGGCTAATATGGGCTGAATGGTCTTCTCTTACCCCTCTGTAATAGGTCCATAGGGACAGTATTGCTTCGGCCTGTTCCTGAGCAGCAGTCTCAATGCTCTGTCTCAAGGTTATGAAAGGATTTGATAACAGGGCATTAAAACCAGGAGTAGCCTCACACTGGTCATGAAGTACCGTACTTTGTGTTAAGGTTTCTAGAAACTTGTCCACCCGACTTTTTCTTTATGCAGGTAAAAACAATGACTGCAGATGCTGCAAACCAGATTCTGGATCAGGAATGCCTGATGAAGGGCTTTTGTCCAAAACGTCAATTTCGCTGCTCGTTTGATGCTGCCTGAACTGCTGTGCTCTTCCAGCACCACGGATCCAGATTTATTTTTATGCAGCCGATCTGTTATTTTATAACTACCTCCTTTCATAAACAGAGTGGAACATATATAGACCCGTGCAGTGTTCTGTTAATACTCTCATATACAAGGCAAAAAAGATTAAAAACATTGAAAGATTTATGGTCCATCCCTCAGCAACCCTCATCCATTCCATCCAAACCCAGTAAATGTTCCCTTTTACAGTGGTATGAAAAGTGATGCATGTAACTGGTTAACTGAGCCTATTTGTTCAGTGACTGCGATTAATGCCAGTCTCCGTGGATCCTAATTATCCCAGTGGAGGGTTTCCATCTTTTAATGATAAATGGGCGCCGTTCAATGTGTTATCCTATAACATGAGCTATCACCGACAGCACTGACAGGGATCAGCAGATCCAGAGAGAGGGGGAGGAGAGATCAGAATCTGAGAACATTAGACTGGAATGTTCCCACCATGGATCAGAATCTGAGGACATGTGACGGGAATGTTCCAATAATGGATCAGAATCTGAGAACATTAGACTGGAATGTTCCAACAATGGATCAGAATCTGAGATGATGAGACTGGAATATTCCAACAATGGATCAGAATCTGAGAATATTAGACTGGAATATTCTAACAATAGACAGGAGTTTATCGGATTATGTTTGGTATCTTTCTGCATTTGATTGGTTGTCATTATCATTGCAGATCTATTACACTCTTCGCATTATTCAATACTTTTATTATCCCTTCCTGGCTATCGTTGGTGTTCCTGGTAAGCGTCACTGTCCAGATTTTGTTTTCTATAAACCAATTATGACTGTATTATTGTTCTTTTATATAGTCTCCACTTCTTGTCACTATTATTGTTCCTGTTGTAACTCTGAATCCAGATATTCACTCTCCAGACCACTACTAACAACATTAATGAAGGTGTTCAATTATTGTTTCCCTCTCTGCTCTGGCAGTGTTATTCACGGGTCTCAATGTTGACCTACTCAGTTTCAGCGGAGAACCATAATGCATTGTATCATTGCCTTCGTTATTTAAATATTAAGAGCATGGAGGTCACTCTCTACTGTTCTGGTTACAAATTCCACTTCCTTCCACTGTTTCCATCCCATCCCTGGCCAATATCCGCGGCTGAAGCAGACAAGTCCCAACTGTGGGGCATCCTTTTGACCATGAGCTGAATCTTGACACCATTCCCTGACCATTTCTAACATGAAATACTCACCACCCCAGAATATATCTCACTGGCTTATTCCATCTCCTGTTTGAACCTTGAGCTATGAAATACAGTCTTAATGAAGCCAATAATCTGCTCTGACACTCCCGGCTTCAAACCTGCCGAAGCAAATCTGATTCGAACTCACACCAAACTCCCATCCATCTGTCAGTCATGTGCACGCGGATGTATATTGCTGTTGTGTCTGGCAATGACTTTATTTAAACATTATCAAACACTTTACCGTATCTGTCCATGAAACTTCTGTCGTTCTCTCTGTTGATTAACAAAAAGCCTGCCAGTTGTTCGTATTTAAAATAGTTTCCTCCATGTGCGTTCCTTCTCAAACAATGAGTTTCATATTCAACCACGCCAATCGCGCGCACACACACACACACACACACACACACACACACGGACTCTCTCTCAGTCTCTGATGAACACACACACAAACACACACGCAGAGAGAGCAAACCTTCCCATTGTAGGCAGTAATCTGATGCGAGTATAGTTAGCATATGGTCGTAAAGTTTGCAATACTCTTTATGCTGAGCAGATCGTGCAGTTTACTGAGCAACACACTAGCATGTTCTGCACAGCTCTCCATGCTGGGCTGTCATCTTGTCCCAGTTTATGTTGTTTGTGGTGTTCTGTCAAGCAGATTCAGAATTTGATGTAACAAACCATTTTAGCTGATCTGACAATGTCTTCATTCAATGTTCTCATTCTTGTAATTTTACTCTCGAAGGTCTCACTTCTCCAGTTACTCCCACTGCCCTGTCTTTTTCCCCATATTTCCACAACATCTTCTCAGTTAATTAACTGTCTGTTTCTGTCTTTACTGTGGATCTCTCTGTCCCTCTGTATCTTTCCCTGGCCTTGGGTTTTGGCTCCCTAGTGTATCGAGTGCTGGAATTGTGTAGCTCAGAAATAATGAAATGGGATGTGTCAAGCTGTTGTTCCCTTCCCAGTATGTCCGATGTGATAATCCATGAACAGGCGTTTTTCAGAAGTCAAGAGACGCATTCCTGTAACTTGGTCTGTACCTGTGTTTGCCCCTCACAGGTGACCTTGCTATCAGTAACACGAGGAAGCCCCTTGAGTAAAGGACCAGGCATCTAAATTGTATGACAATACTGTCACTTTTTGTTTAAAAAGGTTGTTTTCTCCTTTTTTTGTAGAAAGCGATCTTAAAGGCCATACTGCCTACTGAAAACGGCTCAAGTAAACAACTTATGAGGCCTTTAGTGTTTTCAAATAAATAGTAGTAACAATGGCCCAGCTCGCACAGACAGGTTTTCCAGATTTTTTCTTGTAGCTGTAAAAGTTACCAAGTGCTTGGGGTCCTAGAACGGTTGGGAGTTTTAGTAAATTATCCCTCTATACTATTCTCTCTGAAACCTCACTTGATACTGTTTCCTCCTGGATTGGAGAACTGTGTGCAAGAATGCATGTCTGAATGGATTGGATTACTTACAGTCTGGAAACAGGTCCTTCGGCTCAACAAGTCCACACCGACCCGCCGAACAGCAACCCACCTAGACCCATTCCCCTACATTTACCACTTCACCTAACACTACGGGCAATTTAGCATGGCCAATTCACCTAACCTGCACATTTTTGGACTGTGGGAGGAAACCGGAGCACCCAGAGGAACCCCACGCGGACACGGGGAGAATGTGCAAACTCCACACAGTCAGCCACCTGAGGTGGGAATTGAACGTGGGTCTCTGGCGTTGGGAGGCAACAGTGCTAACCACTGTGCCACCATGCCACCCACAGTGCCGTCTGTGATGTTAATAAATTGGAACAGTTCATTTGTAGAAGGTACTGTATCCATCATTCAGTTAAGGTTTCCAATAGTTAAGTTATTCTAAATTCCTCTTCATTTTTTATGGATTTTCATTAGAGTGTTTAAATATATCGTGTTTTGCATAATGGTGAGTGGTTTGAACAGTAGAATCACATCTGTAACACTCACTTCCCATTTACATTTAAAATAACAACGGTTTGGCATCCAAGCTACCCTCTTAAACTAGGTGAGGCAGTCCTGTTAGTCTATAGCAAACTGGGGACTCTTGTCTGGTTCTAAATCGATAACACCAAATTGGGTTTCGAATTACAATCCCTACAGTGTGCGAACAGGCCATTAGACCCAACAAGTCCACACCGACCCTCCGAGGAGTAACCTACCTAGACCCATTCCTTTACCCTATTATTACACATTTACCCCAAGGCAACTAACCCACACCTCCCTGAAAACTACGAACAATTTAGCATGGCCAATACACCTGACATGCACATCTTTGGGTTGTGGGAGGAAACCAGACAATCCAGAATAAGCTCATGCAGACACTGGAGAGTATGCACCAGGAGGCTATTAGGTTTAAAGGTCGCATATGGTAGTTGTTCGTGTCTTTGGCTCCGGATGTTGAATTCAGTTGGTTTAAGCAGTGTTCTTGTGTATAAAAATTATTTCAGTCACTAAGAGTTCTCTGGGTGTGGAAGAAGTGAAGTTGGGGGTTTTACGAAAGGTAATGAGGACAAGGCTGTAGGAATTGACAGACAAGCTGGTGTTGGGGTTGCGTCTGTCTGTGAGGAAATGACAGATAATTACAGCTATAGTTCCGGAATTACATTTGGTGGAAACGCCATCAGAATATTTGGAAATGGCAAGAATTCAATTTCAAATGAGGGACTTTGAACATGAGAAGGAATTGAAACAGTTTGAATTATGATGAAAAGTAGAAATAAAAGAAAAGGAAATGAAGAAGAAATAGAGCAAGGGAGAGAAGAAAAGCAGAGAGTTTCAAGTTAAACAGTAAGCAATTAGAGAGGAAAGTTGATATAGAAGGCGGAGATGAAGGTAGATGGTCGGCGGCATGAGGAGGTTAGTGAGGTTGAGCAACCCTATAGTAGCCAATGGCCTGATGGGGATCCGTTTAAATACATCCAGACATTCTCTAAATTTGATGAGAAGGATGTGGAAGCCTTTTGAATTTCATTTGAGAAAGTGGCTAAACCAATGCAGTGGCCAGTAGCCATGTGATTTAGTTGATCCAAACAAAGCTGGTAGGTATTTGCGTCCCTATCGGAGGAGGTATCTGGGGAGTATGAGGTGGTGCAGAAAGCCATCTGGAGTGCATATGAGCTTGGGCCAGAAGCCGACAGATAGTGTTTCAGGAATCTAAAAAAAGGGTAGCAGCTTAAACGTACATTGAGTTTGAAAGGATCAAACAAAATAATTTTGAAAGGTGGGTAAGGGTATTAAAAACAGAGCAAACCTATGACCCTCTTCAAGAGATTCTTATTTTGGAGAAGTTCAACAATTCACTTACTGCAGTCGAGAGAACTCGTGTGGAAGAGCAGAGAGAAACAATGGCAAGATTAGAAGCTCAAATGGTTGATGATGATGATTAAGTTCAGAAATCAAAGTTTGGTTGCTGTGAGAGATTGAGAAGAATGTGTGAGATCTTATTGTTTGTGTTAGTGTTCCAACATATAAGCTATCCCAAAATGTTCTTTTCTTTGATTGTATTTTAACTAAAGCATTTGAATAGATTATATTTTGCTTAATGTCGAGTGGTTTGACCAGTCACAACATATCTGGAACGCACACTTTCCATCTATATTCAAAATAAGGAAAGGTTTGGGTCTAAACGGCATTCTTAAAACATTCTGGGGGGATCTGGTCTGGTCCACAACACTTGTACCGAGGGGTTTCTGACTGGCTCCTGTAATTGAAGATTTAGCGGAGGGGCTGGGGATGGTTTGCTGGAGGTTGTGCTGTGAGCTGCCTCAGACATTCAGGGAGACCTGAGGATTTGGTGACCCAACTCTGGATGGAGCATGGGGACTGTAGTTACAGCATCTGGGTCTGCAACATGAACAACAAATGGAGCAGAGGCTGCAGAGAGGGGAAGCTCTGAAACCACAGAGTGAGTGTGTGTGTGGTAAGGGATCTGCTGTATCCACATCGGGTTATCCAGAAACAGCTTCCCAAGCTTCACTTTACCCAGGAGCAGAGTGTGAGGGGACCCTGACTGAACAAGGAGCTGGTCACAGAGCGGTGTCACCTCCTTCAACACGACCTGCAGCTTCACACCCGGGGGAGGGTGGTGCTGCCATTGGCTCTTAGGGTCACTGTTTCATTCAGCTTCTATGATCCAAAACTTTCCAGGCAGGACTAGGTGACATATCCATCATTTCCCAGTGTCTCAACATCAATGTCACCATTCGGTGATGGAGGATATATATGGTTGACGAGGTATATAGATTGTTTCTCCCACAGCAGGGAGCTGACGGGTGTATCTAGTATAGTGGGATTCCCGATGGTGTACATGGCATCTGCAGAGTACCCGTGTCAATGGGGAGAGGTAGAGGAACTGAAGGAGCTCTCTCTCTCTATTCATGTTACACTGTACCCAGGCACAGTACATCATGTTGGTGAATACCCACTATCCTGGCAGCAGTGACGGCCTCTTCATTCAGAAGCAGTCAGCCATTCCCATCGTCATCGGGTCTTCACGTAGAAAGAAATGAATATATCTTGGATAAAGGCGGTCCCCTTGATGCACGTTTCAAAACACCATCCCCACCACCAATCAACCACATCAAAGTATTCCATGTGTTCGGAGAGCAATAGGGTCACTTGGAGTGTCTGGGAGCTGACGATCAGGGATGGATCAAAACCTCCCATGTCTGAACGGGGCTGAGCGAACCCCCCAGTACACAGTATCATTAAGTCCTGTAATCCCTCTCAATTTCAGTAACATACTGCCTTCCATTATTCCTGTAAATGGAATGACAGGTTATATCATCTTAAATGCCACCTGCCCAAACTATTATCTATTGCCTTTACCTCTCTGAATCTATTTGCAGACTCTCCACCCTCTCTTAATAATTTAATCTCTTGCTTATCACAGCGACATAACAATTATTTGAAGAGGTGACAAGTAGGTTAGACCAGGGAAACCCAGTAGATGTGGTCAATCTAGACTTCCAAAAGGCCTTTGATAAGGTGCCACACGGGAGGCTGCTGTGTAAGGTGAGGGCCCATGGTATTCGAGGTGAGCTACTGGCATGGATTGAAGATTGGCTGTCTGACAGAAGGCAGAGAGTTGGGATAAAAGGTTCTTTTTCAGAATGGCAGCCGGTGACAAGTGGTGTCCCACAGGGTTCAGTGTTGGGGCCGCAGCTGTTCACATTATATATTAATGATCTGGATGAAGGGACTGGGGGCATTCTAGCGAAGTTTGCCGATGATACGAAGTTGGGTGGACAGGCAGGCAGTACTGAGGAAGTGGGGAGGCCGTAGAAGGATCTAGACAGTTTGGGAGAGTGGTCCAGGAAATGGCTGATGGAATTCAATGTGAGCAAATGCGAGGTCTCGCACTTTGGAAAAAGAATACAAGCATGGACTACTTTCTAAACGGTGAGAAAATTCATAAAGCCAAAGTACAGAGAGATCTATGAGGGCTAGTCGAGGATTCTCGAAAGGTAAACATGCAGGTTGAGTCCGTGATTAAGAAAGCAAATGCAATGTTGCCTTTTATCTGAAGAGGGTTGGAATATAAAAGCACCGTTGTGCTACTGAGACTTTATAAAGCTCTGGTTAGGCCCCATTTAGAGTACTGTATCCAGTTTTGGTCCCCACACCTCAGGAAGGACATACTGGCACTGGAGCGTGTCCAGCAGAGATTCACATGGATGATCTCTGGAATGGTAGGTCTAACATACAAGGAACGGCTGAAGATCCTGGGATTGTATTCATTAGAGTTTAGAAGGTTAAGGGGAGATCTAATTGAAACTTAGAAGATAATACATGGCTTTGAAATGGTGGACGCTAGGAAGTTGTTTCCGTTAGACGAGGAGACTAGGACCCATGGGCACAGCCATAGAATTACAGCGGATCAATTCAGATCAGAAATGCAGAGACATTTCTTCAGCCAGAGAGTGGTGGGCCTGTGGAATTCATTGCCGCGGAGTGGAGTGGAGGCCAGGACGCTAAATGTCTTCAAGGCAGAGATTGACAAATTCTTGATGTCACAAGGAATTAAGGGCTACGGGGAGAATGCGGGTAAGTGGAGTTGAAATGCCCACCAGCGATGATTAAATGGCAGAGTGGACTCGATGGGCCGAATGGTCTTACTTCCACTCCTATTCTTATGGTCTTATGGTCTTATGGACATCACTAAACTCAGCATCTGTATATCTGCTCCATCCTCCTGATCAGTAATATAGACTGTAAATAGTTGAGAACCCAGCGCTGGTCACTGTGTGACCCTACTGGTTACGTTCTCTCTTACTGATTTATCCTGAGTGCCTGCTTCCTGTATGATACCCAGTCCTACCCTATTCCTGGGCAACACAGTCGAAGAGTTGAATAAGAACAAGGACCATCTGTGAGGTACCCAACCCCTCGATGAGGCTGATGGCAACGCGGCCTCTGTTCCACTTTCCTGCCATCTCTCCATCCTAAAACTCTAATCTCTTGTTGTAGATTGGGCCACATGAAAAAAAAATCCACCCCACATCTACACATTCAATTACTTTTAGCATTTCACAGACCTCAACGAGATCTCCTTTCATTCTTATAAACTCCAGACTATAGGCCTAAACTGCTCAATTAATCTTCATAAGACAAACACTTCAAATATGGAATCAATCTGATGAACTTCTTCTAATTGCCTCCAATGGAAATACCTCATTCTGCAGGACACCCAAACTGTACTCCAGTTGCATCCTCACAAATGCCTTGCATAGCTGCACCAACACTCCCTACCTTTCTACTCTATCCTTTTATAAATAAACACTGAAATTGTGCTTGCATTTCTCATTACTTGCAGTACCTGCAGGCAGGTTTTCTGTGATATGCAAGCAGACACCCAGATCCCCCTGCACCTAAACACTTTGAACTTTCTCTCCATTTAGATAATAATTTGTCTTTCTTTTATACTGGCCAACTTGAATAGCCCCATATTTATTCACGTTAATTCTCCTTGCCAAATGTTGGCCCGTTCAGCCAACCTATCCATATAGTTTTAAAATCTCTTGCATCATCATTCCGAAGTAATTTCCCACCAATGTTAGTGTCATCTGAAAATGTGGCATTATATTTTCTCTCCCATCAACCGAGTACAGTAATACCATCGATTGCAAATGCTTGAGGCATGAGTACTGAAATCAATGGCACAAACTGCATTTGCCAAAAGAAAATGACACATTTAATCCACCTGACTATATTTTGTTGGTTAACCAATCCTCCATCCAAGCTAATAAATTACTCCTAAACCCATGTTGTCTGATCTTACCACTTACTCTTTGGAGAAGCGACACATCCGATGCCTTCAGCAAGACCAGATATGTTCCATCTCCAGGATTCCCACTATCCACCTTGTTTGTGACACCTTCAAATAACTCAAGCAAACAATTCAAATACGATTTAGCCTTCGTAAAACCATGTTGACTCTGACGAATTGTGGTTTGAGTTTGCAAATGTCCTGGACAATGGACTCTAAAAATTTGCCTTAAATTACAATAGTTTATTGTTACAATTTAGCCCCTGATGTATACCAATATTATAAGTTCTTCCCTTTCGAAAGCCTTCACGTTTTCTTTGAATTCCTGTTTAATGGGCACAAGACTTTAAGAGATCAGCTCCAATTTCTGAGTAAGAGCCATGTGTGGCTGAATGGGCTCATCATCCTGCTGGTGTACAAACTCGATGGGCTGACGTCTTTCTGGTGTTCCCATGTTGCCATTTCCAAGGCCAGAATGACATCTTCCTGTTGACGCTTTAGAGGATTGGGAGATTATGGAATCTTCCTGTTGCTGTGTAACATTTTGAGGGACTGATGGGTCTTCTCATACTTCTCCATAACAGGTGGAGATACTGAACGGTCTCCTCATGTATCCTGGAGATGGGACCGAGGGATTGATTGGTCTTCTCTTCTCCCATACAACAGACACGTGTCTAAATTACCTCTTCCTTTCTCATGAAAGAAATCTCAGATAGTTTTTATCCTTATCCAATTCCCTTGCAATAGGCTCGGTGGGTTTGAATGGCCTCCTGTTATCCCAGTGTAACAATCTCCAGTCACTATGTGACCTCTTCCAGTTCCTATGTTACATATTTAAGGAGGCTGAATGGACTGATCCTGTTGCTGTTTAACAGGATACTGGTGCAGCATGGTCTACTCTGGGTCAGTGTTATAGGTTCGAGTGGCTGATTGGCCTCCTTCTGTAAATGTATATCAAGCTCCAGAGGCTGAATAGCCTCGTCCTGTTTTGGTGTAACAGGGTCGAAGGCCTGAATATCCTCCTGATGTTCCTGTGTAACACACTGGAGAACGGAATGGATTCCTCACTATCTGTGTAATTCACTTCATTTGTTAACTCCTTCTGTCATCTATGTTCAAATAAGTTCATCTTTAATTTTGTAAACTCCAATGGCTACTGGGTCAACCCGATCATCCTATCGTTATAAGCTAGCACCTTCATTGCAGGAATCAGTTGAGGGAACCATCTCTGAGCTGCTTCCAATATAACAACATCCTTTCTTCATAGAAGAGGCTAAATCTGTACATACTACTCCAGATGTGATCTCACTGTACAGCAGCATCAACACTTTACCAGCCTGCTGTAAAGTTCAGTCCCAGGTTAGAGCAGTCTCAGCTCTCTGGGGGAATACAGAGCATTGTTGGAAGATCATTGTCCTTCTCTACTCCATCGGTATAACGGGAGTTCTGGAGAAATTAAAGTTTGAGAAGATCATAAATAATGTGAGAGATGTCTGCCCGTTAATCTCCCCAGAGCCCACGTCGCTCAGATTCCACAGAATCTAGTCAGGTGGAGCGCAAATACAGCAAGGAGGAGCAACATTGATGGGAGTTATATATCAAAGTGAAAGCTGCAATACAAATGCTGGGCGTGTTATAAACAGGAAATGAGATATACACATTGGTGGGTACTGCAGTAATAATGTACTGTTTAAATTATATCTAAACTGTGTTAACCCAATTGAATGCTGATGCTGGGAAAATGGATTTCATGAGCATGTGTGAGATGGTTTGCGTTAACATTATGTCGAGCACTGAGCTCAAGATCAGGTTATTTAGGAATTGGTGTTGAGTGATTAGAAGAGCTAATTGAAACTTTTGCTGTAAAGGACCTTTTGGGAACAGTGACCACAATGCATTGGTTTTCTTTTATGCTGTTTGAGTACACGGCAGTTTTTTTTTATTTGAAGTAACCGTTATAAATCTGAGTCATGCAAGCCATGAAAGTGTGAGGAGAAAGTGGGGACTACAAATGCTGGAGATCAGAGTCGAAGAGTGTGGTGCTGGAAAATCACAGTCAGGCAGCACACTAAGAGCAGATAAATCGATCTTTCAGGCATAAGCCCTTTATCAGGAATGAAGCTTATGGGCCAAAGGGGCTGAGAGATAAATGAGAAGGGGGTGCGGCAGGGGGAGGTAGCTGGGATTGTGATAGGTAGATGAAGGTGGGGTTGAAAGTGATAGGTGACGAAGGGAGACAGAAAGCCTCACCTACTGCATCCACTAAACCCAATGTGGTTTTCTCTACATTGGCGAGGCAGGAGGTCAACTTGTATATTATTTCAGAGAACATCTCTGGGACAGCCATATTGTACAATTCCATCGCCTTGTGGCTGAGCACTTTAACTCCCCTTCCCACTCTACGAAGGACATGAGGGTCCTGGACCTGCTCCATCACCAAACCCGAGCCACCAGAAGCCTGGAGGAAGAAAGCCTCCTCTCTGCCTTGGGACCCTCCAACCACAGGGGGTGATAGTGGATTCCACCATTTCCCCTAATCCCACCTTTTCCCACTCCAACCTTCAAAGTCAGCACAGCCGTTTTGAATGTTCCTATGTGTCCACCTTCCTTCCTATCAATCTGGTCCACCCTCCGCTCTGACTATCACTTTCAACCCCACCTTCATCTCCCTATTAGATGAAAGGAGGCAGCTTAGAAAAATGCCAAGTGCTGCAGTAAGACCAGTGGATTCAGAGAAATGTAGGACCCTGCAAAGGATGACCAAGAAACTGAGAAGAAAATCAAAAAGAGAAAAAGCGTGCAAACGAAAGAAAAACATAAAGACTGCTATCAATGTATGAAAAAAAGTAAAAACAAGGTCAAATGTGGAGCAGTTGGTGTGCGTTCAGGATAATTTATTGCAGAGAACAGAGAAATCGCAGGAAAAAGAAACAGTTTCTTTGTGTCCAACTTCATGGAAGAATGTCCAGTAATTCTTCCAGAAATACCAAGTGACAATGGGACTTGTGTAAGTAAAGCCTAAGATCATTCTTATCAATGTTGAGGTCATCTTTGAAAAGAAAGCTGGATTGAGTATTTATTAATTTGACAGACGAGATGCACATCATACAAGAATTTTAGAAGAAGCAGCAGTAGACATGTTGATTGCATCGTGGATTGTCACTTTATTTTCCGACACATTCCCGAAAGTCATTTAGCCAATCTGGATAAGGCAAAGGTTATAAATATTATCCAACAGTTGAAGAAAGGATGAATTTGGAGAATGGTGAACTACAGACCAGTTATCTTGTCATCCGCAGTCAGGTATCTGTTGGACTCGATAACAAAGAACATGCTACTCGATATTTAGAAGGTAATAACATAACTGGGGAGTGTGAGAATGTACCGGTGAAAGGAAAACCAGAAGTGACAAACATTGTTTTGGAATGGTTTGAAGATGATTCTTGTGGACATAGGCAATGAAGAACCATTGGATAACGTGTAGTTGGATATTCATGAGCTTTTTCTGAAGAACTCACACTGTAAGTTCATAAGAAAAGTTAAACCGAGAGGTATTGGGAAGAACATATGCAAATGGGAAAGTAAAAATGAGGTTTACATTCATGTGAATGTAATTGGAAGATAGAGGATGTCGTGCACCAGTTGCATCGAGCGTTGGTGAGACTAAACTTAGAGTATTGTGTATCGTTCGGAGTCCCAATCTCAAAAAGAATATATTGACTACAGAGGAACTGCAAAAGGTATTATCCAGATTAATCCGTAAAATGGCAAGATTGTCTGACTGGGAACCTCAGCCTGTAATCTCGAGTTTCAAAACATGAGAGTTGATTGTCGTACATCTTAGAAACATCGAAAGGGCTGAATAACAGAGGGACATGGAGAAGTACAAGTCGGCGGGATAAGGGAGAATCCCACGATATTCTCCACGGACAAGTCGAACAGAATAATCAGCAAACAGTTAGTGTCCATTAGAAACCAAAGGGGCAATCTGTGTGTCAAGCTGGAGAACATTGATGGATTGTTACATGAGACCTTCACATCTATTTTACTTGGGAGAAGGAGGAGGCAGGTACAGAATTCAAGAAGATGGACTGGGAAGCTCTTGAACAGATTGATGTAAAATACGAGCAGGGATTTGAGGTTTTGTTCTGTACAAATTTGGACCAATTTCCATGTCTGAATGAGTTGTATTACAGGCGGGTGTTGGGGTCAAATGAGGAAAGATCCTGACTGAATATTTTAATTAGAATCTGACTATAGGGGAGGTGCTGGAGAACTGGAGAACTGCTAATACAATTCCACTTCACAGTAAGGGAGGGAGAGATGGACCAGGGAACTATAGACGAGCGAGTATTAGATCACTATTAAGGAAACTACTGGATAAAATAGGGAGGGAGAAAATCGAACTCCAATCAGAGTTGCAAGGTTTGATCAGGGATAATAATCATGACTTTATCAGGAGGAAGTCACATCCAATGGATTTGATTGAATAAGTTTGAGGAGGTAGATTATTTAGTTTTGTAGGAAGGCCTTTGACAAATTTCCACCTGGGAAACTGAAAAATAAAGTAAAATCTCACAGTATGATGGATAACTTGGCAAGTTACAACAAAAATTGTCTTAGTAGCAGGCGACAGCGGGTGGTGGGAGAAGGTTGTTTGTGTGACTGGAGACCAGTGTCCCGTGGTGTACCACAGAGATCAGTGCTGTGCCCCTTATTGTTTGTGTTATTTATAACAAAATATAGATCTGAATGTGGAGGGGGGCTAGGTGGAGAGTGGGGAAGGTGTAATAAGTAAGTATATGTTTGACATAAAGATTGGCTGGGTGGTTCGCAGTGAGGAGGAAGGTCTTAAGTTTACAGGGAGATGCAAATGGAATGGTCAGATGGGCAGATCAATGGCAGATGGAATGTAACCCTGATAAATATGAGGTGATGCACTTTGGGAGATGGAACCAGGCAGTGGAGGACTCAATGAATGGCAGCACACTGGGAACACATTCCTCAATTTGACTGGACAGGTTAATGCTTAAAAAATTGTTGCTGGAAAAGCGCAGCAGGTCAGGCAGCATTAAAGAAACAGGAAAATCGATGTTTCGGGCAGATTCCTGTAGAAGGCCCGAAATGTTGATTCTGCTGCTCCTTTGATGCTGCGCTTTTCCAGCAACACATTTTTTAAGCTCTGATCTCCAGCATCTGCATTCCTCACTTTATCCTGGACAGGTTAATGGACTAGTTAAGAATTGTACCTTGGGTGTAGCGTTTCCTAATCAGGGTGTAGATTATAAGAGCATTACAGGGCTTTGGTTCGGCCAAAATGGAGTACTGTATGTAGTTCCGGGAAGCACATTCCAGGAAAGATGTGATTGTACTAGAGAGGGTGCAATGGTAATTCACCAGGATGTTCCGTGGGATAGAGCATATCAGCTATGGAAATAGGCTGGATAAGCTCGGGTTGTTTACTTTGGAGCAGAGAAAGCTGAGAGGTCAGTGATTCAGAAGGATAAGATGAGAAGCGACACGGACAGGGTGGATAGGCAGCAGCTGTTCCTTTTAGTCAGAGGGTCAAGTGCAAAGGAGCACACTTTTAAATTGTGGGCGGCATGGTGACACAGTGGTTAGCACTGCTGCCTCAAGCGACTGACTGTGTGGAGTTTGCACATTCTCCCCGTGTCTGCGTGGGTTTCCTCCCACAGTCTAAAGATGTGCAGGTCAGGTGAATTGTCCATGCTAAATTGCCCGTAGTGTTAGGTTAGGGGTATAGGTGGGTTGCGCTTCGGCGGGTCGGTGTGGACTTGTTGGGCCGAAGGGCCTGTTTCCACACTGTAATGTAATCTAAAGTGAAGAGTTTGAGGTTCAGCGATGATTTAAACATTTTTTCACTTCGAGGTCTGGGGTTCGGGGATTACTTCCTGAGAGGGGAATGATCACCTCACAATCGTTAAAAACTACTTGGACGAGCAATTGGAAGTGTCATAACATTCCAGGCCTGCTGTAGGAAAGTGGGACGAGTATAGATCGTGCTGTATTTCTGTTGGCACAGAGTCTATGCCCCTGTGAGTGTATGGTGTGGATGGTCAATTATTGAGCAGTTTAAGGCAGGAATTGATGGATTTCTGAAGAGTTATATTCATAAGGGTTATAAGAGTGAACTGTATTAGCTTGTTAAATTATATCAATGCGAGAAATATGAGAAAACAAGTGCAGCTTCCTGACAGTTTGAAACCAGTGAATGGAAAATGGGGAACAGGGAAATGGGAAAACTATGAAGACATTACTTCAGTTCTGTCTTCACAAAACTTTCCAACAATACAAGGAAAACCGAGTCTGGTGTGGGAAAATGGTAGAGTACATGGAATAATAACATAGTAAGTAAATGGTTTAGCAGAAATTATTGTTGCTGGAAGTAATGGTCATAGACAACACCAACATACATTTATGAAGTGGGAATTATGTTTGTGAAACAGACTGGGAGACAAATGAAAGAGAAGCAATGAATATAAAACATTTTGATTTTTAGAAAAATGTTGGTAATGCTCCAAGCCCAATTTGCAACATCAAATCTGAGTGGATTGCGGCTAATATATGGACATGTTTCTAGAATGGGACAGCTGGCAGGAAACAGTGAATCGAAATAAACAGACTCGACAAGTAATAGCCTGACATTGTCTGAAAGGTATGATTCTGTGAGTATGACTATGTCCCAGACTCCCCATTACCTTCCCCAGATATCTCCTGTCTCATCAGCAGGATGGACACAGCAGAAGTGGCGGCACAGTGGGATACAGTTGGAAGGGAATTGCTCTTGGAGTCCTCAACAGTGACTCTATATCCCATGAAGTCTCATGACATTAGTTTGCACATGGGAAAGGAAACCTCCTGCTGATTACCATGTACCAGCCTCTCTCAACTGATGACTCAGTACTCCTCCATGCTGACCAATACTTGGAGGAAGCACTGAGGATAGCACGTATGCAGGATGTATTCTGGGTGGGAGATTTCAATGTTCACCACCAACAGTATCTCAGCTACAGCAATACTGATCGAGCTGGCCGGGCCCTAAAGGATATAACTGGCGGCAGGTGGTGAAGGAACCAACAAGAGGAAAATACATACTTCACCACAGCCTTAGTAATCTGCCAGTTGCAGAAGTATCTGTCCATGACAGTATCGGTAAGAGTGACCACCGCATAGTCATTGTGGAGATAAAGTCACACCTTCATATTGAGAATAGCCTCAACCATTGTGGGTGGTACTAAACGGTGCTAAATAGGACAGACTTCGATCAGATCTAGCAGCTCAAATCTGGGTGTCCATAAGGTGTTGTGGGTCATCAATAGCAGTGGAATTGTACTCCCGCATAACCTCATGGCCCGGCATATCCCCCTCGCACCAATTACCATCAATCCAGAGGATCAAGCTTGGTTCAGTGGAGTGTGCAGGACGGCAGGAGCAGCACCATGCATACCTGACAATGAGGTGTCAGCCTGGTGAAGCCACCAAACAGGACTACTTGTGCGCCAAACAGCATAAGCAGGAAGTGATAGACAGAGCTAAGAGATCCCACAAGCAACGGTTCAGATCTAAGCTCTGCAGTCTTTCCACATCTAGTCCAGAAACATTGGGAACAATTAAACAATTCACTGGAGGCAGAGATTCCACAAATAACCCCTTCCTCCATGATGAAAGAGCCCAGCACTTCAGTGTATAAGATAAGGCTGATGCATTCGCAACAATCTTCAGTCAGAAATGCTGAGTGGGTGATCCTCCAGTTGTCCACAGGGATTCAGTTGCCAGTCATCAGCCAATTTGATTCAGTCCACGCGATATCCAGAAATGATTGGAGATACTGGATACTCCATAGGGTCCATAATCTGACAACGTTCTGGCAATAGTACTGAAAACTTGTGCTCCAGAACTTGCCACTCCCCTCGCCAAACTGTTTCAATACAGTTACAACAATGGCTTTCCCCGATTATGTAGAAAATTACCAAAATATCTCCTGTATATAAAAAGCAAAACAAATCCAATACGGCCAATTACCACTCCATCAGTCTATTCTCGATCATCAGTAAAGTGGTGGAAGGACTTAGTGCTTTTAAGCAGCACCTGCTCAGCAATAACCTGGTCAATGACGCCGAGTTTGGGCTCCAGCAGGGCCACTCAGCTCCTGACCTCATTACCGTGGTTCGAACATGGACAAACGAGCTTAATTACAGAGGTGGGGTGATAGTGACAGCCCTTTAAGTCAAGGCTGTCTTCTACCAAGTGTAGTATCAAGGGGCCTTAACAAAACTGGAATCAATGGGTATCAGAGGCAAACTCCCCGCTGGTTAGAATCGTATCTGACACGTAGGAAGATGGTCATGGTTGATAAAGGTCAGTCAACTCAGCTCCAAGTCTGCAGGAGTCCCTGGAGCAGTGGCCGAAAACTTCTTCAGGGCTGCTTCATCAATGACCTTCCTTCCATTTTAAGGTCAGAAGTGGCGATGTTCGCCAATGATTGTACAATGTTCTGCAACATTTGTGGCTCCTCAGATACTGAAGCAGTCCATGTTCAATTACGACAAGATCTGGACAGTATCCAGGCTGACAAATGGCAAGTAATATTCAGGCCACACAAATACTAGACCATGACCATCACCAATAAAATACAATCTAACCTGCCCCTTGGTATTCAATGGTGTTACTATCACTGAATCCCCCAGAATCAAAGTCCTGGTGGGTAATCATTTCTCAGAAACTCACTGGTCTCACCACATAAACACAATAACTACAAGAGCAAGTCAGGAGCTAGGAATACTGTGGCGAGTAACTCACATCCTGATTTCCAAAAGTCTGTCCTTCATCTACAATGCATAAGTCAGAAGTGTGATAGAAGACTCCCAATTTGCTTTGATGAGTGAAGCCCCAACAACACTCAAGAAGCTTTATACCATCCAGGACAAAGCAACCAGTTTGATTGTCCCTACATCCACAATGCTCCACCATCAACGCTCAGCAGCAGCAGCAGTGTTTTACTATCTATATGCTGCAGTGAAATGATTCATCAAAGATCCTCAGAGACCATCTTCCCAACACACGACCACGTCTATCTAGTAGGACAAGGGCTGCAGATGTATGGAAGTACTATCATCTTTAGGTTCCCTCCAAGCCATTCACCATCCTGACTTGGAAATATATCACTGCTCCTTCATAGTCGCTGGGTCGGAATCCCGGAATTCCCTCCCTAATGGCATTGGAGGTCAACAGCAGCAGGTGGACTGCAGCGTTCAACAAGGCAGCTCACCACCACCTTCTCAAGGGCAACTAGGGTCAGGTAATAAATGCTGGCCCAGCCAGTCACACCCAGATTCATGAAATAAATAAATAGAAATTAACAGAGGAAGTCGCAGGGATCGGTGCTTGGGGCCCAGCTGTTCACAATACCCATTAAACATTGGGTTGCTGGAATCAGATACAATATATCCCAGCCTGCCGACAGCACTAACGGATGTGGGATTGTGAGTGGGTGAGGAGGATGTAAAAAAGCACCGAGAAGACTAAGACAAGTGGAGTGAATGGGTAAATACGTGACAGAGGGAGAACAATGTGGATAGAGGTGACGGTGTGCCCTTTGGTGGAAACGATAAATTGGCAGCCGACCATTTGAAAGGGATTGATTGAAACATGTTGATCTACAAAGGGACGTATGCTCCTTTTTGTTGTTTCCTTCTGCATAAACCTCTGAGGCCCCTGCAGCGCAGTGAGTCCTGGAACCAGAAGTCAATACTGGGCATGGCATTGGCACGCTGCCCAGTGTATATACAATCAGCAAGTAGGGAGCTATAACATTGAAAAGGATCTGGATCTCCTTGTACACCAGTCACTGAAAGCAATATTGCAGGAAAGAAAGCAGGAAAGAAGATAAATGGTGTGCTGACCTTCATTTCAGGGGGATGTGAGTCCAGGAGAAATGGTGTCTTACTGTAGCTGTACAGGGCCTTGGGGAGACATCATCACAAACATTGTGCAGAATTGTGGACAGTTCTCATCTCCATACCTAATAAAGGACAAACCTGACATTGACAGAGAGCAGTAAAGGATGACCAGACTGATATCTGGGATGGCGAGCTTGTTGTGGGAGCAGAGTTTGTGGTGACTGAGCCAGTATTCCATGGGGTTTGGGAAAATGAGTGGAGAAATCAGTGAAATATACAAACGTCTGACAGGGTGAGACAGATTGGAAGCAGGGACTATAATAACCCTGGCTGGTACAGGCAGGTCACTCTGCATTGAGATGAGAATAAATGCATGTACTCACTGACTGGGGAACCTGGGGAATTCACTCGCACCTGGAAATCGAGACACTGATTATAAATAAGGATTTAGAGACAGTTAGGGGATGGTGGGAGAGCAGGAGCACGGTGTGGAAATGAAGGGCCAACCATCATTTCATTGAATGGTTTGCACACTCGATGGACCAAACGTACTATTGCACCGCCTATTTTATAGCTCCCCAAGGTTACTCACATTAACGGATATGTATATCGTGTGGGGTAAGTGCATTGCGGAGATTTTTTTCATGAACTAGAATGGGGAGGCTCAAAGTGTTGTATGATCTACTCCTTTCCCGCTGTTTCTGTGCAGTCTGTGGGAAAGCTCGGTAAATGTTGTCACAAGCTCTCAGATGTTAGGAAGGAGGAATCTGCAGGGTCGACAGGACTGTGTTCCCATTCCCTTTTCCGACACTGATGCTGAGGCCGGGTGTTCTGTCCGGTTTCATCCTTTCAGACCTCGGAGTAGTTTGATACAAATGAGTGCCTTTATTGGCCGTTTCAGAGACCATTGAAATGTTTATCACATGCCAGGCTCTTTGGAGTCAGTTTTAGGCCAGCCCAGGAAATCACGGGAGATTCACTTCCTAAAAGTACATTGGAGAAGGAAATTCTGTATCCATATTGGCTTCAAGGTCACTGTTACTGACACCAGATTTTAGATCTCGATATTTTATTAATTGCTTTTAACTTCCACCCGCTGCCAGAGTATTAGCCTGGTCTGGATTAATAATCCAGTGACATTTCCACAGCACCATATCCACATGGGGATCTATCGGAAACCACACTGAACGGGTTACTTCTGTGCTGCTTGACACTCTGTCAAAAAGAACTCCCACCAATTTGGCTGTTATGATGGGACTGAGGGGTTAGTAATTGGTCAGTTTGTAATATTTCCCGTCTTAGTGGACAGGACACAGCTGAATAATTTTCCACATTGCCAGGGAGATGTCAGGTTTGGAGCTGGAATGAAACAGCTCCCCGAGGGACACGGCTTGTTATACAGCACAAGTCTTCAGTCCCATTGCAGGAATGGGGTCAGGACCCATTGTCTGTGTCGTATCTACTGTGTTCAGCTGTTTCTTCATGTCACGGGCAGCGAATCAAATTGGCTGAAGATTGCCATCTGTGATTTTGTTGGCATCATGATGAGGGTGAGGTGTATCATCGACTCAACACTTCTGGCAGAGGATGGTGCAGATAAAACATCCTTCTCTTTTACACTTCCATTATTTAGGAAGGGGATGTTTGTGGAACCCTCTCCTCCAGTCATTTGTTTAATTATCCATCACCATTTATGACTGACTGTGGCAGAACTGCTGGGCTTTGTTCAGATCTGTTGGTCAAGTCCCGTAACTTTAATGAGTTAGCATCAGGTTAAGGTTCATGTGATTCTGACTCTGACATGTTCACCCACACTCGTCACTGAGCCATAGATGGTGTTGATGGTAATGACAGACTGAGATGTCATCCTGGCAAAAAGTTACAGGTTGTGGTTGAATGCAGGTCTGCTTCTCCTGCTGCTGTGGTCTACAGCACTACATAAATACGCAGTTTCGAGTTGCAATATCTGCAATGCAATGCTGTTGTCTGTTGCCCAATTCTCAGAGACCCATTCACCCATCAGCCCTGCACTCAGTGACCTAACCTGGTTTCTGATGTGGAAATACTTCCATTTTCAAACTCTCATTATGCTGAGGGTCTGTCTCCCCGGGTCTTATTTCCAATCTGACACATTCCACAAAAACATTTAACTGATCTTAATTTAAATGTTTAATTCAAATGTGTAATTAAGCTGAATCTTTTCCCTTGCGAAATGCCATCTTCTGTGTTTAAAGTGAATGTGCTTCCTCCGTTTCCCTCCCTGACCATGATTAAGAGTTCTGTAGACAATAGACCATAGGTGCAGGAGTAGGCCATTCTGCCCTTCGAGCCTGCACCACCATTCAATATGATCATGGCTGATCATCCTTAATCAGTATTCTGTTCCTGCCTTATTTCCATAACCCTTGATTCCACTATCCCTAAGATCTCTATCCAACTCTTTCTTAAATGAATCTGGAGACTGGGCCGCCACTGCCCTCTGGGGCAGAGCATTTCGCACAGCCACCACTCTCTGGGTGAAGACGTT
The DNA here is from genome assembly GCF_037043375.1 of Chiloscyllium plagiosum. Taxonomy (NCBI): domain Eukaryota; kingdom Metazoa; phylum Chordata; class Chondrichthyes; order Orectolobiformes; family Hemiscylliidae; genus Chiloscyllium; species Chiloscyllium plagiosum. The sequence continues at coordinate 293,262 of NW_028270176.1, forward strand.
TCTCCTCATCTCTGTCCTAAATGGTCTACCCCATATTTTTAAGCTGTGTCCTGCCTCCAGAGTGTCCAATCCTTTAATAATCTTACATGTCTCAATCAGATCCCCTCTCAGTCTTCTAAACTCAAGAGTATACACGCCCAGTCGCTCCAGTCTTTCAGCATAAGGTAGTCCCGCATTCCAGGAATTGACCTTGTGAACCCAAGCTGCACTCCCTCAATAGCCAGAATGTATTTCCTCAAATTTGGAGACCAGAACTGCACACAATACTCCAGGTGTGGTCTCACCAGGGCCCTGTACAGCTGCAGAAGAACCTCTTTGCTTTTATACTCAATCCCTCTTGTTATGAAGGCCAGCAATGTATTAGCCGTCTTTACTCCCTGCTGTACCTCCATGCTTACCTTCATTGATTGGTGTACAAGAACACCCAGGTCTTTTTGTACTGCCCCTTTACCTAAATTGATTCCATTGAGGTAGTAGTCTGCCTTCCTGTTCTTGCCACCAGGTGGATAACCATACATTTATCCAAATTAAACTGCATCTGCCATGCATCTGCCCACTCAACTAACCTGTTCAGGTCACCCTGTAATCTCCTAACATCCTCCTCACATTTCACCCTGCCACCCAGCGTAGTATCATCAGCAAATTTGCTAATGTTATTACTAATACCATCTTCTATATCATTAATATATATTGTAAAAAGCTGCGATCCCAGCACTGAACCCTGCGATACCCACTGGTCACTGCCTGCCATTCCAAAATAGAGCTGTTTATCACTACTCTTTGTTTCCTGTCAGTCAACCAACTTTCAGTCCAAGTTAGTACTTTGCCCCCAATACCATGCGCCCTAATTTTGCTCACTAACCTCCTATGTGGGACTTCATCAAAACCTTTCTGAAAGTCCAGGTACACTACATCTACTGGATCTCCCTCGTCCATCTTCAGAGTTACATCCACAGAAATATCCAGAAGATTAGTCAAGCATGATTTCCCCTTCATAAATCCATGCTGACTCTGACCTATCCTGTTACTACTATCCAGATGTGTCGTAATTTCATCCTTTATAATCGATTCCAGCATCTTTCCCACCACTGATGTCAGACTAACTGGTTTATAATTTCCTGCTTTCTCTCTCCCACCTTTCTTAAAAAGTGGTCCAACATTAGTCACCCTTCAATCCACAGGAACTGATCCCGAATCTATCGAACTCTGGAAAACAATTACCAACGCATCCACGATTTCTCGAGCCACCTCCTTCAGTACCCGGGTTCTAGACCATCAGGCCCCGGGGACTTATCAACCTTCAGACCTTACAGTCTCTCCAACACCAATTCCTGGCAAATATAAATTCCCTTCAGTTCAGGTCCTTCAGCCACTGTTACCTCAGGGATTGTTTGTGTCTTGCCCAGTGAACACAGTTCCGAAGTACCAATTCAATTCTTCTGCCATTTCTTTGTGCGCCGTAATATATTCCCCTGTTTCTGTCTTCAATGGCCCAATTTTAGTCTTAACCATTTTGTTTTTTGCCTTTCACATACCTAAAAAAGCTTTTACTATCCTCCTTTATATTTTTGGCCAGTTAACTTCGTACCTCATTTTTTTTTCTCTGCATTTTTCCTTCTTAGTAATCCTCTGTTGTTCTTTAAAAGCTTCCCAGTCCTCAGTTTTCCCACTTATCTTTGCTGAGTTATACTTTTTCTGTTTTAACTTTATATGTTTCTTAACTTCCCTCGTCAGCCACGGCCACCCATCACTCCTCCTAGGATCTTTCTTCCTTTTTGGAATGAACTGATCCTGCATCTTCTGCATTATACACTGAAGTATCTGCCATTGTTCCTCCACTGTCATCCCTGCTAAGGTATTGCACCATTGAACTTTGGTCAGCTCCTCCCTCATAGCTCCATTATTCCCTTTATTCAACAGAAATATTATCACTTCCGATTGTACCCTCTCCCTCTCAAATTGCAGATTGAAACTTATTGGATTATGGTCACTACTTCCCAATGGCTCCTTCACTTCGAGGTCCCTGATCAATTCTGGTTCGTTGCACAATACCAGATCCAGCATTGCCTTCTCCCTGGTCGGCTCCAGCACCAGCTGATATGGTCGGTGTAATAACCTCACTGAAGGTCTTGCCCAGAAAGATATCGTTCTCTCGGATGAGCCTAAGGTCCTCGAGTTCTTTCATCAGTGCTGCAACATACTCGGTCAGTAGCTGAACGTGCACACACTTTCCACACATATACGAGCCAGACACACTAGAGTCGTTGACCTCCCACATCAAGCACGTAGCGCACTGAACCAGCTGGGCAGTCATGTCTTCACCCTCTTCAACTGTGGTGTAATCACTTCACTCAACCTCCTTGTCAAAGACTTCTGAGCAAAAGCCTCACTCTTCACTCCACAGGAACTTCCTTGGACCCTGTAGTGTCAGTGATGCAAGTCTTATGTAGTTTCAGAGCCAAGGAATTCGCTGGATTCCCAATCATCTTCACCACATTGTATGTTTTCTCATTTGGTCTGAGGCCTTATCACTCACACTGCCTTGTCCTCCCATGAGTATGTTTCATCTTCTTGGGGTTGCATTTCTGGTATTATCTTCCGACGTATCCCCAGAAACTCCTGCCCTTGCTGCTCCATGGACTTTCCTGCTCAGCTCCCCTTCCAATTAACTCTGGCCAACTCCTCTCGCATGTCTTTGTAGTTACATTGCTTAATTATAACCACATTACATCTTGAAGAGAACATTAGATATAAACTGGAAGGAGGAGTTTTGAGAGATGGGCCACGAAGAATAATTGATGGATTTCTTACCAAGATGCAAAGGGAGAACGAGAGAGAGGATATAGATATGGAGATGTGGAAAATGAGAAAACGATATTATCGAAAGAAGTAGATGTATATCCCTCAATGCTTGGCAATGCCTGTGTGTTGTGGTCCTTTGTTAGTGAACGTACAATAGAGTAATATGTTCAAATGCTGGGTCTGATGCCAGAACCTTTCCTCCAATAATATGTCAGACACTAACTTTGGAAAGAACCCAGCCGGCCAATATATTGAATTCCCGGTAGAAAGGGGATTAACGAAAATAAATTGGGACACGAGAAGCAAGAATTTATAACGCACATCCTGATAAGAATGAGACTAGAGTTGGGAATATCAGAAAAGGGGGAACGTTGTGAGAAAAGGAAGTTATCACTTCAGATGAGGTTCAAATAATGTTTTAATGCTTTATAAATTGTATACATCATGTGCATCATTTTTCATTAACTGTGTCTCCGTTGTTCATTCAGAATGTGTTGTACACATATGAACAATGTTATTTATCTGAACACACACTGATTAAACAGTGTATATAAAATCATTTTTCCACCATTTCAAACTGTCCTGTTGTCGTGCTAGCAGGACATATGAACACCAGCTGGCCATCAAAAGACATGACCCAAAATCACAAAGAAGGACACCACGTTGACTGTGACAACACACACTTCCTAGGACAAATCCACGCACGAAACCTCTGAGAGGCATGACATTCTCGCCAGAAGTACATCAATAAATATATCAATTTAGGACCTGTCTACCTTCTCTTGAAAAAAACAGGAAAAAAACATCATGCACCTTAAGAAACCAATACATCTAAATAGAAAGACAGGACATACCAACAGTGCGTCACCAGAGACTCTTCCTGATGATGTTACCTAGTCATGGTGACGAAACATCTGAAAACAGACCTTCAAGCTCAGCGAGCTCACTTCCATACTTGTAAATGGCTATCTTTCTCTTAATAGTGGAATTTGGGACTTCTCTGTCAGTCATCTTTTAACAGATTACGAGGCGAGGTCAGCTTTTCTGGGTGGGTGGTTTTAATTAACAGAGGGGTTAGACATCGACATCATAACGGTTTGAGGGCTTGTCGTATGGGATTTGAACAGATTTGGGGTACAAAAAGTCCCAGCAGATTCCATCACTTGGCAGTTAGTGACCTAGATCTTCAAATAAAACAGCTGAGAAATTTCATTTAATTTTGTTTCCTTGTGGTTGGTTAATTTAAAAGAAATGGATTTTAACATTACTAAAGAGGTTCTGAGGTTTGAAGACGATTCACAAGTTTTCCGACAATGTTTAGAAAGACAAAGGAAGGGTATACTTTTAGAATTAACATGTAGATTAGAATTGGGTTTCACCAGGGACAAAAGGAAAGCTGTCACCATAATGGAGTTGGTCAAGTACTTTGGTGTATCAGAGAAGCAGGAAACTGCAGTCGAGTTAGAAAAAACTTAAATTGCAAGTGGGGCAATTGGAGTTAGAAGGTAAAGAGAGACAGACGGAGAGAGAGAAGATAGAGAAAGAGAAAGAGAGAAAAAAGGAAGAGAGGGAGAATTTGAAATTCAGAAGTTTGGAATTAGATGAAAAAGTTAAATTAGCAGGATGAAGATGAAGGGAGAACGTCGGGATGTATACAACTAAGTTAATACATTGCCATATTTTGGTGAGAAAAATGCCAAAAACTTTTTTTATTTCATTTGCAAAATTGGCTCGGCAGATGGTGTGTCCAGTGAACCTCTGGGTCATGCTAGTTCAGACTAAGATGGTGGCACAGGGTTGAGAGGTATGTGTAGTTCTATCACATGCGGGAGCAATAGATTACGCAGATGTCAAACGGGCTGTTTTGAGTGCTTATGAATTGGTGATAGAAGAAATATAGAGACGGAACCAGGTCAGACTTATAATGAGTTTGAAAGAATTAATCACAACCATTTTAATAAATGGGTGCAGGCCTTAAAAATAGATAAGACCTGTGAGGCCCGATGGGAGATTATTCTGCTGGACGAATTTAAGGACTCACTTCCAGAGACGTAAGATTTCATGTGAATGAACAGGAAGTTCAAGAAGTGAGAAGCGCAGCAGAAATGGCAGTTAAGTATGCATTGGTGCATGAGATGAAATTTAGCTTCTGGGAGGATTTTCATCCTGTGAGGGAGAGAAATTGGGAGAAGGGGAGATCCTACACTACAAAAGATAGAGTAAAGCACACTGGCAATAGTTTACCACAGGTGGAAAAAAGCCCTCAAGTCTCGCTATAACGTAGTGGAACACGTAAAATTACAGTACCAATGGTTTAAGAAGGGCACTGGGAAAACTGTTTTCCCTGCAGGAAACTGGGACACACAGTGCTGTGCGTTGAAGGAAGACACTTTGGGAAAAGATGTGGTAAAAGAGTTTAAGCCAGTGGCATTAGTGAACCTGGTACAGGAGACCCCAAGTAGAGCCAAAGAGCTGCAGGAGAGTGCACGGCCGAGACAGGGGCTGTGTATGGAGTCAGTGCCTGATCTCTATAAAGAATTTGACTCTGCAAGTAAACCCACGAAGAAAAAATGGGGTGTGAGGGGAGGACAAGAAGTTATAATTTTGCAAGAAATGGGATCTGTTCAGTTTCTAATAGTTGAGAAGTGAGGAGCTGGAAAGGCCCAACAGATCAGCCAGCATCCGAAGAGAAGGACAATTCACGTAGCAGGCATAAACTCATCGTCAGGAATATGGCGGGGGTCAAGGGAGCTGAAAGATAAATAGGAGGGTAGGAGCTGGGCTGGCGGGAGGGTCACTGGGAGGGTGCTAGGAAGATGTAGGTGGGAGTGTTCGTGATTTTCAGAGGGGAGGGTGGAGTGTATAGATGGGAAGGAAGATGGACAATTAGAACAGCTCAAGAGGGCAGTGCTAATTTGAACGGTTGGATCTGGGATGAGGTTGGGGGAGGGGCGATTTGGAAATTGGTGAAGTCAACGTTGATGCTGTATAGTATGACGGTTTCAGCTGTCCTACCACCTATCCACTTCACCCTCCTCACCGACCTATCATCATCAGACCTCACCTATATCAACCCATCGCCTCCTAAGCTACCTTCCACCCAGCTACACCCCCACCCTCCTATTTAATTCTCAGCCCCTTCCCCCTTCCTTGCCTCCCACTTTCCTGATGAAGGACTTATGCCTGAAACGTCAACTCTCCTGTCCCTCGGATGCTGCCTGACCTGCTGTGCTTTTCCAGCCCCACACTTTTCAACTCTGATATCCAGCATCTGCAGTCCTCACTTTCCCTCCGCCTCTAAGAGCAAGAGATGGGAGTATTTTCACTCTTTCTGACATGTCATTCAACAGCGTGATAATTTGTAAAATGGGGACAGAAATTAAGCATTACCTTGTGTAACATTAGGTGGAGTGCCAAGTCAAGATTGGGGAAGTAACAGTGAGAGTGAGTGAGAGAGTGTCAGTTCCAGGAATACAGTTTGTTCTTGGGATTGACTTAGCTGGATCCAAGGTGGGAGAGGCACCCCTTGTGGTGGAGAAGCAAAAGTAAGACCAGGGAACTGCGGAATTAAAATAAAAATACCCAGGGATTTTTCCAGACTATCAAGTAACAAGATCCCACTGTCATACGTTACAACAGGAAGGAAAACCGAAAGAAAAAGCCAAAGGAGTTGATGCACGGAATACTCAGGCTAAAACATTTCTAGTGGATGGAATGCACAAGGACGTGGTTAATTTTTGTTGTACATGACATACATACCAAATGGTAGGTACGTCACAGGCAGTAATAAAACCAGCACCGTTGTTGCCAATTCCTGTATTCGAAGAACCTTTCAGGTGGGTTATGTTTAGGTGTGTAGCTCCCCTTTCTGAAATAAAAGTGGAAACCAATATCTGCTGATCATAGACAGGACCAAAGTCATACTTGGATTATGTATCTGAGGTGAGGGAGAAATTAGATGGAGTAGGTGAGTTAGCTAAACAGCACCTGAAGTGGGCACAGGAGAGGGTGAAGCAGGTGGCAGATTAAAAACTCTGAAACTTTGCCGATTTCCCGTGGGGATGACTTATTAGTATTGCCACCAGTGATAGGAAATCCCTTGAAAGTCAGGTTTAGTGGCCCCTTTCAAATTAAAAAAAATGTTAGAGTCAGTTAAACTATTTGGTGAAGATACCGGATATGACAAAAAAAAAATTAGGGAATGTCATGTGAATGAATAATGCTCCAGAAACATTGAAGACTCAGGAACAGAGTTGTGGTCAAATGAACAAATTGTGCAGTTTATCTGTATGATGTAGTGATCTTTCGCAAGTGATTGAAAGCTCACATGTTACAGTTGGCAGAGCATGTTGAACGATTACAAGAAGCAATCTTGGGAAAAAACTTAAAGAAAACAGAATTCGCAAAGGCAGAGGTGACGTTCCTGGGACATTACATTGGACATGGAAGGTTGATCCCACGGAACACAAAGACGATGGGCTTTGAGGAATTTCCACGACCATCCTCGAAGAAAGAGGGACTTCGGTTTTTGGAACTCAGTGGATTCTATCGGAAGCTTGTTCCAAACTTCAGCAGCGTATTGGCACCACTGACGGATGTATTAAAGAAGAACACAGAATTGTGGTGTACAGAACAATGCCAAGAGGCATTTGAGAATTTAAAAGCAGGATTAATCACCGCACTAGTTTTAGCTGCACCAAATATTTTGAAACCCTTTGAAAATTGTGTTTGATGCTCGGGATATAGGGGTCGGAGGTGTATTGATGCAGAAAGATGATGATGGAATTGAATGGCCAATTGGCTACTTGTAGAAAAAACTCAATATTCACCACAAAAAAATATGAAGTCTCAATTATTGGAAAAGAATGATGAAGTTTCACACTGGCCTGACAATATTTTAATGTGTATATGACAAACAAATTGTCAGAGATGGTTGTGGATAACGACAAACTCTCGCATTTTTTGAATATTTAAAGGCCAGAATATGAGAATATCTAATTGGAATTCTATCTTACCGACTTTAAATTTATGAAATGTACATGCTGTGGGTCCTAAAATGTGGTAGCAGATGTGTTATCGCTAACTTAAAGGAAAATGTTTAGATAAGATTTGACTTATTGCAGTGTTATATTTTTGTGCAGAATTAATATGAATGGTGTAACTGAGATTCATATTTTTGTAATTCATAATAGTGGGATTAAGAATTAGAGGAAAAGAAATGAAGCCATCTTTTCATTCTCTGGTCCATGTTTTTTTTTTATGAAGAGGGGAGATGTTATGAAGCCAAAAGCATGTCCGGTCACTTCAAGACAGAACGGGTTTTGCTGAATAGAATGTACAGCCACAGATGCCTGCTAAAGATCAGCCTGTTCCATATGTCACCATTAGCTGGGAAATGGATACCTGAGTTTTGGTTGCTGTTTTGACAACAATTCAAATGCAACCAAAGTGTTTAAATAACGCTCAGGATACCAGAAGCCAACGGAATTTGAATATTATTGTTTGGACACCAAGAAAGAAATCAAACTGTGAGAATTATTGTATCATGGGAAGTATATAAATTCAGCATTTTGAACATTAGAGGGAGAGCCACTGCCTTCCAACAGCAGAGTAACTGCTGTAGAGCAGGAGTGCTAACTGGCCATTTCAAACATTTTCTATCAATGATACATGTCCATTTAAAAGCTACTTGCAATAAAAAAAAATGATTCAGGGAGGTCAGCAGCTGGAAGAGTGAACACAGCAGGGAAGATGGATTCTGTGTGCATTTGAGATTGTAATGTTTAATATGTGAGTAATTCGACGAGCATATTTATACAGAGTTCGAGTCAGATAGTAAGTAGCTAAGGAAAGAGGGGCTTGCATTTGTGAATAGTTTTTGTTTAGTTTTCACTATTAAAGTTAAGAAACTAACTTATTATTTTTTGTTTAAATAGTGGAATGTAGGAGATCTGTGTCGCTCATATTTTAACAGTTTACGAGGTGAGGCGAGCTTTTCTGGGTGTTTGATTTTAATTAATTGAGGGGTTCCACTCCACCTTGTAAATGTCCATGCACACTCACGCCATTTCCCTGCAGCTGGCCCATATTCTTCCAGTCCTTTCCTATCCACATGTTTATCCAAATGCGTTTGAAATGTTGTTAATGTACCTCCCACCAACCACATCTGCTGGCAGCTCATCCACGTACCATCCTCTGTATAAAGAAGTGCCCCCTCGGGTTCCCTTTTATTCCTTCCCCTTTAACCTTAAACTGATCCCATCCAGTCGTTGATTCTCTACACCTTGGAAAAAGGCTGAGAGCATTAACCCTATCCATACCCCTCGTGATCTTATACAGCTCTAGAAGGACTCCCTCAGTCTCCTACACGCTAAAGAAAATGTCCTAGCTTGTCCAAACTCTCCCTATAACTCAGACCATTGGGTCCTGGCAACGTCTTTGTAAATTCCTGCTGCAATCTTTCTAATGTATGAATATGCTCCCTATAACAACGTGACAAAACTGAACACATTACTCCAAGTGCGGCCTTTCCAAAGTCTTGGGTAACTGCAAAATAAATTCCCAAATTCTATACTTAATATCCTGTCTGATGAAGGCCAATGTTCCAAAAGCCTTCTTCAGTGCCCTGTCTACCTTTGACTGCACTCAAAGAGAAATGTGTACACCTGAACACCAAGGTCTCTCTACCCACTACACCCCTTAAGACCCTTCCATTCACCATGAAACTCCTACCTTGATTTGAGTTTCCAAAATGCAAGACCTCACACTTCTATATTAAATTCCATTTGTCATTTCACGGCCCACTTCCCCACCTGATTAAGGTCCTGCTGCAATTTCTGATTAACTTCCTCACTGATCATGCTCCCAATTACTTTAGAGTCATCTGCAAACTTACTAATCATACCTTGTACATTCTCAACCAAATCATCGATAACAAACAGCGATGGACCAAGCCTCCGGTCTGACAAACATCCTTCCACTAAACCCTCTGCTTCCTCCCATCAACCCAACTGTGTATCCAATTGGTCAGTCCCCCCAGCATTCCACGTGATGGAAACTTCCTGACCAGCCTGCCATGTGGAAACTTATCAAAGTCTTACTGAAATCCATAGAGGCCACGCCTGCCGCTCTGCCCTCATCAACTTTCTTGGTCTCTTCATCAAAGGACTCTAAGAAATTTGGGAAGCACGATCTCCCACTCACAAGTCTATGCGGACTGCTCTGAATCAAACCCAGTTTAAGTAATGGGTGCAGTCAATGGTATGCTCTCCTTCATTGTAAGATGATTCGAGTACATAAGTAAAGCCATTTTCCTGCTGTTGTAAAGCCTTGCTGAGAGAGCATTTGAGGCACTCTATACAGATTTGATCTCTTTTATAAGGAATGATCTCCTTACCACAGACATGGATTTTGGTAACATGAGATGAGAGTGAAGACACTGAGTGTTTAATCTGTAGAGCTGTGAGAGATGAAGAAATGGTGATGCTGAAACAAGAGGAGTGGCAGTGATCACGTATTTCCAAAAGAGACATTGATTGGGTGAGAAATACCATACTTTACGCAGGATTAATTGGTTTGATTTATTGTCACGTGTACCTCAGTACAGGGAAATATTTTATATATGAGCAGTGGAGGCAGGTCATAGGAAGCATGGCTATACAGATCATAGGGAGAAAATAAACTTGTACAGAGAAATTCATACAGGTTTCACTGAACAGGACATGAACTAGACAAGATCAACATGAATAATATCATCATTATTTGAACTTAGAGAGTCCATGCCTCAGTCTATCGTGACTTTCCTAATAGTTTATATGCCTAGATGAACTCTCCCCACATTATTGTGCAGTCGGCGTGTGAACCCGTACTGAACCTCAGGTTGCTCACAAACCCCAAAAGCAGCCACAATACCTTCCATCTGAAACAGGTAGCCATTCCCACCAGATTCCGCCCTACATAGAGAACACCAGGCTGTTTTCTCGGAAATGAAAGATGCCTTCTTGAGATTTCACACAAGACATATGGCTTCCCAGCTCACCACTAGAAAACCACGTTAAAATCCCACGTGTGTATCATGAGCCAGGAGGAACAACGTGGAGCAGTCTGTCTGTGCAGCCTCTGCCCCACTTTTTCATCACGTCAGATCATCTATTAGGAGACAGCGAGGACTGTCGATGCTAGAGATTGGTGTAGAGAATGCATTTCTGGAAAAACACAGCAGGTCAGGCAGCATCCGAGTAGGGGGAGAATTGATGTTTCGGGCATAAGCCATTCATCAGGAATCAGCATCAATTATCTCATTCTGTCCCTGTGTAAGTGCGTTGAGCGGGAATGGACTCTTCCTGTTCCTTTATAAGTGGCTCAAGGGGCTGAATGGCGTCATCCTATTGCTGTGTCAGTGACTCAACAGACTGACTGGCTTCTTCCTCGTCCGATTGGACAGGGCCAAGGGTCTGACTGGGTTACCCCTGGTTCCTGTTTGACAGCTCGATGTGCTGCCAAGTGTGATGGTGCTGCAGCTTTAAGAGGTTATTTTGTCCTGGTTTCTTTTAAGAGAGAGATTGAGCGATAGTTACCAAGCTGGCTAGTTAAGACCACTGGAGTAAACAGCGAGGGAGGCCTTTGTGTTGTTTTAATGCAGCCTGAATGGGTGTGGCCAGCTCTCACAGATTCGGGTCCATGGGTTTTGGTTTCTCAGCAACATCAGAAACTAATGGGTGCAACACAGAGTTGGAAGCTTCAGTGGATGTCTCCTGGCTGCTACTCTCTCTGAAATTTCTCTTGATGCTGTTTTTAATTCCTGGATTGGAGAAATATTTGTGCCAATCTGTTTCTGAATATTCCTTTTTGCCAGGGTCTGTGTTTATGGGAGTTTCCTGTATTGGAACAGTTCATTAGTAATAGCTCCACAATCTATTATTCTGTTAACTTGGCCAATAGAATTACGTTATTCTAAATTCCCCTTTCTTTGGTTTCAATTTATCTTCCATGTTTAAATAAATGGTGTTTTGCTTCTCACCAAATAGTTTGACCATTCACATTGCATCTGGAACAGACAGTTTACATTTCCTTTAAAATATGAAAATATTAGAGTCTAGGCAATTGCCATCAAACATTTTCGAGGGGCTCTGGTGTGGTCCATCACACTAGACTCCCTCTCTTCCTGAGTAATTGGCTGGAGGCACTGAATGGGCTGTCCCTGTTCTTCTCCAATACTGTCAATGGGCTGAATGATTTCCTCATATTCCTGTGAAACCAGCGTGAGGTGCTGAATGAACTCTTGTTTTACTGTGGCAATGTGCAGTGTCAGGCAGTGCTGTTACATGAATGTTACAGACACTTTAACAGAAAAAACCTGAGTGGTGTCTTGATCTTTCAGCACATGGACAGAGACCAGTTCAGGAGCTGACGAGGCACAAAATGTTCTGAACATTGTGGAATCTTCAGTGACCATCCCCACTTCTGATCTTATGGTGGGGAGGGTTGTGGCGGGGAGACATTGATGAAGAAGCTGAAGATGTTTGTGAAGAGGAAGCTACCCTGAGGATCTCCCACAGAGCTGACCACATGACTGAGATGATGAACATCTTCCTTTGTGCCATGTTTGACCCCAAACACTGGAGAGTTTACTCTGATTCCCATTAAGTCCAGTTTTGTTAAGTTCCTTGATGCTTCAGAAGTTAACCACTGCCTTGATATCAGGGCCAGTCATTTTTGTCTGAACCCTTGTGTCAGCCTCTTTTGTTCATATCAAGAAGCCATGGTATAGGAGCAGCGAGTGCTTTCTTCAAACAGGTGGTATTGAATGTCAGGATTTATGTTCTCAACACTGTTCAGGGGAGCTAGGTGACTGAAAGTATTTCAAGACAAGGTCGATGGATATTGACCTGTCAGAGAATTGAGGGCTATGAAGAATTGGGAATGAAAGAGGATTTGAGACCAAGAGCAGATCAGCCACAATCTTAGGGAAGGACAAGGCAGGCTTGGGGAGTGAACGACCTCCCCCTGTTTCTAATGTTCTCACATTCTGTTATTGGAAAGTTAGTGGGTGTTATTGACATAAATGTGCAATTGCTGAACATTGCAGTCAGGATGCCAGAGGATTTTGTGAGACATCTCTGGGTGAGATATGGGGGCTCTATTCACAGTGAATCTGGGGCTATACATGATCAACAAACGAAACACAAGTTTCAGAGACGGGACGTTCAGTAAAGAGAGAGACGGGCCTCTTTCATACCCCGCCTAGATTCTTCAATTACATTTCCCAAATCACCTCAAACCGTGTGGGACAGCCTTGAAGGGCTGAATGGTCTCCTCCATTTCTGTGCATCAGGTTATAGATGAAAGTAGCCTCCAACTGTTGCTGTCTAGCAGATTTGAGGGCCTGAATGGAACACAGAAACATGGGTCTGAGGAGCAGGAGTGGGGCATTAGATACTTTGACCCTTCTCCACCAGGCACCGATATTGTGCCTGATCAAGTTGTGGTCTCAGTCCCACTTTCCTGTCTGTGTCCAATTATCTGTGACTCACTTCCCTGTCAAATAATTAACTAACACAGCTTTCTGTCCATGTGAACATGGAGGCACAATAAAAACTTCCAGTGAACAGAATTCCCACTTGAATTTTTCGTCATTCCTCTTATAGAATCAGAGAGTCACGCAGAACAGAAACAGACCCGTTAGTCCAATCTGTTCACTCCGATCAGATATCAAATCTGATCTCGTTCCATTTGCCAGCATTTGGCCAATATCCCTCCCGTGATTGTACCTGCCTGGACCACTTCCTCTGGCAGCAATTTCTGTACACACAAAACTCTCTGTCTGAAACATTTATCTTCCTGTCCCTTCTAAATCATTCGCACTCTCCCCTATCTTGGGATCAGAACGTGGCTATTCAGAATATCCATACATCTGATGTCACCACTCAACCTCTGACACTCCTGGGGGAACGATCTCAACCTAATCAACCTTTCCCCGACGCTCACACCTCCAGTCCTGGAGCATCCACATAAATCTTTTCTGCAGACAACCAGTTGCACGCAGTATTCTTAAAGTGGCCTCACCAACATCCTGGGAGAGTTGGATTTGGCTGAATTCCCTTTCCTTTAGCCAGTGAGGAGATTCCAGTGAATTCTGGTTAGGGAATCATCTAAAAGGTAGCACGGTGGTTAGCACTGCTGCCTCACAGCACCAGGGACTCAGGTTCGATTCCAGCCTTAGGTGACTGTCAGTGTGGAGTTTGCACATTCTCCCCGTGTCTGTGTGAGCTTCTAATGGGTGCTCCTCCAGTTTCCTACCACAGATGCAACATGCCCCCACAACTCCTATACTCAGTGCTCTTACTGATGAAGGCAAATGTGTACTGCACCATTGTCTACCTACGAGTCCACTTTCAAGGAACAAAGTGCTGCAGCCCTCTGTCCCTTTGTTTCATAACACTCCCCAGGACCTTACCATCAAGTGTATAATTTCTGCCCTGATTTGCCTTCTCAAAATACAAAACCTCGCATTCATTTAAATTACATTGCATCTCTCTCTCCTTGCCCCTTTGTATCATTTAATTGTGGTCTCGTTGTACTCTGAGATAATCTACTACATCACCTTTCTGATGTAATCTGGAAACTTACTAACTATGGCGCCAATGTTCACATCCAAATCCTTGATATAAATGATGAAATTCAGTGAACTCAGTCCTGATTCTTGCAGTACACTGCTGCTCACAGTGCATCCATTTCTCTTCCTTCAAGCCAATTAGGACTCGCTTCCCCTGTATCCCAAATGACCGAAACTTACTCATCTATCTACCAATCGGAATGTTATGAACACCATGCTGAGGTTCACATAGACAATATTTACCAAACTGCCTTCATCAATCTTCTTTGTCACCTCTTCATAAAGCTCAACCAAAATAATGAGACATGATTTCCCATGCAGAAAGACAGGTTGACTATCCTGATCAGCCCTTGCCTTCCCAAATGTATGTCAATCCTGGCCCTCAGAATCCCCTCCAACAACTTACCCACCACTGACATCAGGCGAATTGGTCTATAGTTCCCCGGCTTTTTGGGTCTCTGTTTCCTTTTCTAGTCCCACTGCTCCACTGCTCACAACAAATGTTAGAGTAACCAGGTCGGTGATATGACCGATGATATCGGTCTGAGACTGGGTCAGGGACAGTTTTAGCTACAAGTCAGGCTAGTTTCTTGAACACATTTATGATCCAAAGCAATGTTACTCAAACTATGATGGAAAGATGAATGGAAAAGTGATCGGGTACTGCAAATATATCATCGATAGTTCCATGATTAAAACACACACACACAGACACACACGCGCGCGCGCACACACACACACACACAGACACACACACAAACCGGTTAACAAAATCTCTGCAATTTTAATTTGAAAGACCTTTGTCCAAATATTATTGTAACTCATGACAAAAGTAAAAATTCAGATTGTCCAAAATGTTATTCTGCTTCTGAAAATATTCTACCCACACACAAGCTGCTGACAATGGAATTTCATCCTGAGAGAGTTGGATTTGGCTTAATTCCTTTTGCTTTAGACGGTGAGTAGATTCCAATGGATGCTGGTCAGGGATCACCCAAAGGGTGGCACGGTGGTTAGCACTGCTGCCTCACAGCACCAGGGACTTGGGGTCGATTGCAGCCTTGGGTGATTGTCTGTGTGGAGTTTGCACATTCTCCCTGTATGTGTGTGAGCTTCTAATGGGTGTTCCATATTCCTACCACAGCTCAAACTGTGGAGGTTAGGTGGATTGGTCACGCGAAATTGTCTGGAGTCAGGGATTTCTAGGTTAGGTGCATTAGTCAGGGGTAAATGTAGGGGAAAGGGTTGGGAAGGTTGGTGTGGACTTGTTGGGCCGAAGGGCCCGCAGGGATTCTATAAAAACAAGAATGGTCACAATGACTGTAGAGCTTTATTTTTAGCTTGCACGCATTGCTGTGATGAGGAACAATGAAGGAGAGAGACTGCAATAGGCCATTCCTTCTCAGGCAGATTACATTTTCTCTCTCTCTCTGAGCTGAATCATACAGTAATGTCATCCTCTCCCAAACTGGACCATGTGAGGTCTCCTTGTACATTGTCCAAACTATGCCTCCATCACATTCCCTGTTCCATGTAGGTGCAACATTTCTGCCGTCATGCACAAAGTCATACCCTGAGCAGAACTATGTTTACATGGCCCTGCGCCATTAAAAATAAAATGTTTAATTTATTCAGAATACCTGTATTAAAATGAATGCAGTTTTTAAAGAAACACAGAAATTGCTGTAAAGGCTCGGCAAGTCTGTCAGCATCCAGATGCCTTTTACATGCTGTATTTGTACCAGCCTGCAGCACTTCCTCTGGCAGCTCATTCCATACACACACCACCCTCTGTGTGAAATGGTGCCCTTTAGGCCTCTTCATAACCTTTCCTGTCTCACTTTCCACCAATGCCCTCTAGTTTTGGACACCTCTAACCGGGGGGAAACCCTGACTACTCACTCTATCCATGACCATTCTGATTTTATAAACCGCTACTGCTGCGAAATGTGACTCCAATCAGCACAAATAGCTGCAGTTTCAGTCATCCTGCGCCGAAATTCTGACATTCAATACTGACACCTCTTCCTTCTCCATCAAGTCAAAATTCTTAATGCATTTTAATCAGTTTGTTCAGATATATCCTGAGACACTTCTCTGGGATTTATACCTAGACCTTTGTGCCCGGAAGTAGGGGCACTGGCATCACTCAGCAATACCCACAAAGCTGTAACATTATTCTCTTGTGTGTTTGTTCATCATCCTGTTCTGACATGCTGTGACATACCTCTGCAACAGGCAGGACTTGAATCCAGACCTTCTAGTCCAGAGCTAGGAACACTACCACACAAGTTCAGGAATTGGTATCAAATCCAGAGTTCTGGTTCAGAGGCAGGGACACTACCCACTACACTACCATACCCAGATTTTGGGTCATATTTGAGTGCCCGCTTTCAGCTCGCTGTGGATTTATTATAATCAGGTTACCATTACTGAACTACACAAAACACTTTGTGTTGTTAAACAAATGCAAGATATTTGTCTCAACTGAAGGATATTGAGTGTACGTGCTGTGCCATCGAAATTAACTGTGAACAACTTTAATCGCTATTATCTGTAGTCTGCAATATTAGGGAAAGAAATCCTGCAGACACAATCTGCCCAATGAAGGGTCTCAAATGGATATTTATTACTGAACACCAGAGATCAATGAAGAGCTTAATTTCTGGTCCCACAACACCGATCAGTATTACCCACCTCTAACGTGCGACTGCCCTCTTCCTAAAACCATGAAATGATATCAGGCCGGTGATGTCTGTCCAGCCTCTCCTTCCCACCTACTGTGTCTGCAATCTGTCCCTCCTCCCCCTAATCACACAAGGCAAATCAAGCTCAGGGTCTTTGTGAAAATCAAGGCCGGAGTGTGCAGGCCTCCTGGAGAGGGATGGGTATTTTAAAATTGAAGGGGGAGGGTGAGGTGGCAGTAATATCACACATTGGGCTGAGGGCTGGCAGATGGAGTTTAGTTTGGATTAATGTGAGGTATGGGATTTGGTAAATCTAAGAAGAGTAGGACCTATAAATTAAAAGTAGGATCTTTGGCAGTGTTGTAATACAGAGACCTAGGCCGTCAGGTTTAATTCTTTAAAATTTGAATCTCATATAGATAGTGTGGTTAAGAAGGTGCTTAACACACTTGGCTTCATTGGTCAGACCTTTGAGTATTGGAATTGTGGCATTATTTTGAGGTTGTATTGGACATTGGTAAGGCCCCTTGTGGAATACTGTGTCTAGTCTGGTCATCCTGCCCGCTAATTCCATCGGCACACCATCCTCTGGGTGAAGAAGCTGCCCCTTAGGTCATTTTTAAATGCTCCCCTCTCACCTTAAGCCTATGTCCTCTAGTATTGTGCTCCCGCACCCTTAGAAAATACCTTTGCGATTCACTTGGATATTATTGACCTTGATATTATTAAGCTCGAGAGCATTCAGTAGAGCTTAACCTGGATGTTGCTGAGAAAGGAGAGATTGAGCTATAAGGAGAGATTGGGTAGGCTGGGACGTTTTTCACTGGAGAGGATGAGATTAAGGAGTAATTTTACAGAGGTTTATAAAATAATGAGGGGTACAGATAAGTTGAAGGGCTGATGTCATTTCCCGAGAGTTGGGAATTCAAAACTGAGGGATATTTTAAGGTGCGAGGAAAAAGATTTCCAAAAGTCATGAGAGGCAATTATTTTAGACAGAATCTGGCTTGTGTGTGGAATGAACTTCCAGAGGAAGTGGCGAAAGCAGGGACAGTTATAATGTTTAAAGGACATTTAGAACAGTTCATTTCTAAGACATCAGTTTGGATGGTGCTGTGAGCAGCTGCCCCCTCCCTCCCCCTCTCTGAATGAATCTCTGTTGGTTTTCACCCTCTGCCAATACCTGTGCAGTAGCGTGTGGAGGCCAGCAGAGGGTGGCATTGTAACACCACAGAGACAGCCAGACCTGTCCCACACAGAGACACACAGATACACACACGGGAATGGTGAGGACACGGCGGGAAGCTCATCGGGTAAGTTAAACTACACATAAAGAAATGCTCAATTTGCCTTGTAAGCTGTTAAAATATGAGTGACAGATCTGCCAATTTCCACTGTTTAAATAAAAGCATCAATTTATTTTTTCACTCTGAAATTGAACATTTTACATCAACTGTTCACAACTCTGAGACCCCCTTTCTCTTAACTGCTTATTACCCGACTCCAGCTCTATCGCAATATACTGTGTCTGGGTCTGCCATCCTCTCATATCTCAGGTGCTTGTAAGCTCTCAGTTCAGAACAGCATTCACGCTCGCTGAAAGGTACAGGACACACTTTCAACTTCATCCCATTATACCCTAATGAATATCGATAAGTG
Source organism: Chiloscyllium plagiosum (assembly GCF_037043375.1). Classification (NCBI taxonomy): domain Eukaryota; kingdom Metazoa; phylum Chordata; class Chondrichthyes; order Orectolobiformes; family Hemiscylliidae; genus Chiloscyllium; species Chiloscyllium plagiosum. The sequence continues at coordinate 312,024 of NW_028270176.1, forward strand.
GGATCGATCTGGATTTCTCTTGTTCTGTGGATTGTCAATATTTCATCTACCCTGTCTCGTATGGGTCAGGACTTTTGTACCTCCATTGACAGCATGTCATTATTCGACTCTGCCCGTGGGACTATAGCAGTATTTCACTTGCTCACACTCGTGAGTATGGGACAGGATTTCAGTTGTTTCGTGGGGACTGTGACGCTATAACAATCTCAGTGTTTGTAGATGGCACCGAACCTGGAAGAACTCTGAAGTCTATGGAGGAGAGTGTGGAACTCTAACAGGACAGTGACACGTTGGTGTAGTGTTCAGGTGTAAGGCAGATGGGGATCAGTGCAGAGCAGTTTGAGGTGATACACTTTGGTAGGAAAGATAACGAAAGACAGTTTAAAACAGGCTGTGCCATTATAAAGGGGCTGCAGGAACAGAGAGTCCTGGGTGTATCTGAGCACAGATTGTTGAAGATGTCAGGACAGGTGGGGAGAGCAGTAACTGTCACAGATTAGTTTCAGTGTCTGAGCTGTTTACAGGGGGAGGTGTAACAGGGAGCCTCCGTGCTCCCTTCCTGGGAGGTGGGGGTGACGATGTGTTGTGAGTCCACCCTCCTGCCCACCGAGACCGTGGGGATCCCATTTGTACCAACACGACACAAAAGGGAGATGGCATCATGGCCACAGCTTCTAAGTTGTGCCGGGGGGAAACGGAGCTGCCAGTGGGTGTAAAGTGAGAATTGCCCTTCACTGAACATTGCTCCTTACTCGGTCGGTGGGACGTGGATATTTCAGCATCTCCACACGAGGCATCCCGGTCCTCTCCGGCTCCTACCAGGGTCTTCCCCACATGGCGGGGGGAGGGGGGTGATGGAATGGATATCGGGCACTCCATCACACAGCTTGGCCCTTCCTGTGCTATTCCCGGCTGTTTCTCTTGGAATGGAGGAAGGGAGGGAGGGAGTGGGAGGCCCTGCTGTTAGTGCTGGTGTAGGTTGGGGTTGGGGGAGGTATGGTGGGGTGTCCGGAGGGAGTCAGTCCACAGTGTTGTATCTATGCAGGGGGTAAAGTGGATGGAGACAGAGAGAGAGAGAAGGTGCTGCATGCAGCAGTGAGACTGGTGGAGCAGGAACCTAGTTCGAGGGTTGGTGGCATAACAGATATAAAGTGAGTGTGAGGGAGCAGAGAGAATACGGTGACCCTTATCCTGATAGAGCAGAGAGGTTATTGATGCTTGTCCTGCATTGCTGGACATTTCCTCAGACCGCAGATAGTGCACTGAGCTGGGTGGGGAGCTCAGACCATGCTCGGTGGGTCTGGTGGTGTGCCCCCCACTCTAGGAAGAGAATGGCCCCCTCTGTACTAGGCCCTCCACCAGGAACTCCGTGCCCCTGTCGACAAACGTGGTGTAATTGCCCAATACCTGCCATGCTCGGAGTAAAGTGTGCAGGGCAACTCAAAACGGAGAAAGGTCAAACATGTGCCCATTGGCCTTTTAAAGATGGCACCAATGACAGGGATCAGGGAATATCCAGGGGCATCCGGGCGATGGTGAGTTACTGCAGCCATAATGGGTGGGAGAATCGGGCTGGTATTGAATGAGAGGGGCACCATAGGGTGGGCTGGGCAGTTACTGAGGTGAGTCCCATACGATAGCACCAGGAAACTGGCTCAGCCTCGTGTGGACAATCCCTCTGTCACACTCAAGGAAAATCAAACAAAGAGAAATTATTGTTAGAATCTGCCCAATGAGTCATAGATTCGGTTGAAACTAATTCCAGTTACAAAGATGCAGAACAAATGCTCATTTGACCTCAAACCAATATCCCTTTTTCCCATCTTTCCTGGGAAGACAGGCTCATGTTACAGGATGTTATCGAAGTGTCTACACTTCAGCATTCTGAAACCTGGGAACACATCCTTCCATGACACTTTCTCTCAGTCTCCCCCTCTCTGTCTATACCCCAAACGCATCGCATGTGGTGAGATTTAAAGTGATTCGCCCGCCATCTCTCTCTGGCAGTGATGTTCACACCCATCGCACCCCCTTGTCATGGCACGATGGAGCGATGGAGTTGAAAATGGATGGGAGCTACCCATCCCGTCACTTCCAGCATGGGCTGCAAGTTTCCCCACGCTGGGCAGTGATTTATCACAGTGTTACTGAGCAATGCACTGGGGCGATGTACACAGCTTTACATGCTGGGAGGGTAACTGCTCCTGGTTACAGATCAATGTACTGGGGTGGTGCACACAGTCCTACGTATTGGGAGGGTAACGGCTCCTGGTTACAGATCAATGTACTGGGGTGGGGTACACAGTCCTACATTCTGGGAGGGTAACTGCTCCTGGGTTACAGATCAATGCACTGGGGTGGTTATACACAGTCCTACATGTTGGGAGGGTAACTGCTCCAGGTTACAGATCAATGCACTGGGGTGGTTATACACAGTCCTACATGCTGGGAGAGTAACTGCTCCTGGTTACAGATCTATGCCCTGGTTTGGGGTACACAGCCCTACATGCTGGGAGGGTAAGTGCTCCTGGGTTACAGATCAATGTACTGGGGTGGTGCACACAGCCCTACATGCTGGGAGGGTAATTGCTCCTGGTTACAGATCAATGCCCTGGTTTGGGGTACACAGTCCCACATGCTGGGAGGGTAACTGCTGCTGGTTTACAGATGAATGCCCTGGTTTGGTGTACACAGTCCTACATGCTGGGAGGGTAACTGCTCCTGGGTTACAGATGAATGCCCTGGTTTGGTGTACACAGCCCTACATCCTGGGAGGGTAACTGTTCCTGGGTAACAGATGAATGCCCTGGTTTGGTGTACACAGTCCTACATGCTGGGAGGGTAACTGCTCCTGGTTTACAGATGAATGCCCTGGTTTGGTGTACACAGTCCTACATGCTGGGAGGGTAACTGCTCCTGGTTTACAGATGAATGCCCTGGTTTGGTGTACACAGTCCTACATGCTGGGAGGGTAACTGCTCCTGGTTACATATCAATGCCCTGGTTTGGTGTACACAGTCCTACATGCTGGGAGGGTAACTGCTCCTGGTTTACAGATCAATGCCCTGGTTTGGTGTACACAGTCCTACATGCTGGAAGAGGGAAACTGCTCCTGGTTCACAAATGAATGCCCTGGTTTGGTGTACACAGTCCTACATGCTGGGAGGGTAACTGCTCCTGGGTTACAGATGAATGCCTGGTTTGGTGTACACAGTCCTACATGCTGGGAGGGTAACCGTTCCTGGGTTACATATCAATGCCCTGGTTTGGGGTACACAGCCCTACATGCTGGGAGGGTAACTGCTCCTGGGTTACAGATGAATGCCCTGGTTTGGTGTACACAGTCCTACATGCTGGGAGGGTAACTGCTCCTGGTTTACAGATCAATGCCCTGGTTTGGGGTACACAGCCCTACATGCTGGGAGGGTAACTGCTTCTAGGTTACAGATGAATGCCCTGGTTTTGTGTACACAGTCCTACATGCTGGGCGGGTAACTGCTCCTGGTTTTCAGATGAATGCCCTGGTTTGGTGTACACAGCCCTACATGCTGGGAGGGTAACTGCTCCTGGTTACATATCAATGCCCTGGTTTGGTGTACACAGCCCTACATGCTGGGAGGGTAACTGCTCCTGGTTTACAGATCAATGCCCTGGTTTGGTGTACACAGACCTACATGCTGGGAGGGTAACTGCTCCTGGGTTACAGATCTATGCAGTGGGATCGTGTACACAGCCCGACATGCTGGGAGGGTAACTGCTCCTGGTTTATAGATAAATTCACGGGTGAGTCACTGCGCAGGTCACTGTGCTGGTCAGACTATCTGGTTGAGTTTTATAGATAATGCACTGCTGTGATCTACTCAGCTCATTGCCCCTGGACAGGTAAGTGTCCTCTTTCTCTCTCTCTCTCTCTCTGTCCTCTTTCTCTCTCTCTCTCTCTCTGTCCTCTTTCTCTCTCTCTCTCTCTGTCCTCTTTCTCTCTCTCTTCACTCTGTCCTCTTTTTCTCTCTCTCTCTCTGTCCTCTTTCTCTCTCTCTCTATGTCCTCTTTCTCTCTCTCTCTCTCTCTGTCCTCTTTCTCTCTCTCTCTCACTCTGTCCTCTTGCTTTCTCTCTCTCACTCAGTCT